>NC_057386.1:4328533-4687564 GCF_019320065.1 Cervus canadensis | reverse complement strand
CACATACACATGTGTGTTGTGTGCACATGCGTGCGCATGTGTTGTGTATATGCATGGATGTTCATGTGTGCAGCAGGCGCGGAGCACTCGCGGTCCTGGGTTTGAATGTCCGCTGCCCTCCTTCCGGCCCCGTGACTCGGTTCCAGGGGTGGTTTCCTGCGGGCAGTAGGTGGTTCTCCCACTTGAGATGCAGTTGAAGAAGCTGTTCTCCTTGGATTGATGGCGGAGAAGCAGGCTGACCTGCTGGGCTTACAAGCTAAACCTTAGATGAATAAAGTGAGGCCAGACCCTCCCACTGCTTCCTGAGATCCTTCACGACACTTTCTGGGACTTCCCTGATGGTCCCGTGGCTAAGACGACTCCGAGCTCCCGATGCAGGGGGGCCTGGGTTCAATCCGTGGTCAGGGAACTAGACCCCACACGCCGCAGCTGATACCAGGCACAGCCAAGAAAATGTATAGGAGAATACTTTCTGAAAATTCTTAGTGAGAGAGAGCAGAAAGCAAAGTAGTTTGCTTGGACCAAATGGACAGTGGAGAAATTTGCTTAAGTCAACTGCAGGCTGGACACCCTCTGCACAGACTGTCCTGGGGTGGAGGCGTGTCTTCCATTGGTAAACACCTGTACCTGGAAGGAGTCTTGATATGTGCTTTTTTTTTTAAAAAATGAAATCCTCTTATTGGTCGATCTTCATGGGAGAAATGTATTCCTGTGTTGCTCTATTCTACAAATATTTGTTAAGCTTGTAGTGTTGGCCTGGCTCTGTGTGACATGCTGAGGAGACAAAGGTCCATTTAGATCAGTGCCCTTGAGGACAGCGCTCAGCTAATGAATAGACAAGGCTTGGGAACAAGTGATTACAGTGACCATGTGGTCCATGGCTGGAGAAAAAATCTGGACTTCTAGGAAAACGATGCTTGGGATAGAGGGAAGACTTCCCCAGGGACGGTCAGTGTCTCATGAAGGTTAAGAGGTGTTCAGAGCATGTCTCAGGGAGGAGATGAGACTGGAAGGGCTTCTCAGGCAGAGGGAACAGCATGTACGGGAGCACAGAGGCTTGATGACGTTTCTCTAAGGAATGGTAATGTTGTTTCGTTGCTAAGTCTTGTCCAGCTGTTTGTGACCGCATAGACTATACCCCGCCAGGCTCCTCTGTCCATGAAATTCTCCAGGCAAGAATACTGGAGTGGGCTGCTGTTCCCTTCTCCAAGGAAGGAATGGTAATACTGGGAGGCAAAGGTTTTGAGGAAGAGAATGTGAGACAGTGCATGTAAAATGCATAGCTCTGGGGACTTCCCTGGTGGTCCAGTGGTTAAGACTCTAGTCTTACAATGCAGGGGACACAGGTTCGATCCCTGGCCAGGGAACTAAGATCCCACATGCCGCCCGATGTGGCCAAAACACACACACAAAAATTTTTTTTAATTATTCATAAAATATACATAGCTCCATGCCAGGAAATAGTCCTCGAAAAGACATTAGCTCTTATTATCGTTCTAATAAGATAACTAAGGTCACTCCCCTTCCCCTCTCTGTCAGAGTTTTCTCTACTTTCTCTTGCCTCCTTAGTGTATTTCTTCATAATGGGATGAGAAACTTTATGGTGGATAAGTTGTCAAAGGAAAATTTGACATAACTATTTCTCTTTGTGGAACTTTGGATATTATTTTCAATGTATCCTTATCATATGTTGCTTTGAACTGAGCTGATATGTTTCCTTTCAAGAGTGACTAGAATTTAGCCTGGGTTGAATCGATGGCTGGAATTTGAGTTTTGGAGATGTGGAATTATGGTGAATAACCAGTGTTCTTTGATGGTAGAAGTGCGTGTGTTTTTCAGGTTGCTTTTTCACACCTCTGTTTTTATGTGCTCTGTGTGTGTGTGTATGCGCTCAGTTGCCCAATCATGTCCAAGTCTTTGCAACCCATGGACTATATAGCCCGACAGGCTCCTCTGTCCATGGAATTTTCCAGGCAAGAATACTGGAGTGTGTCATTTCCTATTCCAGGGGATCTTCCTGACCCAGGGATTGAACCCGTACCTCTTGCGTCTCCCACATTGGTGGATTCTTTAGCACTTTGCCACCTGGGAAGCCCTATGTACTCTGAATTTAGGCTGATAACCCCTCGGAGGGTATTCGGCTATTTGTATCTTGGCATTGAAGCGGGGCTTTATTGGGAGGGTGCTGAGGGTGGCGGGTAGGCCAGAGTGGTGGATACAAGGAAGAGACTGAGGAGAGGGTATACAACCAAGATGCGGAAGACATCCTCTTCTGTGAAATGCTTTGCAAGTTTTAATGTCCAAGCTCTCCTGGGAGATTATAGAAACAGGCATGAACTGATACTTTTAGGAGGTCTAGGGGTTTGGCCTTGGCACCCCAGAAGTTTCTTAGAAGTCACCTTCATTGACCCCATCCCACCATGAGATGACGCATTGCACATGATACTCAGTTTGGGTTTCCCACCTCCTCTCATCCCAAGCCCAGGTACAAGCTACTGAAGGCGTTTGTCTCTGGCTTCTCCTCCCTGGTAAACTGGGGCTCCAGCACATGTCATTCCTGCCAGAGAACACTGTCCATTTCTTCCAGTTGGCTTCTGTGCGCTCAGCACAAATTTTCTCACCATTTAGGGTAACTCCTAGGCTGCAACCTGCAACATTATTGCAGGCTGTGTTCTTGTATCATGGGCTGCAGATAGCTCCAGCGGGAAGCTTTTTCATCAAGTGTCTTTATGGGTAGATAGGAGAGGACTTCTGATTCTTTTGTCAGATAAGCATGGGAGTGGGCGAGGAGGGACAGCCCAGGGAGCTGACATCCTGGGTGATCATCAAAATGAAGAAAGAAACAAATGTGCAGAGAGAGAGAGAGTTACAGAAAGCCTCATGTCAGTGGCTGGATTCTTCTTCTTCTTTTTTTTTTTTCTGTAAAATTTCAGCAATTGGGGTGGTTATATTTTAAAGTTACAAGAAATAGGTGGTCCGGATGCTTAGGACTCTGCGCTTCCAATGCAGGGGGAGCGGATTCGATCCTTGGTTGGGGGCCTAAGATTCCCACGTGGTATTTGGCACAGCCAAAGGATAAAAAAAATAACTAATTAAAAAAATAAAGTGCAAGGAATCATCTAGCCTGGGTCCTCTCCTGGCCCGTCCGTCCAGCTGTCCCCTGGTTCACGGCACCCGATGGGTCGCGTCGTTAGGAATATCTCCTCTGTCCTTCACCCCCACCCCCGTGAGACTATCTGAACACGTCTCAGGACCTCTAAGTGGGTCAAGGGTCTCTGAGTGGGTTGTGTCCAAGCAGCCAGTTCCCGAGTCGCAGAGGGAGGAGAGACAGAGCGAGATGGTTTCCTGTTGTCTGAGGCAGACTGCACGGGGGATCACTTCTGGAGTTCAGACGTTCTCCCTCCATTTTCCAAATTCTTAGATTAATGAAGCACAAAGGGCCTTCCCTGGTGGTCCAAAAACCGAAGTGCTAAAATGCTGCCTCCCAAGGCAGGGAGTGCAGGTTTGATCCCCGGTCAGGGAGTTAAGATCCCAGGTACCCATGGCCAAAAAACCACAGCATAAAGCAGAAGCAATATTGTGACAAATTCAATAAAGACTTTAAAGAATGGTCCACATTAAAAAAAAAAAGAAGAAGAACAGAGGGAGAGAACTTGCTGAAATTCCTGCTATGCCCTAATTGGGGTGGTTGTGAGAGTTGATTAAAGTGACGATGTTTATTTTTCGGGTGGTTTCTGGTATCGAAAGTGTGACGATTAATAGGTTCTCGGCTTCTAGAAGCAGCGAACGGATTTATCTTTAACTGCGCTGTGCACATGTTCAAATAAGTGTTGCTTTTTCTGGGGTGTGTGTGTGTGTGTACCTGGGCCCATGCTTCCTGGCTGGCATGTGTATTTATGCACAAATATGTGCAGGACTATAAATAAAAACCACAAATGAATGCCTTAGAGGGAAGCATGAGGGCTGCCCTTTCTGCTTGCTGCCGTCGGCAAGGTAGGCGCCTCTCCTTAGGCAGCGGAGTCGGGGGAAGAGAGCTCCAGGAGGGGCTGGCAGAGGCTCTGGGGGCTTCTGTTGGCCCAGTGGGTCTGTTTTCCTGGTGCTGACTTTAAAGATGAACCCTGATGTTGAGGCTCCGAGGCCATGCAGGATGGCCTCAAAGACAGACGCTGGTAGTCCTCCACAGGTCTTCCTACACACAGCACTAGTCTGGTCTAAGAGCTTGTGAAGACTTCCGGGAAGGGAGACTGGGAGGGACCCCCTGTGAGCAGAAACAGTAAGGAGTGGAGGGGTCTCGGCCTCCAAGGGCTGTCATGAGGGACTTCCCTGCTGGTCCAGTGGTTACGACTCTGTACCTCCAACGCAGGGGGCACAGGTTCGACCCCTGATCTGGGAGCTAACATCACCCATGCCGCTTGTAGAATTCCATGGACAGAGGAGCCTGGTGGGCTGCAGTGCGCGGGGTTAGCAAAAAGCCAGACAAGACTGAGCGACTAACACTTTCACTTTTCCTTTTTCATGTGTGTATATAAACTGACTCGCTTTGCTGCAAATCTGAAACGAACACACCCTTGTAAACCAGCAATGCTACAGTAAAAGTTAATGAAAAACAAAAATAGTAAATGAGCTCTACTCCAATAAAATTTTTTTTTAATTTAGCATAAAAAATAAAAAAAAATAAGCAAATCTGAAATGCACGGCTCAGTGAATTTTTCTGTATACCTCCATGGACCCACCGCTCGAGTTAAGAAATAGAATATTTCCAGCCTTCTGGAAGGTACTGTCTTGTCACCTCTCAGTCGGTAATGCCCCCTCCCTCCCTCCCTCTCAAGCTTTCTATGGCTAATTGTCCTGTTAAGGTGGCAAAAGGCAAGGTTTACACTCTCCCAGCTGAATGGCCCACAGACAAACCCATCCAACAAAGAAAGAAAGGAATATTTTCTTGTGGAGATGTGGCTAGATTTGGTTGGAGTTAAAAATGAAGCTCGGTGGATCCTAAGACCTTTTTGTGGCTGAAATATTTAGACACTGTATTTTAAGAAAACTTTTTACTCATTTGTAGACTTTTATCTGGCCAGGTTTCCATCCTGAGGGTTTTCCTTTCTACTTATCTGACAAACCATAAATTTTCTTTCCTCTAAGGGCAAAACCAACCCTCGAGCACATTTATGGCCCAAGTTTTAAGAGCCGGCGGCCCTTTCTAGCTTGTATCTCTGGTTAAACATGTCTTCTTTTTCTTGGAGCAGTTTTTGCAGAAAGGAGCTGAAGATAATGAATTCCTCTAGAGAGAGCTCCTGCCCGCCCAGCGTGAGAGAGGATGGGGGAAAAGCCCCCTTCGTCAGCTGTGGCCGGCTAGCCGCGCTCTGGAAGTCTTCCTCCTGGTTCCACTGGGGTCTTTCTTTATCTAACTTCAGTTGCGTTTTCCTTCTTGGCTTTTGATTCATCTTCCTCTGCATCCTTGAAAGAGTGTCAGATTTTTGGACTTCGGACAATTCACGTGTAGCAATCCACGTTGATTTTTGTCAGTCTGTTTGCTTCCAAGACTGAAACCTGCTTTCCGACTAGCTGCCCAGTGATTGGTTAATTAGTTGACTTTAGCCTCCCCTGGAGGACAAGGTCGCAGAGTGTCGGGGGTTGGGGAGATTTTATGCCCTTCGTGTTGGCTCATGTCTTGTGTTGCGGGCATTAGCGATGGGGGATTGGGCTCTGGGACTTGGAAAAGAAATCTACTGAAGGGATTTCCTTCCTGCTTCTCGTCCTGTTGGGGAGAAGGTGGGTGAAAACTCTGGTTACCCCTTGAGCACAGAGCTGTTTTTCCCATTATGAAGAGCTGACTTGTTGGCAAAGACCCTGATGCTGGGAAAGATTGAGGGCAAGAGGAGAAGGGGATGACTGAGCATGAGATGGTTGGATGGCATCATCAGTTCAATGGACATGAGTGAACAAACTCTGGGAGATAGTGAAGGACAGGGAAGCCTGGCGTGCTGTGGTCCATGGGGTCACAAAGAGTCGGATGTGATTAAGCAACTGAACAACAATAGAATAGATCTCATTTGGAGCCTAGAAGTTTTGTTTTTTTTTTTTTAATTGAAGTATAGTTGATTTACAATAGTGTTGGTAAGATGATTCAGTTACATACACACACACACACATATTCTTTGTTTTCGGTTCTTTTCCATTATAGTTTATTACAAAATATTGCATATAGTTCCCTGTGCTATACAGGAAACCTTTTTGTCTACCTATTTTAAATGCGTGGTTTTGTGCATCTGTTAATCCCATACTCCAAGTTTAATTCTTTCCCAACCCCTGAGCATAGAGCTTTTAACGCAGGTGATCGTGGATCCAGACTCTTCCTAACTTCACGTGTATTGAGCACCTACTGTGTTCCAGATCAGACGGCGGGTGTGCTATCGGGGCATTTCCTGGTGTGGTTTTCGTGTTTCTGATTTCCAGCGCTGCTTGCACAGGGAGCTTTGAGGTGTGGTCTGATCCTTCCCTGTTTTGGCAAGCCACTTCTTGTCGATTTCCAGAAATGTGATTAGGAGTGTTTTCCTGGGTGTAAAGGCCACACACGGTGATGTGGTTTAGGCATCAGCTGCTGGCAGGGCTGATGGGATGTGGGATCACTTCCTGGTCCCTTCAGTTAGGATTGTCTGTAGGCTTTGGATGGGACGTGGGAGATGTATTTTTGGAGAGATATAGGGTTCTAAATCACTTTGCTGACAAAGACTAGTCAAAGCTATGGTTTTTCCAGTGGTCATGTATGGATGTGAGAGTTGGATCATAAAAAAGACTGCGCGCCAAAGAATTGATGCTTTTGAACTGTGGTGTTAGAGAAGACTCCTGAGAGTCCCTTGGACTGCAAGGAGAACCAGCCAGTCAATCCTAAAGGAAATCAACCCTGAATATTCATTGGAAAGACTGTTGCTGAAGCTGAAGCTCTAATACCTTGGCCACCTGATGCGAAGAGCCAACTCGTTGGAAAAGACCCTGATGCTGGGAAGGATTGTAGGCAAAGGAAGGGGAGAGGAGGGGAGAGGATGAGATGGTTGGATGGCGTCATGGACTCAGTGGACATGGATTTGAGCAAACTCCAGGAGATGGTGAAAGACAGAGGAGCCTGAGACCCTGCAGCCTATGGGATCGCAAAGAGTCAGAAATGTCTCAGTGACTGAACAGTAGTCATGTCCGACTCTTTGGCTGTAAAACCCCATTTCAAGAAATCGAGTGTACCAAGGTGGATGAGTGAGCTGGATGCTGGCCCCAGCTTTTCTGTTCTCGTGTTGAGACTCGGGTGGGTCGGGGGTGGTCTTCATCATCTCTTTGCTCAGTTTTCTTTTTGGTCACACGTGGAGAATAATCCCACCCTCCTTATATCACAGAGGTCTTTATGAAGAAAGACGGTTCAAAGCACCAAAACTTGTAAAACGTACTTCCCAGTGGTTTGAGTGAAACTCCTGGCCCCTCCCGAGCCCCGTGATCTTCGTAACTGAGTGTGTGTTCCTGTCCTTACACCCATTTCTCCGTCTCATTGTCCTTGAGCAGTCGCTAAGTGGTGTCCAACTGTTCTCGACCCCATGGACCGCAGCTCACCAGGCTCCCCTCTCCTCTACTATCTGCCTTGCGCCTCTTCCTAGGTCTTCAGGACATGCCTTGGGACCCGTTTCAAGAGAGTGTTTAATACACAACCCTGAAGACTCTTACAAGCCTTTCTGGGTAACACTTACTTCATTGCACTTTTCAGAAATGAAAAAAAAAAAAAAGAAAACGCCATTTAGCAGACTCATGGTCACCAGGGCTGACAGATGTCACTCAGAATTTTATTATTTAAAGCCACAGTGATTTTCCAAATAACCTAAAAATACATAATCCAACCTCAAAATAGTGACCTTTAACAGAGGCCAGGGAACCCTGAAGGAAGTGAAGTCAGCATCTTGGCACCCTTTACGTGCTGGTTCAGTGACTTTGAGAACTTTTTCTTTCTTTGAGACATTCAGGCACATGGAACTATATCAAGTTGCTGAGTGTGCCTGCCAAGGTCTCAGAGAGCGGGGGCTGGCTTGGGTGTCTTACTCTGGTACCTAAGCGAGGGTGACACCTCTTTTATTCACCATAAGGAACTTTCTCCCCATTCTTTTTTTAATTTTGTTGTTCCGTCGCTCCGTTGCATCTGATTCTGCGACCCCATGGACTACAGCATGCCAGGCTTCCCCGTCCTTCACCATCTCCCGGAGTTTGCTCAAACTCGTCCATTGAGATGCCATCTGCCCGTCTCATCCTCTGTCGCCCCCTTCTCCGTTTGTCCTCGATCTTTCCCAGCATCAGGGTCTTTTCCAGTGACTCTATTATTTATTTTTGACCACGCGGGGTCTTCATTGCTGCGGGCTCTTCTCTGGCTGCAGTGGACAGGGCTCCTCTCCAGCTGCGGTGCGCGGGCGTCTCATCATGGTGCGTCTCTTGTTGCAGAGTCCGGGCTGTAGGGCCCGTGGGCCTCAGTAGCTGCGGCTCTCTGTCTCTGGAGCGCGGGCTCAGGGCTTGTGGGGTGCACGGGCTTAGCTGCTCCGAGGCATGAAGGATCTTCTCGGACCAAGGGTCAAACCCGTGTCTCCTGCAGCGGCAGGCAGACTCTTCACTACCAAGCCACCGGGGAAGCCTGTCTTCTCCTTGTTCTTTGGGAGCATGGGTGGGGACAGACCGGCCTTCATACTTTTTGAAAAATCAGGCACCTTCCAGTCTGTAAGTTGTTCGGCTGTATTCAGAAGATCCCGTTCTGAATCTGGGCAGGTGGGTGGGAGAGACAGTTGTCAAAGGAAACTAAAATGTCTTGAGTACCTGCCATCACCCAGGCAGCATGCTCCCCTGAACCCTCGTGTTATTTACTTATTCCTACTCATTATTTAAGTATATATTCAATAGTATTGATTTAAACTTTTTAAAAAACATTTATTGAAGTGCAGTTGATTTACAGTGTTTTTTCTTCCCCCCACTGTACCATGCAGTTTGTAGGATCTTAGTTCCCCAATGAGGGATCGAATCCTCACAGGACTGCCAGGGAAATCTCAGTAGCCTTGATATTTATACCAATTACATGAACGCTTAATTAGTCATAAGTAATACATTTGTTGGGCTTCCCTGGGGACTTAGACAGTAAAGAATCTCCCTGCCAAGGCAGGAGACATGGGTTCAATCCCTGAGTGGGGAAGATCCCCCGGAGAAGAAAATGACTACCCACTCCAGTATTCTTTCATGGGAAATCCCGTGGGCCGAGGAGCCTGGTGGGCTACAGGCCACAGTCAGACACGACTTATAGACTAAAACAACAAGAACAACCATGGGTTAAAAAGCTTGTGAGAATTATGGTCCCATTTTACAGATGAGGAAGTGGAGTCCTGGACAGGTTCAGGAACTCGCCCTGAGTGTTACAGGTAGGAGATGGCAGAACCCGTGTTTGAGTCTAGGTGGATCAATTTGGATTTTGGTGATGGTGCGAATCTCTTTGCTGTCTCTATATCCTGAACCAGGAGCCCTGGGACTGCAGGTGGGACCAACAAGGCCGTCTTTCTAGGACTAGGAGTTGCAGAACTGGCGTGCTTTGACATGGGGAGGGGGGCGGCGCGGGGTGGTGTGTGTGGCATCTTCCCCCTTGCCCGTGCCCCAGCCTTTCCAAGAAGCCGTCCCCAGGTGTCAGCTCCCGCACCACGTCCGTCCTGCTGGAGGCTCTCTCTCCAGGTCGGTCTCCAGGAAGCATCTCCGGGCGGCTTCCGAGCTGGGGGAGAGGCGGGCCCTGCGGCCAGCCTCTGACTTGCTGTTGTTTGGTTTTCTCTGACTGGATCTTTGTTTCTGTGAAGCCCTCAGCTGCCCAGGCTCTTGCGCCCGGCTTGATCGGGGCCACATGCGGCGCTAGCCTGGTTAAGTCAACACCGTTGGAATATTACCTGTCTGTTAACCTGTCAAGATTGCTTTACGGTCCCCTTTTATCTACCCCCCCCACGGAATTTCCCCTGGAGTTTTCTGCCTGCCTTCCTGCGTCCTGCAAAGCCGCCCCCACCCCCTGAGTCATTAAATATTGTCAGAGTTCCGCCACTTGCTGCCGCCTTGTTTGCCCAGTACAGATAAACTGGTGTTGAGTCTGTGATGTGGGCCAAGGACACTGGGCTCCCGGTCCCGAGAAAGTCTCGGCGGTGCCTGCCAGGTGGACGCGGTGGAGGGCAGTCTGCAGGGTCTAGGGGCTACCCGAGCCTGGGGGGCTGGGGGGCTGCCCGAGCCTTGGGGGGGCTCCCCGAGCTGCAGCTCAGTCGGTCAGCGCGCTGGCTCGGGGGCCTGGCCGCCTTCCCTGCCTCTTCCTTCCCTCCCTGCCCACTCCACCCTCTCTCTAAACACCGACTTCATACACTGGAGGGTCTTAGGGGAACGTCCAGTCCTAAGCCTCAGAGAGCCTCAGCCCTGGCTCCGGGCTTTGGTCTCTCGCTTGACTGAATAAGTTCAGCGGTTCTTTAGAGATTCGCCTTTTTTGCCCTCCCCGCCGCCCCCCCCCCAAAATGATGACAGAAGACTTATAACATCAAATGCACCCTTGTGATCATTTTATTTTTTTATTTTTATTTTTTTCCTTGTGATCATTTTAAAGTGTGTCAGTGGCCTTAAGGACGTTCACGATGTCGTGCAGCCTTCACCACTGTCTGGCTCCAGAAGCTTCCAGAAGGACCGCAGAAGGAAGCCCCACCCCCGTAGCAGTCACGCCCCCTCCCTCCCTACCTCCTTCCTCGTTGCACCCTGGCAACCTTGAATCTACTTTCTGTCTCTCTGGATTTGCCAGGTCTGGATATAGCGTGTGTGTAAACAGTCACACGCTACGTGGCCTTTTGCGTCCGGCTTCTCGTACTTAGCACGATGTACGCAAGATTCCAGAATTCACTCTTGTTTTCTGCTCCGGGTGAGAACCCCTGCAAAGGATGACGGAGCAGCTGCTGGGGGCGTCTGGGGTAGGCTTAACTGGGTCCTCAAGTTTTAACCTGAGCCTCTGATCTCCCCATCAGCGCCCTGCTGCCACGGAGACTTCCCGCTGCCTCCTAGTGGAGGTCGTTTGGATGTTCATGGACACCAGGGCCTCCCTCCCGCAGGGGCCATGAGAGCTTCAGGGTCTGGGGCTGCTGGGGTCTGGGGTGGCTGTGTGGGGAGGGGGCCCTCCTGGGCAGCCCTTCACCCAGCTGTGATCCTGCCACGAGCCACGGCCCTTCCATCCTTTGGGTCGGAAATGTGACAAGTCCTGGAGCCGATTCCTCGTCGGCCACCCAGGCTCCGCACACTGTGCAGCAGAGCCCTCACTTCGGATCAGAGTCCATGTGATGTTGGGGCTGTGGGCTTCAAGTCAGCTGGCCCTTTAAATCTTCTCTCTGCCCTCGTCTCACTGCAAGCTCTCGGTTTTTCCACCTGCAGAACAGGGATGACAGGGGTCCTTAGGTGAGGACTGTAAGGGGATTGGATGCGCTGGTAACCATGAGTCACCGCGTTGGGTCTGGCATTTAGCATGTGGACAGTAATGGGTCACTGTTAATAAGATCTAGGATTAAAAAAAAAATCAATGCATTCTCCCTTCCACATCAACTTGGCGCTGTTCTAGAGTTCTGGCAACTTCTAGAAAGTGCACAGGGCTTTACTGTATCATTTAATTAGATGCGTTTGCTGGCTTTCAGTTTGAAAAGCTCTAAACTCAGGTCATGGTTTATTCTGCGACGAGGAGAAAACCTCACTTCCCTCCGAGTCAGCCGTCAGACGGAATGACTCTGTCTCTGCTTTTTGCTTGCTTGTTTGTTTCACCATCATTTGGGGAGTTTCTGACCTTCTGAGGCTGTTCCTCGCTCATTCCTGTTTCCATTCCAGTAGGCTGACCCTGGGGGCGTTGGGGACACGGTGCTCATTAATCTCGAGTGATATGTGTGGGGTCTGGAGAGCGTGAAAGCTACGCATCCTGAGGGCCCAGGCCTCTCGGGTTAGGGGGGACGTGGCTTTGTTTTATTTGCAGCAGGTTTAGGGAAATTCTGCGAAGTTTCCTGAACACCTACTATGTGAGTGTGTGAAGTAGGCTGTGAGAGGCTGGTGGGCGCTGATATGAGGTTCCATTTAGGGCTGGTCTGGGTGGTGCTTGAGATCCAAAAGACCGTTGCAGAGGGCAACAGCGAGGTCCTGCTCTGTAGCAGAGGGGATGGCATTCAGCATTCTGGGATTAAACAGAATGGAGAAGAGTATGGCCAAAAGAATGTCTCTGGGTATAACTGAGTCACCTCGCCATGCGGCAGAGATGGTGGTGGGGTTGTGTGTTGTGTTTGTCACTCAGCCATGTCCATCTCTTTGTGACCCCAAGGACTGTAGCCCACCAGGCTCCTCTGTCCATGGACTGCTCCAGGCAAGAATCCTGGAGTGGATATCCATGCCCTTCTCCAGGGGATCTTCCCAACCCAGGGACTGAACCCAGGTCTCTTGCCTTGCAGGTGGACTCTACTCTCTGAGCCGCCAGAATTGGTACAACATTGTAAGTCAACTATACTTCAGTATAAAAACAAATGAAAAGAGAAAGGAAGAGAATGTGTATAGATAGGTACAACTGCGTCATTTGGCTGTAGAGCAGAGATTAACACAACATTATAAATCCACTGTCCTCGAGTAAAATATGCTTTTTAACAAGGGAGGTGTGGGCAGCTCCCCATGCAGAGCCGGGTTCCCCATCTTGGCCGGTGTTCCATAAGCCTCTCAGGGGAGCTGGGCAGACACAGGTCACGCCTTCCACATTCAGGCTCCTCGGACAGTTGTGTCCATTGCTTTGCTTGGCCCTTGGAACTCAACTCACTTTTGATTCTTGTATGATGGAGCTTTTACTTTGAAGTGAAAAAAAGGACCGCACTTCAGTGGGGCAAAGCAGATGCTCGTTTCCTTCTTTTTTTCCCTCTAATAGTGCGTGTGTGTGTATTCCTTCTTTAGGAAGGATGAGCCTGTAGATATGTTTCTAAAGTCAGATTTGAAATTGAAAGTGGGCTCCCCTGGTAGCTCAGACAGTGAAGAATCCACCTGCTGATGTAGGAGACCCAGCTTGAATCACGGGGTCGGGAAGATCCCCTGGAGGAGGGAACGGCAACCCGTTGCAGTATTCTTACTAAGTCCTGGTTGACATACAGGAAAACCCACCCTTTTTTGTGTTGAGTGGATTTTCATCTTCAATGCAAGGCCCCCTTACTGAACTTCCCCTAAGATTTCAGACTCTAAGTGCCTGCAAACTCGAGTGCCCGGGGAGGTACACCTCATGTACTTACCCCTCGAAGTGACATCATTTCAAACATAAATGATCCTGAGGGGGATGGATAAAACAAGGGAAGGGACTTTTTACTTTCTTTTTCTTTTAAGGGAATCGAATAACAATTGCTAAGTCTTTGCCCACATGTCTTAAGGAGGATGCTAAGGACAGGAGGTCTGAACTGGCGGGCGGCGGGGGGCGGTTTGTCTGTTGGCAGGAAGGGCTCAGGCAGCCTTGTCCTGGCTCTCTGAGGCTGTCCGGGCTGGCAGTGGGTACCCGAAGACCCCTAAGCCACATGCAGGCGGGATCCAGACAGGGAGGGTGGGCCTGTGCAGCATCGCGGGCGAGCTGGGTGACCTTGTCTTTTGCCTGCAAGAGACAGAACCTCCTTTCCTTCTCCAGCCCTGAAAGGAGTTTCCGGGGCGCTGGGCTCTGGGCAGAACTCTGCGTCTGCTCGCTGCTTATGCCCGAGCCCCCCGCTCGCTGTGATGTGGTGTGCGTGAGCGACAGTGGTCCCGGCGCCTTCCAGTTTGCTGGCTCGGGGATCTGTCCAGGGGGTTTTGTGTCATGTTGCTTGGAAACGAGTGGAAATGGGCCAGTTGCGAACTTCGTGGGGCTCCCGGGCTTCGTGGGGCCACTGGATGGGAACGAGGCTTCCTGGTCCCCTGGCTGTGCCCGTGTTCCCATCAAGGAGGGATGGAGCAGGGTTCTCTATGCTCAGAGAAGCTGCCTTCAAGGAAGGAGAGGAGAGAGAAGGAGGCGGGAACCCCCTCTGTCTTCTCCGCCCTGGGCTTGATTCCCCCCGGGGGGCCAGGCAGGCGATGCTTGTGCCTTCCACGCCCCTGGGAGGAGGTAGCCGCCTTTCTGCGGGCACCTGGGTGAGGATGGGGGTATAGCTGGGCCAACGCTCACCTCGGTGGTGGCTGCTGGTGGGGGAACCAACAGGCTGGTCAGACAGAAGGGAGGGAGCTTCGGGAGGCCCCAGGGAGCAGCTTTCTCTCCTCCCAGCAGCTCGCGGGCTCAGAGCCACATCCTGGCTGAGCCATAGAGCCTCCAGCTTCTCTGGGGCCAAGGCTGAGTCACCACGAATCCCCCACAGCGCTGGCAGCGGCTGCTTAAAGAGACCCAGGACTGAAATCAAAGGCGTGGTTCTCCCCCTTCCTGGATCACAGCCTTGTCGTGAAGCGGGAGCAGTCGACCCACTCCGATGGTGGAGGACAGAGGAGCCTGGTGGGCTGCAGTTCGTGGGGTCGCAGAGAGTCAGGCACGACTGGGCCACCAGAGGAGGCTCTCCCTGGAATCGGGCTAGATCAGGGTGTGCGAAGGGTCAGAGTCTATGGGAAGAGCTCAGGCCTGTCTGCTGGGGAAGAGAGGAGGCCGGCCTCTGCCTGTGGCTTTGCTGAGGGAGGGAGTCCTCAGGGAGAACCCTGTGGGCTTAAGCCCGATCCCTTTATTTTAAGCAGTCCTCCTGATAAAACAGGTTATCACTTAGAGCTGTCATTCAATGAAGTTCCTACAAATGCAGTTTCACACTTAGGCGTCCGAGGAGTCACAGGGAGATGGACCCATTGTACAGATGAGGAAGGAACGCTTTGGGGCTTCCCTGGTGGCTCAGTGGTAAAGTATCCGCCTGCCAATGCAGGAGACGCAGGCAATGTGGGTTTGATCCCTGGGTGGGGAAGACCCCCTGGAGGAGGGCGTGGCAACCCTCTCCAGCATTCTTGCCTGGAGAATCCCATGGACAGAGGAGGCTGGCAGGCTGCAGTCCATGGGGTCGCAGAGTTGGACTCAACTGAGCGCAGCACACAAGCATGGAAGAATGAACTCAACCCAAGTCAAGAGCCGATCCACAGTTGCCTGTTCGGGTTTCATCTCTACCCTTGCAGGCCAAGTTCATGTGTTAGCGAGGCTGGTCTCCCTGGGTTCTCAACCCTCCAAGGGGCTCTTTTCAATTTGCAGCAGCAAATTCATTCCTCTGTCTGTGTGGTGAATGTTGGTCTCGTCCACTGGCCTGGGGAGGTGGGTGGTTTCTGTCCACATTCTGTCTCCAAAACCTGGCACAGAACATGCTCTTTGTTAAATGTGTGAATGAACAGATGATCCTGGAGCTCCTCTGTCCACCTTTCAGCCATCTGGTAGACCCCAGCCTCCTGCCCCAGTTGGGTGCATGTGGAATAAGGCCCTCTGAACATGGGTGGCCAAGTTCAGCTCCCTCCCGGAGATTGGCAGAGAGCTCAGCCGTGCCCTGCACAGCCCCCAGCCAGCCTATGCCATCTGTTTGCTGCAGCCTGAAGCCTTGGGTGGCGGGTCCAGTGATACTGTGGTTTCCCTCCCCCTTCCCTACCTCTCGCTGCCCATCTCTAGGTGGGCACAGTAAGGAGCGCTGGTAAGAGGGACCCAGGGGTTAAACCCGTCCTATTCTGGGAGCCTGGAGCAGGTAGGGACAAACTTGTCCCAAACCAAGTTCAGAGGGACTGACAATGCTCTGGAGTCCTTACAGGCATTTGCTTACAAAGCAAGTAAAGATGTCTGCGGCATCCACCCTGCGTCTTTGTTGTTGTTCAGTCGCTCAGCCGTGTCTGACTCTTTGCGACCCCACGGACTGCAGCCCGCCATGCTTCCCTGTCCTTCACTGTCTCCCGGAGTTTGCCCGAACTCATGTCCATTGAGTCAGTGATGCTATCTTACCATCTCAGTCTCTGCTGCCCCCTTCTCCTTTTGTCTTTAATCTTTCCCAGCATCAGGGTCTTTTCCAGTAAATTGTCTCTTTATCTCAGGTGGCTAAAGTATTAAAGCTTGAGCATCAGTCCTTCCAATGAATATTCGGGGTTGATTGCCTTTAGGATGGACTGGGTTGACGTCCGCCCGGCCTTGGCTGGAATCAGAACCGCTGAGAAAAGAAAGTCACGTGGTTTGTGCATCCTCTGACACGGCCTGGGGAGGCGTCTGGATCCAGGCTCCCTGAGTTTGGGTCCTGGCTAAGGCGTGTGTGACCCAGCCTCTCGAAGGCCTTTCTTACAGGAAGCTCTCTGCTTTCCCTGGCTCCCTTTGCCCTCGGAGGTGGAGCCTGAGCCACCCCTGTAAGAGGTGTGCCCTCTTGCATAGTGCTGGAACACTGCAGTTATTCCTACACGTCAGGCTTCATCTGCTGCAAGTTTTATTTGAGCCCAGCAGCCTGTTTTATTTGGGCTTCCCTGGTGGCTCAGATGTTAAAGAACCCGACTGCCAATGCAGGAGACCCGGGTTCAATTCCTGAGTTGGGAATATCCCCTGGAGAAGAGAATGGCAACTGACTCCAGTGTCCTTGCCTGGGAAATCCATGGGGTCGCAAGGAATCAGATCCAGCTGGGTGACTTACACACGCACACACACAGCCTGTTTGCTTCTAGGACGAAGGTCTGTCTGTAGTTCCTCTCTCTGTTGAAGTGTGTGCTGCCTGAATACACATAAGTATTCATCATGAAAACAGACGCGACGCTGAGGGAGTGTGGCCGAAAGCTCGGGGCTTTGGTCAAGCCTCATGGCAGTGTGGTCACTTTTACAAATTCCACTTCACAGTCTCACTCACGCTGACAGCCTCACATGATTTGACTCCTAAGGTCTGGGCTCACGTTGTAATTTAAGCTTGATAGGTTGAGTTGCCTACATGTCAGAGATCTCTAGGGCTTCCCTAGTGGCTCAGAGGGTAAAGAATCTGCTTGCAATGCAGGAGACCTGGGTTCAATTCTGGGGGTGGGAAGATTCCCTGGAGAAGGAAATGGCAACCCACTCCAGTATTCTTGCCTGGAAAATCCCATGGACAGAGGAGCCTGGCGGGCTACAGTCCACAGGATTGCAAAGAGTCGGACACGACTGAGTGGCTAACACTTTCACTTTCAGACATCTCTGATTTGGTTTACAAAGACTCTGTTAGCAGAAATGGACTGTTTCACCCTGGACGATGCAGGCTGGAACAAGGGTGCTTTGCTTTTTAAAATGTCTTTAATTAAAAAAATTTTTTTGGTGGCACCTTGCAGCATGTGAGATCTAAGATCCTTGACCCGGGATTGAACCTGCGCCCCCTGCACTTGAGGGCAGAGTCTTAACCACTGGACCACCATGGAAGTCCCAGTGCATTTTCTCTAAGGCTTTGTTCTCTGTGCAGTAACTCCTTCTGGAATGACTACAGTACTTCAATAAACAGGAGAAAGTGGCTCCTCTGTTTTAAAGTCATTTTTTGTTTTGTTTTGTTTTGTTTTCCCTCCTTGGACTCCTAGTCTCTCTGCGGTTCCCTAGCTGAAGTCTTCTCCTCTATAACGGCCAGGGGCCCACTTGGGGGGTGGGGGTGGGGGACGGGAATGTCCTCTGGGCAGACCCTGTATCCTGTAACCAGTTAGACTTTTCTCTTCCCTGGGCAGAACCTCCTGAGGTTTCTGGGTGGAATTCAGAAGTGAAGTAGGTTCTCCCAGCCACTGGAGCAAACCACAGAGTCCCCAGGGAGATAAAAAGCCCAAGATCCTGGGCATTGTTCTCCTGGGAATGGACCTGGCACCCGTGGCCTCAGACACTTGATCACTCCTGACCTGAAGGCGTGGCCTTCACCAGAATGACAATATCGCAAATATCAGGGTGAAGGAAATTTCTCACGGGGCAGCCCTTTCTCCTCCCAGAATATTCTTAACTTCCTGTTGTTTTTCAATCAGTTGCCTTTAGAGAAGAGACTCTTAGTTTAAAGCAGTGTTTCCCCCTCCAAGAGGTGGTGTTGTGTATTAATTCAAGCTGAGTTTGGCGTGGAAGAGTGTTCCCTCTGACCAGTAGCTTGTTTTTTCTTTTGCTTTGCTTTTCTCTTTGCAACCCAGGATGGCACTTAAGAATTCCCCAGCATGGGGTAGGTCTTATTTCTCTAAATCTACCCTGCCTTCCTTTTTTTTTTTCTCCCCCTCCAGTCATCTCAAATGTAGAGCATTTTCCTGCACACGGGGACAGAGTATTTTGCATTGAAGAATGGAGTCTCCAAATAAAATATAGGCGTCTTTTGGAAGAGTGACCACGGCCGTGGTTGTCATGCTGGGCAGGTCCCTGGTTCAAGTTCACTCTGAGCCGTTTCTAGACAGGCAAGCAATTTTGTAATCTCTCCCCCTCCTCCTGTTCCTTTCACCACCAGAATTTAAAAAAAAAAAAAAAAAAGAGGCATATAACTTTGCTGACTATCGAATCCTCTTGTCCTTCCTGCTACACGCGTTACTGCACAAGCCTGCTTGGAGCTTGCCCTTCCAGGAGTCTCAGGAGAGACTACAGAGAGACGCAAAGGAAATTGACCTCGGTGGGAGTTGCCCCTGGACCCTGAAAGTCATTCCACGATTGAAACGCTGAAGCCTGAAGCTCTCACTGTGTGTCAGGCCTGAAGAGTAGGGCCAGCGGGAATGGGAGAGAATGAAGGTCTGATTTTGGGGTGCCTCTTGAAGAGCATCAGTCTGGTTTTGAGATTGGGGGTGATTGTCTTTCCGTCCCGTGGTTGTCTCTCTAGCAGTTCCCCAACTTTTTTGGCACCACAGACTGGTTTTGTGGAAGACAGTTTTTCCACGGACTGCTCGGGGGGATTGGTTTGAGGATGGGTGATTCAAGGGCATGGCATTTATTGTGCACTTTATGTCTTATAAGGTTATTATTACATCATAATATTATGATGAATACACTATATATGTTGTTATTACATCAGCTCCACCTGAGATCATCAGGCATTAGATCCCAGGGGTTGGGGACCGCTGCTCTTGAGTATGGAAGAGTTGGTTTACCGAGTCAGTCATTTCTGGTCCCAAGTGAATCTAAGGTAAAATCATTCATCTGTTGGGAGGAGGCCAGTGGGCTCAGGCTTTCGGGAGAGTACGGCCCAGTGAATGAGGACTCTTAAGCGCTCATGGTGCACTTCTAGAATTTATCCTGATGCTGTCTGAGACAGGTATACACAATGATGATGTTTGTCCATCTGACACTTATGAATGGAGGGTCTCACCCACTGAGAGAATGGAGTGCTAGGAAGCTGTAGGAA
The DNA here is from genome assembly GCF_019320065.1 of Cervus canadensis. Classification (NCBI taxonomy): domain Eukaryota; kingdom Metazoa; phylum Chordata; class Mammalia; order Artiodactyla; family Cervidae; genus Cervus; species Cervus canadensis. Next base: position 4,668,251 of record NC_057386.1, on the reverse strand, counting down.
ATGCTGTCAGAGACGTCTCTCTGTTGATAAAGAAATATTGTATGGAGAAGGAAATGGCAACCCACTCCAGTATTCTTGCCTGGAAAAGTCCATGGACAGAGGAGTCTGGCGGGCTGAAGTCCATGGGATTACATGACTGAGCATGTGTGCCCGAGGGTGGAGGGAGATGGAAATGGGTTGGTAGCAATGAAGTGGTAGAACTAAAAAAAAAAAAAAAAAAAAAAGAAATATTGTATGTTCATGATGTAGGGTTGAGTAAAAAGGATCTGTTTAAAAACTATACCAGTGTAGTACAAGGTGGTACCCCAGACTGGGTCCTGGAACAGAAAAAAAGACATGGGCCAAAAAGCTAGGGTGATCTAGATAAAATCTGTGTTTAACAGAAAGGTACTGATGTTAATTTCTTAACTTTGACAAATAGCCATGGTTATGTAAAATGTTCATACCATTTTATCCTTCGTGGGTCAAGGATAGACAGGAACTCTGTATGACCCCTGCAACTTTTCTGTTTATCTAAAAATATTCCAAAATAAAAAAGTTTTTTTTTTTTAAAGCATATGAAAACACTTAAAATTTTTGGAAGGATTTTTAGTGAAAGATTAACAGATTACCTCTGAGTGCTGTGATTATAACTGATCTTAAGTTTTCCAGTTTACAATGAGAGTTATTTTGGGTTAAAAAAAAAATCGATAAAGTTCTTTCCCTCTGGTGAAGGAGATTAGCATACAAATATAATTTGTTGTTATCATTGTTCTTATCCCGCGGCCTATCTCTCGCGCCATTATATTTCTTTTTCATTTGATTGAGTTTTCTTTTTGGCTGTGCTGGGTCTTTGTTGCTGCTCTGACTTTCTCTAGTTGCAGCGAGCAGGGCTTACTCTCGAGTTGTGGTGCGGGGGCTTCTCTGGCGGCAGAGCAGGGGCTTCCGTGGCTTGGTGCCCGGGCGTGGTTGCCCTGTGCAAGTGGGATCTTCCTGGACCAGCGATTGAACCCGTGTCTCCTGCATTGGCAGGTGGATCCTTTATCCCTGAGCTGTTGGGGAAGCTCTCTCCGTTAGATTTCCTATAGATCTTCTAGGGTTTAAGTTCTCCCTTCTGGGTTCAGCTGGGCAGGGAAGATCACCTATGATGACAAAGCATAGGATGAAGTCTCTCTGGAATCAGACAGACCTGGGTTTGATTTCGTCTCTTATCAGCTGTGTGGTCTTGGTGAACTACTTGCTTTGTCTGTGGATCATTTTTTAAATATCTGTACAATGGGTTTAATGACCCAGATCTCACAAGTCCATTTTAAAAGAACTAATTGAAATAATACTGTGTTACTCACAGTGGGTGCCTCCGTGGTCTCGGTCCCTAAGAGAATCTTCTGTTTGATGTTTCTTACCCTGAACACGGCTTTTCTGAAAACTTGCACAGTAAGCATTACCACTTCTGCGATAGAGGAGAGTGTGAATTATATTTATTTGTTAGTTCACTTAGTAAGAATTTGTGGGCTGTTACTCAAACATCGGGTGTTTGGGGATCATGATTTTGCTGTCCCCATTTCATTCCCAGTGTCCCATGCTCTGTGCCTGGACAATCTCTGCGGGTTACGTTTGTGTATGTTGTGTCTAAATTAGGCTGGTTGGAAACAATCCTTCGTAGCTGTGATTTTCATCCTTTTCTCTCCCTCTCAGCCCCGATTCCCTCATAAAGGTGCATTGACTTCCGATGTCCTTGTCCCACCTTACCTCTAACTGCTAATCTCCGCGGGTCCCTGGGGAGGGAGGCGTGGCTGTCGTCCCTGGTGGTGCTTGATTAAAGGTGCTTCTGTAAACTTCGCCTGTCCATGCAGAGTGACCCCAGGATTCTCAACTTAGAATTGGAGCCTATGGCTCTCCTGCAAAGAATGGAATGGTCTGTCCTTCTGGAAACCAGACCACTTACAGTCTGAGCCCAGCTGGGCCACCGCTGACCTCTCTGGAAAGGTCAGTAGAGCCTGTCCGAATTCCCCCTCCTTCATAATAGCATAGGGGCTGCCGAATTTCCTGGGTCTGATGTTCTCTGATTCCAGAATATTTGGCAAGAAAAGACACCATCCTTGCTCACCCTCCAGAACACAAAATAAGAAACGCCAACATCAGAGGCTCAGAGACTTTGAACATACCATTCAAGAAGATGTTTATTTAATATTGGCTAAAAATGTACTACTTTACCTTTGAAAAAAAAAAATTAAATGACTTGGAGGACTTCAAAGCCTTTCCTCTCCCCTCTGCTTTCCAGGAGGAGAAATATTTTTCAAAGTCGTTTGAATTTTAAAGAGGAGGGCCCCAGAAGCCCTTGGGATGGAGATCCGTGAGTCAGTCAATTATTTTTCAGAAGGTGGTTTTATGCACAGCTTGAAACGGAGACCCTTCTCCTGTCCCATGTCATTCCCCACTTCCCTTCCTATTTTTAATTTCTCACTTCAACCCTGTACGTGTGCTGGGAAATTTAATCCATTTGTTTCTGATTCATTTACACTTAACTCATCAAAATGCTATTTAGGGAGAGCATTTCGAGTCCGAGAGGTGCTGAATCCGAGGAACAGGAAACTGTGTCTTGTGCAGAGAAGCTGACTGCAGACCCAGGCTGCTCTGGCTTGGCTCTTGAGCCAGATCCCAAAGTGAATCTGCGTCCGGCAACTTTAAAGCCAGCCTGAGGGCCTTGCCTTCTTCTTGGCTCTCTCCATTTTCCCAACCCTGCACACCGTGGGTTTGTGTGAATAGCTCTGAAAACTCACCACTGCTTGAGAAGCTGTTTGAGATGCACTTCATCCCCCTCCCAAATTTTATTATGGAGAATTACAAATATGTGTAAAAATGGAAAGAATCACACACCGAGCAGCCACAGATACCCACTGCATCGATTCCATTATTGACTCGCTGGACTTGCATTATTACACACCCAGCTTAATTTCCAGGTGTCTCTCTGTCTCATTTTGTTTGGTGCTTTCAAAGTAAATGACATGCACGCGTACACTTTCCTCCAAACACTACAGCGTGCATTGTTGTGATTTTTCAGTCGCTAAGTTGGGTCCGACTCCCACGGCCTGCAGCTCACCAGGCGTCCCTGTCCTTCACTATCTCCCAGAGCTTGCTCAAACTCATGTCCATTCAGTCAGTGATGCCATCCAACCATCTCATCCTCTGTCACCTCCTTCTCCTTCTGCCCTCCATCTTTCCTAGCATCAGGGTCTTTTCCAGTGATTTGGCTCTTCACATCAGGTGGCCAAATTATTGGAGCTTCAGCTTCAGCATCAGTCCATCCAATCAATCTTTAGGGTTGATCTCCTTTAAGATGGACTGGTTAGATCTCCTTGCAGTCCAAGGGACTCTCAAGAGTCTTCTCCAACACCACAGTTCAAAAGCATCAGTTCTTCGGCTCTCAGCCTTCTTTCTGGTCCAACTCTCACAGAGTTGCCTTTTCCCTCTTGCAAGTTTTTTAACACATTTATTCAAAATCAGTGTCTAAGGATCTGCTGTTGCCACAGTGCTGAGTGGGAGGCTGAGGGCAGTTTGGAAGTAGAAAAGATGTGGTTCCTGCCTTGGGGTGCTCTGTCTGTTTGGGAAAGAGGAATAAAAGCAGCTAGACTTGCAGGCAGAAGGAGGTCGGTGCTGGGATAGATTTGAGGGAAGGAAGTGCACACTGTCACTTGTCACCTGCATGACCCGGCCTTGACCCAAAGCCTCCACCTGCTCATCTGTGCAATGGGGCTGTGATGGGTCCACCTCACATGGTGGTTGTGGGGATTCGAACCCCTGCCCAGAAGGTCCCGAGCCTCAGGCCTGTGCGGAGTGCTCACTTGAGAAGGGAGAGCCTGTAGAATCATTGCGTTTGCAGGTCTGTTCAGTCTGGGACTCCAAAGCCATTAAACTCCATTGGGTAAATCGGGTCTCTCCCAGCAAAGGTATACATTCCTTAAAAGCTGGGATCATCTCGTCCTATTTTTCTGGGCCCCACCCTGAGGATACTGCAGACCCAATGGACTCTCCTTAATAGTGGAAATTCAGGTGTAAGGGCTTTAAAAAAAATTTTTGAAAAGGAAACAAACCCCACCATGGGTGTGGCGTTGGCTCTGCCCGCAGCCCTGGATAATCTCAGACAGGCTCTTCAAACCAGCGTTTTAAAATCACAGCGGATGCTTGGTAAGGATTTGATGATCCCCCTGGACTGTGCTTCCTGCCCAGCCCCGGGCGACTGGGGCTCCCCCCGCCGAGTCTGGCCTCTTATTGGTAACTGCGATTGTAAATAATCCGCGCGAGGTGCCTACAGGGGGACGAGGTGAAGGATGGAGTCCCCCACCCGCTCCTAAGAATGTGCAGAGGGAGATGCTGAGTGGGCGCCGTCGGTCCCGGAGTTCAGTTCACGGTGGCGTGGCCTCCCAGGGCTCCGGACCTCCGACCGTCCTCCGCCGCTTCTTCACCTGCCTCCACGCCTGTCCTGCAGCCTCCTGTCTCCTCCGCGCCTAAATCCTGACAGCTGGGCCTGGTGTCAGAGGCAGAGAACCGTCTGGACTCCCCTCCCGGCCTCCCGCTCCATCGCTCCCCTTTGCTCCAAGATTGAGTAAGAGACCTTGGCGCGGAGCTGGGCAAGACAACTCAATTGTTTGAACTTGCAGAGCGAGGGGGGAGGTGGGTTCTCGTCTGCCAGTGACTCACGGACCCAGTCCCCCTCCCCCTCGCCCTGCCCTCCGAAAGTTCCAAAAGCCCAATGCACAAAAAGCAACAAAACCACAAGAAAGTGGCCCCCTTGTCTGCACACGCGTGTGCCTGGAGTTCAGAAACCCCTGGAGAGAGCGAGCCTGGAGTGAGTGCCTCCTGCTCACTCTGCCGGGGCCCTGTTCTGTGGCCCCCGCATCCCGTGTTAGGGGCTTGCCGCTCGGAGGCAGGGCGTGACTCCGCGGGCGAGCGGACTGGGCCACCCCGCTGCAGCCGGGTCTGGGGACCGGGTCCCCGCCCACCGGCGTGCCCCCTGCCCACCCTGCCCCCACCCCCCACCCCGTCCGGCCTCCGGGGGTCCCTTCTCGGCGCAGCTTTGAGAACAGCTTCTCCTCTGTTTCCTGGCCTCTGCGGGCGGGAGCTGGAGCCGGGGCAGATCGTGTAACCGTCCAGGCTTCATTCCTATGCAAGACAGGTAGGCTGCAGGCTGTAACAGGCCGCCAGCCAGGCTCCACCGGGCCTCGGCACCAGTGGAAATTAAAAAAAAAAAAAAAGTGAGCAGGAGGAGTGAGCGAGAGAGAGATTATTTTGTTTCAACGTGTTTGAAAGCGGGATCTGTGGCCAGTTGGTTTTTTTTTTTTCTCCCCCCCTCCCCCCGGCCTTATTTACACAGTCTGTTCAGAGACACACCAGGGCGTGTTTGCGTTGGGTGTTTGTTTCGGAGGCCGGCCAAGGATTTCAGCTCTGCGTGTTGGCTCTGCCACCTCGGCGGCACCGGGAGGCCCGCTCGGTCACAAGACCTCACGGGGCCTCCTCACTCTGCGCTTATCCTCCGTTCACCTCCCCTGCCCCCTCTTCGCGGGTGCCCGGCAACCTCGGGGCCGCGGAGCGGGGGTGCCCACTGGGTGGACTTCACCTTCAGAATGAGGGCTTTCGGAGGAGGTCCCCACGGGGGTGCCGTGGGCGGGAAGGATGGAAAGGCCGGGGGGTACAGATATGGGGATCTGTGATTTTTCTAGAAGGGTCTGGATTCCCCGAGGGCCTCTGATGAAACTTGCAAGGCGTGGACTAGCTCCAGGTCTGGGGAGGTAAGCGGTGGCTGGAGCCCCCTGGAAGTCCGTGTAAGGGATGTTCTCCTGGGGATGATGAGCTGGAATCAGGCTTGTCTGGGGAGGTAGGAGCGAGCGCAGAGCCTGCCAGCGCTGTAGTCCAGGCCTTCGTCAGGCCAAGTGGGATGCCGCGTCAGCATCCTCTGGGAGCTGGAAGTGCAGACTCGGGCCCCACCCAGACCTGCTGGATGGGAACCTGTGTTTGAACCAGATTCAGGGTACCTGAAAGCAGAGCTCTGGGCCCGCAGTTCCCCAGGGGAGTTCCGTGGCAGCTTCCTCATGTCTCAGGATGCCTGTCTCGCTGTCTTTCCTGGACACAGGGGTCCTTTGGAGAATGTTGCAGAACATACAGCCCACTCTCACAGTCCCCTGGCTTTGGAGATGCATAGATTTGCTGGGGGAAGTCTCAGAAGTGTTGCAGGAACTGAAAGTGTTGGTCGCTCAGTCCTGTCTGACTCATTGCGGCCCCCGTGGACTGTAGCCCGTCAGGCGCCTCTGTCCGTGGAACTCTCCGGGCCAGAATACTGGAGTGGGTAGCCATTCCCATCTCCAGGGGGTCTTCCCGAATGAGAGATTAAACCTGCATCTCCTGCATTGCAGGCAGATTCTATACTGCTTGAGCCGCCAGGGAAACCCTACCTTTGTTGTAGATAAGAGGAGAAACAGTTGTTACACTTTGGAGTCAGGCTAAACACACGGGTTCTGATCCCGGCTCAGCGGCTCACTCGGGGTGTGATGTTTGCTGCTATTCAGGTGCCCTGTGCCTTGGTTTTGCCTTCTCTAAAATGGGAAGAGTGATAGTAAGTGGCAGATAGAATCATGGTGAAGTTTGTATCATTTAATACCGACTTACATGGGAACAGTGCCTGGAATGCAGAAACCCCTTATGAAATATTGGCTAGCTAATAATAATTTTGAATCTTATTTCCTTGGGGTCAGTGTTTCCCCAGTCTTCTAGATGAATAATCCCAAACCCAGAAGTGCATCAAAATCACCCAAGTAGCTCTTTTAAAAACAGTTTCCAGAGCCCCACACCGGACCTACTCAGTCAGTCTCCAGCAGAAAAGCCCGGGAATTTGCATTTTGTAAGTTCCTGGGGGTGATTCCAAGGCAGCAAGCCTTTTCTTAGGTGGCTGGGCAGCAGCCACTCTAGAACTGGTTTTCTGTAGCCGAGTAAGGCCAGCCCCAGTGGCCCACCCTTCTGTGGGGTGCATGCAGTCTGCTCCGGGACCTGCAATTAGTGGAAGGACCTTTGCTCTGCCCCTCAACTTCCTCACCTATAAAATGAGAGAGCCAGGCCCTGTGGTCCTTGAGTCAGCCACGTCAACATCACTTGGGACTTGCTGGAAATGCAGACTCTCAGGCCCCACCCAGACCGGCTGAATCAGAATATGCATTTTAACAAGATCCCTGGGAGATCCTTGTTTAAAAAAAAAAACAACAGCACCTCTCCAGAAAAATAAAATTCGCAGGAGTCAGATACCTTCTTTCTTTCGGTCTTTCTTTTGTTGTTTTTTTTTTTTGTTTTGCAAATTGAAATCTTTTTATTTTTGCTATTCAATCTAACGGCAAGTCATAATTTAAAAGATTTCTGTTTCTATTTGTTTTAATGAATTAGCACTAAATGAGCTTTTAATAACTGTAGCATGAACTACTCATAATTTTTTTAATTAACCAGAATATAATAAAAATGGAAGAAGAAAATAATTGGGGGAATTTACTATTTTCAAATGAATATATTCTACACCATTTTGCAGTCACATGGGATTCAAAAACAATCTTTGAACCATCTCCCTCTCCTACCAGAATGGAATCTATGCTCTAAATGAAGGTCTTCTTTCTTTTCGAAAGCAGAGCTGCGTGAAGCTGAGGAAGGTGCTGTGTTGGTGAACACTGACTTAGTGACCCTCTGTTATCCATCCACCCTGGAAAGAAGAAATGGCCTTGGGAATTATGGTCGGACTCATGGGACCATTGCCTGATGTTGAAGCTTATGAGTTCCTGGGAAGGTGTTCAGGGATAAGTGCCTTTTAGACAGGCTTTTCTGGAGTCTGTTAAGATGAGCTTGATTGCTCTGCATCCATTTTGTAAATGTGTATCTAGGCGCCAACTCTGTGCTGAGTTCGGGTACCAGTAAGCTGAACATCACTTGTTGGAGGCAGTGATTTGGTGCTGCTGCTGTTTATATCCAGGCTTCTCATCACTAAGGAGAGGCATATGTGCCTGCCCGTGCACAGAGCTTGGCATGGACAGGAGGGGCGCTCTGGCAAGCTGATGGCCTTGCAAAGGTGTATCAGTTACCCACAGCTGCACAGCAAACCACCTCAAAACGTAGTGGCTTAAAGCAGCCACTGTTTTATTGTTTGTGATTCTGGAACCTGGGCTGGGCTTGGCTGGTCGGTTCGTTTGTTGGTCTGGATGGTAGTTGCTTGGGGAGTTTCATTCAGCTGGAAGCTGGCCTCAGTGGGGTCCTAGGACACTGGGTCTCTCTCTCTCTCTTTTTTTTCTCCTGCTCATTTCAAGGCTTCTTTTTCTCCACATGGTCTCTCTACATCATCCCTCTGATAGGGTAGTTCAGTTCAGTTGCTCAGTCATGTCCGAATCTTTGTGACCCCATGGACTGCAGCACGCCAGGCTTCCCTGTTCATCACCAACTCCGGAAGCTTGCTCAAACTCACGTCCCTCAAGTCAGTGATGCCATCCAACCACCTCATCCTCTGTCATCCCCTTCTCCTCCTGCCTTCAATCTTTCCCAGCATCAGGGTCTTTTCCAGTGAGTCAGCTCTTCACATCAGGTGGCCAAAGTATCGGAGCTTCAGCATGAGTCCTTCCAGTGGCTATTCTGATAGGTTAGTATGACTGCTTACGTAGCTGCCCGAACTCCTTCAGACAAGCCTGGGACTAGCGCAGCATTACTTCTGTTTCATTCTGTTGGTTAAAGCAAGTCACCGGGCCAGCCTGCATTCGGAGGTGGGCTGATAAACAAGGGTGTGGAATCAGAAGGTGAGTTTCAGTGGGGGTCACCAACCTGACATTGGCACAAGAGGTTGGGCCTGCTGGCCCCTAGTGCTGCAGCCGATGGGAGAGGTCTCGTCCTGTGTGTGGGAAAGACAAGATTGTCTCTGAATGACACCCCCGACTCCCCCTAAGCTTTTCCCCTCTCTTCTGTATTTCTAGCTTTGTGACTGAACTCCCCTTCCTCAGTATTTTTAGAAGCAGTTCTGCCATCATTTTCCTGCTTATCAGACTCTGAAAGATGAAGTGAAGTTCAACCGTTCCCCTTCTTTCATGTCCTTGACATGGGTTCCTATCCAGTGGAACACTAAAAACAGTCCTCAGAGGAACTGGCAGGGCTTGATGGCTTTTCCTGTTGCCATTGCCTCCTGCAGTAGGTTCCTGGAGGCACTTAGCCGTGCCAGATTTGTTGAGAGGCCTTCTAACTGACCCCTGACCCGCTCCCATGCCTGTCCAGTCGTTGCTTCTGAAATGACCACTTTAATCATCCCTTCAGAGAATGTGTGGTGGACTCCTAGGTCCTATAAGATAGGTCAGAATCCCTTGGGTATCAGTGGAGTCCATCCTCAGTCCTGTGTGGGGTGACCCCGTTCTGCTCTGAAATCGAGTGTGTGATTCATCTGATACGCTCTTCTCGCTGACCCTCAGCTCCAAGGCTGGTTCTCATGTCTGCTCACTGAGTTACCTTCTTTCCTCCTCTCTCCTGACTGGAATCAGTCCCATTCTTCTGAAGCCCCACTGAAGTCTTGCTTTCTTCATGAAGCCTTGTCCCAACTCCTCAGTCACAAAGAGTCCCCCATAGCATGCAAGTCTTGGAGCGTGTATCATCTTTTCTTTCTTTTTTTTTTTTTAAAACTTTTTGGCTGCACCACCTGGCATGTGGGATCTTAGTTCCCTGACCAGGGATCAAACCTGCACTCTCTGCATCAGAAGCATGGAGTCTTAGGCTCTGGACCACCAGGGAAGTTCATTTATCATCTCTACTAGTCATTGGGCTACTTGTGGCCTGCTTTATTCTTTTAATTCTCTCTCTTTTGTGACATTGCAGCTGTTGAAGCAATGCATCTATCTTTCAGTTCAGTTCAGTCGCTCAGTCGTGTCTGATTCTTTTTGGACCCCCGGGACTGCAGCACGCCAGGCCTCCCTGTCCATCACCAACTCCCAGAGCTCTCGCAAACTCACGTCCATTGAGTCGGTGGTGCCATCCAACCATCTCATGCTCTGTCGTCCCCTTCTCCTCCTGCCCGCAGTCTGTCTTTACCGAGATAATAACAGTAGTAAATAAAGCATGTCCTCTCTTCTCTCCGTGCTGAGGTTACTCTGAGATTTGCCCAAAGGCTGCTCAGGAGTTCCCCAAGGAAGCCGTCCACGTGGCATTTAGAACATCTCTGAAACTGCCGGATGGGGAGTTAGGAAGAAGGAGTCTGGAGGCAGCCTTGACTCAGTTCAGCTCCTGGCTCTACCTCTGTGTAAAAAATAAATAAATAAATAAATTTTATCTCAGCTGAGATTCTGCCGGCGTTTAAGCTGGGGAAGTCATACATGATGCAGATAGTCAGCAGGGATGACATCTGCTTCCGCATGCATTGTGACAAACCCTACGTCCCCACGTTATGGTTTCCCAAACCCCGACTTGAGAACCTCTGAGACTGTCTGGATGGTGTCCTTGGGCAGTTCATTTATCCTCCTAAGACTCTCCAGTCAGACCTTGGAGGGTGGTTGCGAGCGTTGCATTAGTTCGTGACGTGTAGCTTCTGGTACGGAGCTAATATTTATTGAGCACCCAGGTTGTTAATTTATTGACTAACCATCATGGGTGACACGTGGCGACTCTGGGACCGGCTCTTCCTCTCACCTCTCTGGCTGGTCTTTGCCTAGGTGGCTTCAGCAGCCCTTGGCCCTTCTCTTTGCTTGTCTGGGGGTCACACCTGCCCTCACCTGCCCACGGGGTGTGGCAGGATTACATATCCTTGGTAAGCACTCCTGTCGGTCCGAAGCGGCCGTTGGCTTCTTTGCTCACTGCTCATATGAGACTTTGCAAATTTGCCTTGGGAACTGAAGGACATTGGACAGCTGTTTATTGAGTGTCCACTCTGTGCCTGGCCTAACGAGGAACTAGAGGGTGGGTGTTGAAGCCAGGAAAAAGCAAGTGCCAATTTATTTCTATCCATGTTTGTTGCTAGGTTGTTCCCACCTATTCACTCTTAGAGTTGCTGAATTTGTGTGTGTGTGTGTGTGTGTGTGTGTGTGTGTGCAAGCTGTGTTTTCTGAGGGCAGTTTGATAGCGGAGATGAGGGCAGAGACAGAGAGATGGTTGTTTAGTCTCCAACTTGTGTCTGACTCTGTGACCCCACGGACTGTAGCCTGTCGGGCTCCCCTGTCCATGGGATTCTCCAGCAAGAATCCTGGAGTGGGCTGCCATTTCCTTCTCCAGGGGATCTTCCTGACCCAGGGATGGAACCTGGGTCTTCTACATTGGCAGGTGGCAGATTCTTTACCACTGACCCAAGGGAGTTGGTAGTTGTGCTTAATAGTTGGAGAACAAGTAGGAAAAAAATGGCCAAATGGCCCCCTTGCCTCATTGCAACGGTAGCCGGCCGGGTTTGGTCAGGTGATGAAAACAGCTGGAGATGGGCTGAATGGGAATTAGGTCTGATTTGCTGAGGTGGGGCTGTCCTCTCTTTGATGACTTCATTCGTGGATGCATTGATTTTCAAGCTGTGCTTCATCTTGTACGGTATGGTTGATGCGAATGAATTCTTGCAAGTGAAATGAAGGCTGGGGGTGGAGGTAGCGACCCCCGATAATTACACGGCACGTCCTTGCCAGATGTCAAGGAAAGAGCAGAAAGCGCCGTTCGCCTTCAGCTGTGAGGCACCTTGTCCAAGGTGTTCATGACGTTTAGGGCTTTAAGTTTAATACAAGCTCGATCAGGGTGATGGAAAGGGTCATGTGTAAGGAGGGCGTCCCTCCATGTGATGGGAAGGAATTTACTTTTTGTCTCTGTTCCCCAGACCTTGCGGTCCATTCTGTTCATTCAGCTCAGAGAAGGTCTCATCTTGGGAGTGTACAGTGCTGGGTCCATCTGAATTGGAGATGGTCAACCCGTGGGCCACGGGCCCGGTCTGATCCGTAGGTGTGTTTTGTTGGCTGACAGTGTTCAGTGTCTTTTTGTTTAATTTATTTTTTATTGAAGTATGGTTGATTTATAGTGTTATGTGTGTACAGAAATGTGATTGTTACACCTGTGTGTTTGTATATCTGTTCTATTTCATTTTCTTTTCCATTATAGGCTATTACACGTTATTGAATATAGTTCCCTGTGCTATACAGTAGGTCCTTGTGGTTTATCTGTTTTATATATAGTGATGTGTATCTGTTAATTCCAAACTCTTATTTATCCCTCCCTCTAGCTTTTCTCTCTGGGTTTCCCAGGTGGTACTAGTGGTAAAGAATCTGCCTGCCATTGCAGGAGACGCAAGAGACGGTAGTTCCATCCCTGGGTTGGGAAGATCCCTTGCAGTAGGAAGTGGCAGCCCGCTCCGGTGTTTTTGCCTGGAAAATCCCATGGACAGAAGATCCTGGTGGCCTACAGTCCATGGGGTCGCCAAGAGTCAGACAGGCCTGAGCTAAATTCCCTTTCCCCTGTGGTGACCATGCGTTTGTTTTCTACATCTGTGAGTCTTCTGCTGTATAGATTTGTGTCAGACTTTAGATTCCGCCTGTAAGTGATATCATACAGCACTTGTCTTTCTCTGACTTCCTGTACTTTGTATGACCGCCGCTGGGTGCCCCTGACTTGCTACAAGTAGCATTATTTCACTTTTTATGGGTTTCTTAAAGTTAGTGGCCAGTATTATCGGTTGCAGTATCTCATTTAGAAATCCAGTTTTCCAGCTTCTCTGGATAGGTCAGGAAATCTGGCCGCAGTGGGCGTTTCTTTCCCAGATGGCAAGCATCAATGAGCCGAGTGATCAGGCCCCCTTAGGCCTGGACAGTGGCTCTCAGTGTATTCAAATCCCCACGCATCCTGACCTGGTCCCTGTCATGCCTGGCCCTCTTGGTCTGATTTAAGTACCGCTGGCCCCACGGACTCTCACGCCCGGGATCCCGGGCCACACACCAGCCTTCTCTCGGACGCTGGCAGAGCGGTGACACCGCAAGGCCTGGGGCCTGGGCTGCCAGCGACCTGGGGTCCGTGGTGAGAGGAGGAAGGTGTGATTCTCTGCTTCTGGTCAAAAGGCCGAGAGTTCGTCTTCTTTATCCATTCATTGATGGACATTTAGGTTACTTCCACGTCTTGGCTGTTGTAAGTAGTGCGTAGCAGCCCTTTTGGAAATAGCCCAAGATTAGGAAGCACCCAGGTGCCTGTCCACAGTGGAATGAATAAATAGCCTGCAATCAATTCATCCACGGGAGTACTATACAGCACTCAGAATGAGTGAGCTACCGTTAAACACTACCAGATGCGTCTCCCCAGCATAATGTGAAGCCAAAGATGAGCAGAAGTGAGGCATCGACCAGAGAAAGACTCTTCACTGTGTACTGTAGTTACACAAAGTTCCAAAGTAGGCAGAGCCAGTCTGTGCTCTTAGAAGTCAGGACAGCGGTTGCCCTCGATTGATGGTGATGACCGGAAATGCTCTGGGGAGAACTGGTAATGATCTGTGTCCTGGGGTGAAGTACCGGTTACACGGATGTGTTTACTTCGTGAAAATTCAGTGAGCTGTGTGCTCTCATGACGTGCATTTTCCTGCTGTATATTTTATTGCCATATGCAGTTAAAATTCATAAAGGCAAAAAACACAAAAAGCTAAGAGATACAGTGCTATAATTTCCAATTGCCCATGCCAGGATTTTTGCACAGAATCCTGTGTCTCTCAGAGTTCTTGTGTGCAAGCAACAGAAATCACCCCTGGCTGATTTAAGCGGAGAAGAGATTTATTAAAAAGCAGATTGCTTTAGCTCAGCATCTCCTTGAGGGTGTGGGAGCCAGATTTGGAGGCTCTGCAGCCAGGAACGTGTCCCATTTGCTGCTGAATCGGTCCATTCTAACCACTGAGCACATCCGTCATAGCCAACATCCCTGATGCTGGATGCAGGAGGATGCCCGGAGCCACTGATCGTCCCTCCTGCCACTGCTGCTGCCCCACCTCTCTGGAGTGGGTTTCTCAGGACTTAGGCTGTTTTGTATCACTGCCTCAGGCTCAAAGTCAGGCATGGGTGGAACTGATTAGGGGTGCTTGTGCACTCAGTCGTGTGACCCCACGGACTGTAGCCCACTGGACTCCTCTGCCACGGGATTTCCCAGGCAAGAATACTGGAGTGGGTTGCCATTTCCTTCCCCAGGGGATCTTCCTTACCGAGGGATCGAACCTGCATCTCCTGGGTCTCCGGCACTGCAGGCAGATTCTTTACCGTCTGAGCCACCCGGGGAAGCACGGGTGACTGTTAAACGAGTGGAATGATAAATGGGTTAATGAGCCATACCCTGGAGAGTCTGGAGATAATAAAGCATGGGGCCCTGCAGACAGTCAATAGATTATAATAACAGTAGCTATTGTTGTTTACAGATGAAGAACACACGCTCTGATCTCAGCCACACGGCGAACGTGAAAGTCGCTCAGTCGTGTCCGATTCTGTGTGACCCCATGGACTATACAGTCCGTGGAATTCTCCAGGCCAGAATACTGGAGTGGGTAGCCATTCCCTTCTCCAGGGGATCTTCCTGACCAAGGAATTGAACCAGGGTCTCATGCATTGCAGGTGGATTCTTTACCAGCTGGGCCATCAGGGAAGCCACAGGTACTTGGGTACTAGACAGGAAAGAGTCCTGATAGACGGGGAGCGTCCTCCCCGACTCTGAGGGTCTGCCTCTGTTGCCTTGGTTTTCATCTGAAGAGTCATTAAACCAGTGAGGAAGCCTCGGTCTTAAACACTGCAGTCCTAGCGCGGCAGCTCAAACATGCGTTACAGGACGAATGCACCCGCTGAGCCACGCTGGCCGGGCCAGACAAGTGCCACCCAGGAGCGGCCTCTGCAAGCCTCAGCTGACCAGGGGAGCCGGGGACGGCCACTTCTGTCATTCAGTCTCAGTAAACGCCTTCGCTCGAAGCTGATTGGAACCTCCATCATTTAAGGTTCCACAGATGGCCACTGCCCGATACCCCTTTGGCTCTCTGGTAACTGTCCTGATGCTTGCCCTTTGGGCAGAGCTGGGAGAGACGCCTGGCCGGGCCCACCATCTGCAGAACCAGCTCTGCCGGCTGGAAGGCTTATCCTGGCAGCTCACTGACGGGCCCGCGGAGCACAGGGCCGCAGTATAAACAGGATGGAAGGAAGGCAGGGTGCTTGGGGAAGTACCGCGTGTGGCCATGCTTCCTCTCTCGGACCCCTCCCTCGGTCATCTCCTGTCCTCTCCTCACGCCACACGCTGGCAGCCCGATGGGAGAGGAGCCCCCCTGTTTGCTGGGAGGAAACAAATTCCAGGACAGGAAGACGCACCCTGGAAGACAAGGCTTTCCCAGCAGGCATGTCCACCTGAGCCCGGCGGGGAAGGCGCTGGGACTGCAAGAGGTTAAAACTTGCCCCTGTGCTTACTTTTGTTGGCTGCCACGCTGCATAATAACCTGTCAGCACGTCAGGTGCGGATTTATTTGTGTATTAAAAATTGCCTCGAGCGGACGGGTGCAGACGCTCTACAGCACGCTGGAAAATATGCCTCCAGTGCAAAAACAGCCTCTCCAAATATTTCACTCTTTTAATAAGTGCATTTAATTAAAGTCATATAACTTTTTTTATTATATTAAAAAAAAAAAAAAAGCTCCCTTCGCTCGCTGAAGCTGAACGTAAACTCCAGGGCACAAAGAAAAGGTGTGCTTCCCGCGGTCCCAATGCTGGAAAACGGAAAACTCAGCAAGTGGTGGGTTCTCGTGCGCCTTTTCCAGGCTGCTTTGAGGAGGGCGTGGCGATGACTTGGGTGCGGAGTTGGGTGACCATGTGTCCCCGAGGGAGGGACCCAGTCGGCCCCGGAGCAGTGTCCGACCGTGTTCTGTTGTGTGTTTAATGTTACCAGTCAAATGTGTGATGGTGGCCCTCCACTCGCAGACCCCGTGCATCTGGAAAGAGGGCGGCCGTGGAATCGCCCTTCAGAGAGAGACGCTTCCCATTTATTTTGAAGATAAGACCCCGTGACCTCTTAAGACCTTACCTTCCGACAGTGGACCCGGGATGCTGCGGGGAGGAGGACGGGCTGGGGTGGGGAGGACGGGGTCTTGGAGAGACACCCGTGTCCTTTCTGTCTTCTGCACTCTCCCCATGCCCATCCCAGCTTCGTCTCCAAGTGGGATGAGACGGAGTTTGGCTCCCAGGTGGTGACCGTGGCCCGATGTCAAGCGACTTTGTGTGTGCCGCTGGATGGGGGAGTGTTCTGGAGGGTGGCGGGCCTGCAGCTGCCCTGTGGGGACCCAGCAAGGTCCAGGGGGGCAGGGGAGGAAGGGTGGGTGTGTGTGGTGGGGCGGCAGCAGGAAGGGGCTGGGGGCTGAGCTTGGGGCGGGGAACCACAGCATCCCGGCTTGGCGGCCTGAAGCCCGTGAGTTATGCAGCCCAAGGGAGCGGTGTGGACCTGCCAGAGCCGCTGGAGAGGGGGCGTGGGAAGCCCCAGAAGGGGTCTGTGTGCCTTGGGGCAGTTTGGGAAGTGGCCTCAGGGGTCACGATGCTGGCACTGCAGGAAGCGGCTCTGGACGCCCCGGCTGCTTGCACGTCAACAGGGGTGGGTTTACAGCTAGTCTCCTGGTGGGTCCCTGAGCAGGAGAGGATGGAGTCTGGGAGTACCTCCTCCTCTGAGCCAGGCCAAGACTCTGGAGCTCCTAAAATCCAGGGTGCCCGTTCCAGAAAGTCTGCGAAACCAACCACCTTGGTCTTGTGCGCCCTGGTCCTCCTTCCTCCGTGGATGCCCGTGGCCGCCTTTTCACGGATGCCCGTGGCCGCCTTTTCACGGATGCCCGTGGCCGCCTTTTCATGGCTGCCGAGTCAAAAATCTCAGAGTTGGTTGAGGGCCACCTAGGAAGAGCCAAGTGACCAAAGACCAGGCAGGTTGTTTTTTTTTTTTTTCCCCAGTGATTCTTTTCCTGGCATCGTTCAGTGATATGGGAGCATTGCTATTTACGCTTATTTTCTCTGTTCACGGAAGGAAACAAATCTGAGCTTCAATTCTCAACCTTCTTTTTGAAGTTGAAACTAAACCCCACCTGGGTTTACTTTTATGACATTCCCATATTCTCATAACCTTTTGTTTTCTTCCTTTCTGCTTTTCCACACCGTGCGGCCCACGGGATCTTAATTCCCTCACCAGGGATTGAACCTGTGCCCCTGCATTGGGAGTGTAGAGTCTTAACCACTGGACAGCCAAGGAAGTCCCTCTCCCTTACCATTTTTTAATCAAGTTTTAATTGAAAGGATCATATACTGTTGTTGTTGTTGTTTTGAGAATTTGATCACTCTCCAGTTTGCCAGAAGAAAATGCATTTTGTTTTAGGAATTGTTACTCTAGACCTAAGCCAGAGATAGACTCTAAATATTGTTCTTTGCCTTGAAGAAAACAGTGTTAAATAGAGGAGTCAATTAAATGCTACACTGGTGTATGAGGTATAAATATATGTACTTTTTATTTGTTTTTATTCAAAGTAAACAACCCTCCCTAAAACATGATAATTCTAAGCCAACTAATCATTGGCCTTGTGTGAAAAACTCTTCCAGACCATTTGGAAGGACTACTAAGTGCCTACTATGTAGTAGACGCTGTCTAGAGCTTTACTAGTGAAACCCAGAAGGGAAAAGACCTGAAATAATTTTTAAAACGTTTGTCTACCGATTTACCTGTTGCTGAATCTGTAAGAATGTTAAATACAGTATGCCCTGTGTATTCATAGAAAATTGGAAAAGGGAAAAACCCAAAGAATAAAATAAAATCATGGATATTTACCATAATCTTTTACAATCTGTTTTCTCCCATTTAGCAAAATTGTCAAGTATTCTTCCATAGTGGTGTTTCTTAGTTGCAAGACTCTTTCATAGTCTTAGATTATTGAGTGCTTTTTCTCGTTGATCATAATTATGGTATTGACTGTGATAGCAATGAAAACTGAGAAATTCTTAGAAGTTATTTATTGGGAAATAATAATAAATCCACTGCATTTTAACCTTTTTTTAATGAAATACAGTTGTGTTTTCCAAAACAAAAAGAATTCGGAAGAGTGGCATTCTCCCCCCTGTTTTTGCTAAGCTCTTCTTTGCCTGGCTTCATTGAAAGTGGTTGGATTCTCAGATCTGCTTCTGCATTCAGTCTACAGAGGAATGTATGTTTCTGTAAAGTGTATGAAGATCCAGCTTCATCTGAATATTCTTCTTTCATATTTCACCAAAACTTGGCAAGCAGTAGTTTTTAAGAAGTTGTTGCTCGGTGTCCGTCAGCGGAGGAATGGATGAAGAAGATGTGGTACATATATATACGATGGAATATCGCGTGCCTGCTCAGTCGCTAAGTCAGGTTTGATTCTTTGTGACCCCATAGACGGTAGCCCGCCTCTGTCCATGGGATTCTCTAGGCAGGAATACCGGAGTGGGTTGCCATTTCCTTCTGCAGAGGATCTTCCCGACTTGGGAATTGAACCCGAGTCTCCTGGGGCAGACAGATTATCACTGACTCACCCCGGAAGTCCACAATGGATATTACTCAGCCATAAAAGAAGAATGAAATAATGGCATTTTCAGAAAACATGGGAGGACCTAGAGGTGATTGTACTGAGTGAAGTAAGTCAAACAGAGAAAGACAAACATCATTTATATGTGAAATCTGAACAAAAGTGGTACAAGTGACCTTACTTACAAAACAGGAACAGACTCATAGACTCAGAAATAAGATGTGTAGTAACCAAAGGGGACGGTGGGGTAGGGTTAAATTAGGAGCTGGAGGGGAACATAGACACACAACTATATATAAAACATAATCAACAAGGACCTACTGTATAGCCTGGGGAACTCTACTCACTATTCTGTAATAAGCTACATGGGAGAAGAATCTGAAAAAGAATAGGTATGTATGTATGTATAACTGAATCAGTTTGCTATTCACCTGAAACTAACACAATATTGTCAATTGAATATACTCCAATATAAAATAAAAAAGAGAAATGGGACAAGTTGGTTGTGGTATAAATTTGAAACCGATTTCGTGAACTTTCAAATTCTGTTAGGTTAGGATCGTTCTGTTCTTTTCTGTGTCTCTTGAGGTAGAGCTCCTTTCCCAACAAGGCCCTTGGGCCAGGGCAGCAGTATGGTGATGGACTGCTTTCAGTGGAAAGCTTATTAGGAGAAAGAGCCACCATCCTGACTAGTTTTGTAAGCATTCCAACTGAATGCAGACGAAGTACAAATAATATTTTTGGCTTTCTCTGGAAGGTCAAAGGTTTTTAAAGCTTTAAAATTCTCCTTTACTCCAAGTTTTACTCCTATTAAGGCCCCCCCCCGCCCCCAACACACACATCAAAACTCTGAAGACTTCTATTTACTTATTATCCTGCCTTAAAAAGAAAAGCTCTGTGATGTTAGTAGCAGATCTAAAGCCTAGAAAGAGTGAATTTATGCCTTCCAGAGAGACTGGAGATTTCTTCCTGGCCAGTTACCTGGGTCCTGTTGCTCTCATCCGGGCTGAGCTGGAAATGCAGCTACCTATTGACCAAAGGGGCTTCTCTGCTGGCTCAGATGTTAAAGAATCTGCCTGCAATGCAGGAGATGTGGATTTGATCCCTGGGTGGGGAAGATCCCCTGCAGAAGGAAATGGCAATCCACTCCAGTGTTCTTGCCTGGAAAATCCCATGGACAGAGGAGTCTGCGGGCCACAGTCCATGGGGTCGCAAAGAGTCGGACATGACTTAGTGACTAAACAGCAGTAAATTGACAGAAGAGTTTAATTCTTTACATGGAGGGCTCTTGGGTTCAGAGTTTCTAAAGAGCAGGTCCAAGTGGATCTTCTTTGTAACAACAGCGTCATGATGTCCTCAGATGTGCGGGAACATTACAAGCAACCATCCATTCCAAGCGCCTGGCTGCCCAGGGGAGCTTCAGTCTACTGATCAGAGTGACCTGGGTGTGTGGAGTCACCATCTCTTCCTTAAATCATCACTCACTGTGCATCTCAACTCCTGTTTCTTAAAGGAAGTGCTAGAAATGGGAGATGCAAAAAACCGGTCATTTGTTAAAAATTTAGGGGCATTTTAGACAATGTACTTTAGCTACCAGGAGCCCAGGAATTTCCCTTCAGAGAAAATTCCCATTTTTTCCAAAGACAAATCTTGATGTACTTGAAGCTACTGTCATATGTGCAAAAGACCTTGGGAACCCAAAGGGAAGGTGCAGGAACACATTTTTATTTGTAAAAATGCTCTATTAGAAGATACAATGTTCTAGGCTGTCTGCTTTTGAAGATAAAGATTATGACTCTATTCATCCAGCCAAATATTTTTGAGAATGTCCTATGTGCTAAATATTCTCCTTATTGGGCTTTTAGCAGTAAATAAGCAGAACCTGCCCCTGCCCCTAAGGAGCATATATTCAAATGGTGGAGCTGGATGATATTCAAGTACACAAATAAATATATAATGTTGAGAAGCAAAAAGGGATATGAAAAAAATGGAAGCAGATCCAGAGGCTACAGAGGTATATATGAAGGTTGAGTAGGGACCATTTTTGATGGAGTTATTATGGAAACACTCCAGGAGGTGACATTTGGGCAGAGTAGACCTCTAATAAAAGTGAATTAGGGAATTCCCTGGTGGTCCAGTTGTTAGGACTCTGTGCTTCCACTGCAGGGCCACGGGTTTGATCCCTGGTTGGGGAACTAAGACCCTACAAACCAGGTGACATGGCCAAAAAAAAAAAAGTGAATTAATGAGTATACAACTCAAGTCCAGAGTTCTGTAGTTTATGTTCATGTTAGTTGCTCAGTTGTGCCTGATTATTTGCAACCCCATGGACTGTAGCCCGCCAGGCTTCTCTATCCATGGAATTCTCCAGGCAGGAATACTGGAGTGGGTAGCCATTCCCTTCTCCAGGGGATCTTCCTGACCCAGGGATTCAACCTGCATCTCCTGCATTGGCAGGTGGATCCCTTATCATCTGAGCCATCAGGGAAGCCCGGTTTGTGCTAAAGGAGCCGTATACATGGGCAATGTTGTTGATGAGAGTGGGATTGAATATGTGTGTGTATTAGTTTCGCTAGGGCTGCTGGAACTGGCCAAATTGCCACCAACTGGCCAAAAAAAAGCAGGACTTTATTCTCCCACAGCTCTAGAGACCAGAAATCCGAAATCAGGGTGTCAGCAGGGCTTCTTCTGCAGGCTGTGGAGAAGCGTCCTCCTTTGCCTCTTCCAGCCTCTGGGGGCTGTCAGCTTTCCTTGGCTTGCAGCAGCATCCAGTCCCCGAATCCATCTCCAGGTGGCCATCTCTTCTGCGTCTCCATCTACTCATCTGTCTCTTGTAAGGAAACCTGTCACTGGATTTGGTACCTACCAGGGTAATCAGGAGAATATCATCTTGAGATCCTTAATTGTATCAGCAAAGACCCTTTTGCCGAATAAAGACATATTCAGAGATTCTGAGGGTTAGGTTGTGGACATATCTTTGGGGGGCCGCCATTCAACCCAGCGGGCTTCCCAGATGGTGCTAGTGGTAAAGAACCTGCCTGCCAATGCACGAGACATAAGACATGTGGGTTCGATTCCTGAGTCAGGAAGATCCCCTGGAGAAGGGATAGACTACCCACTCCAGTATTCTTGCCTGAAGAATCCCATGGACAGAGGAGCCTGGCGGGCTACAGTCCATGGGATTGCAAAGAGTCGGACACGACTGAATCTACTTAGCATGCTGGCGTTCAGCCCAGTAAAGTGCGATCTGGGAAAATCACTTTGACAGCAGGTCTTATTTTTATTTATTTATTATGTATTTTTGCCACCTGGCATGTGGGATCTTAGTTCCTCTACCAGGGATTGAGCCCACACCCCCCTGAATTGGAAGAGCGGTGTCTTAACCACTGGACCACCAGGGAAGCCCCTGACAGCAGGTTTTCAATCAAAATGGAATGTGGGCCCTGGGCAGAGTCCAGGTGCTCTTTGCCTGCGTCCCCATGGTTATGACGCAGCTGCATTTCAGCGGAGACAGGGGAAGCAGCCGTGAGCATCGTGCCGAAGCAGGGGTGGCAGGGGTGTCTGGTGCTGAGTTGCTGTACATCAGAGCCGCTGTGTGGCCTGAAATTGTGTACTCAGCTCAGCAATTTCTAGTTAGACCACGCTCCCCGGGCGGGACATCACAGCAGTAAGGCTGCCGGTCTTCGTGGGGGTGCCTCATAGACTGTATAGCAGGTCTTCCAGGATTGAGACATTGAGGATACACAGTTTGGCCCGGAGGAGCAGCGTCGAGAAGGGGTTCGTCAGGCCAAGAGGTGGGCGGTCGCATTCTATTTGGACGCTTCCCAGGCAAGAGCCTAGCAGTAGTCATGGCGGCAGGAGACTGGGTAAGTTGCAGAAGTCAGCAGCTTGGGAAGCCAGGACCTCAGCCCGTGAGGAGCATTGACTGCATTGAGCAATCTTCTGGGAACATCCTTGGTGGGGCTGCAGGTGCGTCTGGGGCGGCGTGGCATGGAACCCTCCCCCAGAGGGCGGGCACTCCGCTGTTAAGACTTTACTGCCTAGGCTTTTCTCAGTCGGGTCTTCTGCCAGAGGAAGGCAGGGAGGAGCAAGTCCATGTGCCCGGAGCCTGCCCAAGTTGGGGATGGTGTTTGCTCAGCTCAGTGCAACACCAGCTGTTGCTCCAGGTGCTAAGTTAGACACTCGGTAATTAGCGGGGCTAATTTATTTAATCATGTTTGTACTGTTTCTCTTCTCCCAGTTGTTCTTCTTGCCCTGATCCTTCAGGTTTTCCTGGACCCACGCCCAGGAGTGTTTGTTGGAAGGTGGTGTTGGGGGAGGATGGATGTTCGTTGATGCCAGAGATTAGAGCAAGCTGTGGCTTGGTGGTGGTGGTGCGGGAGGCTGGCCTTGTCCATATTCCAGGTCAGAGTTTCTCAACCTCAGTGCTGTTGACTTTGGGGGGCCATTTTTGTGGGGCACCATCCTATGCATTGTAGGATATTTAGCGGTGTCTGTTGACCTCTACCCACTGGGTCCCAGTAATGTTCTCCAACCCAAGTTCTGAAAACCAGAAATGTGTTCATATGTTACCAATTGCCACCTGGCTGGGTCAGTGGCTCAGTGGCAAAGAATCCGCCTGCCAAGCAGGAGACACAGTAAAATCCCTGAGTCGGGAAGGTCTCTTGGAGAAGGAAATGGCAACCTGCTCCAGTATTCGTGCCTGAGAAATCCCATGGTAGCCGAGCCTGGGGGACTCCAGTCCGTGGGGTTGCGAGGAGTCAGGCATGACTTAGCAGCTGAGCATGAGCCCAAGCAGGGTCAAAACTGCTTCCTCTTGAGAACTCCTGTCTGGTGCCCTGATCACTGCTGCTCCCAGACTGTAGAGGAAAATTGTCCTCCCAAGGCCGTGCCGTAGGTTGGGATGATGAATGCCCTTTTTTAACCGTGTCCCTTCGCTGTCTTTTTGAACGTGCCCTGGCTTGACCAACTGACGCCCTCGACAGGAGGACGGGAGAAGGGGCTGCCTTGGAGAACCAAACCTATCTCCCCAAACCCAAGTTCCTCTCTGGAAAGAGGTACAGTCCTTGTGTTATCCAGGGCAGGGGAAAAAGGAAGCTGTGATGTAAAGCGTGACAACAGGTGGCAGGATGAGTGTCACCAGGAAGCTAAGCAGAACCAGAAAAGCCGCTTCTGTGTTGGAGGGGAAAGGCAAGCCTCACCAGCTGCTTGCATGGAATCAGTCCAGCATGGCGGCCGGGACAGGGAGTGGCGCACCTTCCTCGCTTCTGTGTTGGCGGACCCCCTGGGGCCAGCTCCCGCCACCTCTAAAGCGAGGGCTGTGGGCTGTGTCTGACTGTCGCCTAGCCAAGACTCTGAATCATGTTGGGGGTCCCCTTACAGATGCCAACTTTGTTCTTTTAGGTGCAGAGGACGCCCTGACTGTCTTTGGCAGTTGAATGAAGACGGGTACACTGTTGATTTTTTAGGCCATTTATTTATGGCTGCATGGGTCTTCCTCACTGTGCAGGGCCTTTCTTAAGTCACAGCGAGCGGGGTGACTCTGCAGTTGCGCTGTGAGGGCTGCTCGGGGCGGTGGTTTCTCTTGTTGCGGTTCCCGGGCCATAGAGCCTGGGCTTAGCATCTGTGGCGAACAGACTTAGTTGCTCCACAGCATGTGGAATCTCCCCAGAGCAGGGATCGAACCCGTGTCCTCTGCATTGGCAGGTGGACTCTCAACCAGTAGACCACCAGGAAAGTCCTGGTACACTCTTTAAGAGGATCCAGATAATCTGAGATAGATCTGCAAAGAAGGGGAGAGGGTAAGAGCAGAGGAAGAGGCCAGCAACCCAGAATCATTAACCTGAAACAGCACTGTCCCATAGAAATAAAATCCAAGCTGCAGATGCCATTTTTTTGGAGTGTGTTCCAATAAAACTTTATCTACAAAAGCAGGCAGCAGACTTGCTAGTCAGTAGAAGACTCCGGGCAGTGATTCAGGTCCTTTGACTTCCAGATGAATGACCTTTCCCCTTTGCCACACTGATTTTATTTCCTAGGCACTGGCAAGTTTCTAAGTACATAGTAGAAGGGGTTTTTATTATTATTATTTTTAAAAGTCCATTTGGGAAAATAAAAGACTTTAAAAACTGCTCCACAGCCCACATGTAATTTTAAACTTTCTAGTAATTACATTTAAAAAAAAGACAAAGGAAGCAGATACAATCAGTTTTTACAATATATTTCTTATAACCCAGTGTATCCCCAATCTTATTTCAACATGCAATTGATATAAAAAAACTATTAGTGAGATACTGAAAAGTGAAAGTGTTAGTCGCCCAGTCGTGTCCGACTCTTTGTGACCCCGTGGACTGTAGCCCACCAGGCTCCTCTGTCCATGGGATTCTCCAGGCAAGAATACTGGAGTGGGTAGGCATTCCCTTCTCCAGGGGATCTTCCTGACCCAGGGATTGAACTTGGGTGCCCCTGCATTGCAGGCGGATTCTTTACCATCTGAGCCACCAGGGAAGCCTCATTAGTGAGATTGCCTACTTTTTTTTTTTTCACGTGAAATCTAGGAAATCCGGCGTTTATTTTACCCTTAGAGCACACTTCAATTCGCTTGTCACATTTCCAGTGCTTCTGTGCTGGACAGTGTTGCCCTAGAGAGGAAGTTTAAGTGATTAAATTTGGGGGGAGGGAACTATTCATCGTAGACAGAAATAAAAAAAATGAGCTTAAGGACTTAGGTGGACAGATTTCATCAGCAAATGCCCTTGACTGGCTGTCAGCGCAGTGCTTCCATCTCCCCAAACAGGGCCTGTGCGCGGGCATCCATTGGCTGCCGGGCTCCCCTCCCCTGACCCCTTTGTCGTCCACTCTGTTCGCTTTTGTTTCAGCCGAATGAGCACACAAAAAAGCGCCCTGCATTCCACCGCACAGTCATTCAAACGCGGCCTGGCTGCGTTTTCTCAATTAATCAGGAGCCCACCCCCCGCCCCTTTCTCCTCCACGACTTGCTCGGCATCGTAATCAGGGTCCTCGCTGGACTCCAGATCCAGGAGAGTTTCGAGGGCCCAGCAGACCCTCGCCCAGGTAAAGAAAAGCCAGCTTGGGTCCCTCTTTCCTCCTCCAGGAATAAGATGTAGCAGCAGACTTTTCCTTCGAAGGGGCGAAGGGAGAGAGAGAAGCAGTCATGCTGGTGAACAATGGAGGGCAGAAAGCAGAACAGTGGAAAGACAGGTTGTGTCCTTCGGGTGAGACGGGGCAGGGAGGGAGTCCAAGAGGGAGGGGATATATGTGTACATGCGGCTGATTCACTTGGTGATAGAGTGGAAACAACAGAACGTTGTAAAGCAGCTGTACTCCAAAAAACAAACACCAAAAAATCAAAGCAAAATTTTTAAAAAAGGTAAGGGCTTCCCAGGGGGCGCTAGCTGCCAGCACAGGAGACATAAGAGTCGTGGGTTCCATCCCTGGGTCGGGAAGATCCCCTGGAGGAGGGCATGGCAACCCACTCCAGTATCCTTGCCTGGAGAATCCCATGGACCGAGGAGCCTAATGGGCTACAGTCCACGGGTCTCAAAGAGTCAGACACAACTTAGTCAGTGAGCACGCACACAACCTCCAACAATGCACAGGGCAGCCTCCCTCCGTAAAGAGTTATCCAGCCTAACAGATCAGCAGCACCCAGGTTGAGAAGCCCTGTGTTGGAGCATGTTTCCTTTTGAATTTTAGAGACTTTTCGTCTAAAAAGAACCTTCTTTTGACCTACAGAAGAGGGGTTGGCTATACCTGTGCATATATATGACTAAATTACTACCCTGTTGATCTGTTCACACCTGCTGGGGCTTTGTGGGCACAGCTAGTTGAGAATAAGACCTGGATCCAGGTGGTGTCTGGGCGGGGGACAAGCCAGGTGGGGATGAGAGCTGAGTGGCCACACAAACTAAATGTCATAACTTCTCTTGTTTTCTAAGAGAGAGGGTACTTCCCTGGTCAAGGCCCCAGCTCTTTCTCTCCAAAGCCTTCTGCTCTATGAGCAAAACCCCAGTCAAGTCCAGCTGGGGATCCATTAGCTGCATCTCTGAAGGTAGAATGATGGACCAGCTTTTCCTGATATTGTAAGTAGGATGCTTTGCATAGATTAGGCAAAGGTGAACCCTCTTTCCCATTGCTCTTAGAAGGGCCACAGGCAGCCAGCAACATTTGCATGGCAGTCCCTGTAGGGAAAGAGAACAAGGGGAAAAAAAGACAGAAAAGAATGATCAACCTCAGTTCAGTTCAGTCGCTCAGTCGTGTCCAACTCTTTGTGACCCCATGAACTGAAGCACGCCAGGCCTCCCTGTCCATCACCAACTCCAGGAGT
The DNA here is from genome assembly GCF_019320065.1 of Cervus canadensis. Taxonomy (NCBI): domain Eukaryota; kingdom Metazoa; phylum Chordata; class Mammalia; order Artiodactyla; family Cervidae; genus Cervus; species Cervus canadensis. Next base: position 4,641,402 of record NC_057386.1, on the reverse strand, counting down.
TCACCCAAACTCATGTCCATTGAGTCTGTGATGCCATCCAACCATCTCATCCTACTGGTCTATCAAACCCGTGGTGTGAATTGACCTTCAAGTCTACTCATGTTGGCTGGACTCTTTTTGCCCGACCACCTGGTCTCAATTCTATCTTCCTGTCCACCATCAGTGGAACTGTGAGAATCTCACAGCTCACGTGGGCCTAGAATCTTCAAAAATATGCATTTCACTTCCAGCCAACTCTGTCAAGTGGCCCCAGGTGTCTGTCTGTCTACCAGGGTGGATATATCCCAAGTCCAGGTGTGGAAACACAAGGACTCTGTCCCCAGGGACCCTTCTTTCTGAGCATCTGGGGGAGTCTGGGACCTAAAGACCACAGCCTAACCTTGACTTGCTCTGGCCCCACCCAGAGAGAGCCCCCTGCAGAGGAACCATCTGGGTTCCGGGGCCTCTCGGGAGCCTATGCAGGTTTCCGACGGAGTTACGGGTGATCTGGAGTCCGTCACGCCTGACAGTTCCTGCCCCGTGTTCGTCCTTGCAGAGCTGTGGCGAAGATTAAAAGGCATTTGGGGCCTGAAGGGAAGAGAGAATGCAGAATTCTGGGATGCCGAGGGGAGCAAAATCCTCTCCTGTTTTTGGAAAGAAAAAAGTGGCTTTGTAGGATACGTGCTTGGCTGTTCCTATCCCGAGGTCATCAGAGATGGCCCTTGAGATCTTTTCCTTTAGCTGTTAATATTTGCACTTTTATATATGCATGTGTTGTTGTTGTTCAGTCGCTCGGTAATGTCTGATGCTTTGCGACCCCATGGACGGCAGCACGCTGGGTTTCCCTGTCCTTCACCACCTCCCAGAGTTTTCTCGGAGTCATGGCCATTGCATCAGTGAGTGGTGCTATCTAATCATCTCATCCTCTGCCGCTCCCTTCTCCTTTTTTTGCCCTCAGTCTTGCCCGGCATCAGGGTCTTTTCCAATGAGTCCGCTCTTTGCATCAGGTGGCCAAAGTACTGGAGCTTCAGCATCAGTCCTTCCCATGAATATTCGGGTTGATTTCCTTTAGGATTGACTGGTGTGCGCATGTGTGTGTGTCTATATATACATATATATTATATTGTCATTATATATATTATATATTGTGATATATAATATGTATTGTATGTATGTATGCTCATTCACATCAGTCATTTCTGACTCTGCGACCCCATGGACCACAGCCTGCCAGGCTCCTCTGTCCATGGGGTTCTCCAGGCAAGAACACTGGAGTGGGTTGCCATTTCCTCCAGGGGATCTTCCTGACCCAGGGTTTGAACCTGTGTCTTCTGCATTGCAGGTGGATTCTTTATTACTAAAGCCATCAGGAAAGCCCCATAATATATAGTATATTATCTATGTTTTTTTGTGTGCTCCCAGCCTTGTTCGGTGTATTTAAGTAGGAATAATTCTAGACCTGGGCTCAGAAGGTCTGGAACTAGGCGGCTGTGTGACCTGGACAAGTCACCTAACCTCTGAGACTCTGACCAGGTAGAGTCACACTGACCAAGCAGAGAGGCAAGAACCTAAGGAACTGATGTTAAAGGGGGAGCTTTGCGAAGTATGACAGTCTGGTGTCTCATTGCTTGCACAGAGGGGTTTTCTTCAGCTCTCCCCCAGAGGACGCCTTCTCACAACTCAAGGTAGACCAGCAGGTATGTAATTTCTAAGACCTTCCTCTAGTTCTCAACCTCTGGTCTCCAGGGTTCAGAGCCATCGCTTCTTGGAAAAGACCAGTGGGTGGGAGCACGAGAGGGTAGGGATTTGGAGTAATTGTAGGGCTTGTATAATTACCGATCCTGGTCCCCATTAGTCCTGGAGCCCTGTTCAGGGACCATAAATCATTCCTGTGCCGCTTCGGGGGCCTGACTCCCATCCCCCGCACCATGGCCAACACTGTCTGCTACGTTCCGATTTTCCACCAAAGGCTGGATTATTCACTTTAATAAGCTTCTTTCCCCAATAAAAGCCAGGTGGAGCCTCGGGGAGTCCACATCTGCCAGGCCAGCGCCTGGAGTCTGAGGCCACTTTCCCTCCTTCTGCTGGTCCCTCGAGCCATTGTGTTTGGCCAGTGGCATGTTGCCACCTTGACCTTGACTGTCCCTTGGAAGAGGACAGGGTGCAGAGGCAGGCCGGAGAGACAGCCGACCAGGAGAGGAAGAGACTAGAGGGAGGGGGGAGCCTGGCAGCCCATTAAAGAGAAATAAATTCTGCAGAGGGGAAGTGAGCGATCCCTCCCCGAGCCCCTGTAAATCATCATGTTTTATGGGCGGGATGCGGAGGGAAGTGGGAGATGGGCTGGCCCTGATAACTGGGGTCATTTCTCCTACTTACGTCTGTCTGAATCTTCGGATCTTCCGTCAGGGCGCAGCCTCCAGCTGGAAACCGCTGGGGCTCCTTGCTTTAATTTATTGGCGTCGTTATTACTCTCAAATCAGAACCGCGGTTACTTGAGGAGAGCATTTTAAGAGTTTTATTAGAAAGGCATGGCTGGTTTGTTTCTACTGTCTGCTCTCCCCAGGACGCCCGAGCTGCTGCGCGGGCATGGCGGATACAAGGACGGGACGTTTGTTGTTGTTCAGTTGCCAGGTGGCGTCGGACTCTTTGTGATCCCGTGGACTGTAGCACGCCAGGCTTCCTTGTCCTTCACTGTCTCTTGGGGTTTGCCCAGGTTCATGTCCACTAAATCAGTGATGCCATCCAACCTTCTCATCCTCTGTTGCCCCTTTCTCCTCCCGCCTTCAATCTTTCCCAGCATCAGGATCTTTTCTGATGAGTTGGCTCCTCACATCAGGTGGCCCAGGTATGGGATAGAAGGTGGTTTGAAATGGCCTCACTTTTAAAAGTTATATTTTATACCAGAAGGCTTCTTTCAGACCCAAACGTTCATTATAAACTCTGATCCCAGACCTTGCTTCTCTTTGCCTTGTTAACTGATCTTTCAACCAGAAAGGCATTTTTCAGTGGTGGAATTCACTAATGAAGGGCCCCAGAGACCTGCATATGGGTGTTTATTTTGTGTGTAGACCTTACTCGACAATGGTTTGAGTTTAGTTGCCAATATTTAAATTGTGGGTCTTCCATATGATTCTGGGCTTTCCAGGAGGTGCAAGTGGCAAAGAATCTTCCTGCAATACAGGAGACCCGAGTTTGATCCCTCCGATGGGAAGATCCCCTGGAGAAGGAAATGGCAACCCCCTCCAGTATTCTTGCCTGGAGAATCCCATGGCCAGAGAAGCCTGGCGGGCTTACAATCCGTGGGGTCGCAGAGTCAGACATGACTGAGCGACTGACACTTTCACTTTTCACATCACTGCCTCCTGGTGGCTGTGTGATTCTGAGTAAGTGACCGCCCCTCTCTGGCCCTTACTCTACGCTTGTTTAAGGTGAACTGGTTGGAGCACATTCAGTTCAGTTCAGTCGCTCAGTCGTGTCCGACTCTTTGCGACCCCATAGACTGCAGCGCGCCAGGCCTCCCTGTCCATCACCAACTCCCAGAGCTTACTCAAACTCATGGAGTACATTAGTAGTTTAAAAAGTTGTAGTCACGTATCCCTTGGTGTAAATAAAATCTTATATGAAGATCAGATGTACGGAATGGGGAATGCAGCAGCAGCAGGAGGTTGGAAAGCCTGGCAGGGTGTATCTGGGTTTCCCACTGTGTCTGAAGACCTCCACGGGCATCCCTCTGGAAACGTGAATCCTGCCTGGTGGGAGCAGATGCGAACCTTGATGCCCCCTGGGTGGTCAGTCGTCTAGGGCTTATCCTAGCGGTCACTGCATAAAACAAGGAAAAGTACGTCTACATGTCCTCAAGTGGTGTGTGTATGCTCTCCTAATGTATACTCTGCCTCATGGGAAGCATTTCTTCTGGGCCCAGAAGTGTACGACCTGGTGTCTGTCTTCAAGGGGAGGGCAGACGGCAAAACGCAAGGTAGAGTGTGAGCACCCCGGGCACTTTGGTGGAAGAATGTGCCAGGCAGAGTGTCTGGGGAAGCTGGAGAAAGTTGTCGCTCAGGAGGCCTCGAAGGGTCTTTCTTGGCAGACTTGGGGTGAGGGACGGAAGGCGCTCCTTTCCAGTGGAAGCGTGTAGTGAGCCCTGGGGGGCCAGAGGCGGATCTGGGCAGGACCTCCCAGGACTGGGTGGGGCTGGAGGACTAGAGGAAGGGATGGTCATGGTGGTTTAGTCGCTAAGTCGTGCCCAGCTCTTGTGACCCCATGGACTATATATAGCCTGCCAGGTTCCTCTGTCCACGGGATTCTCCAGGCAGGAATACCGGAGTGGGTTGCCATTTCCTTCTCCAGGGGATCTTCCCGATCCAGGAATTGAACCTGGATCTCCTGCATCGCAGGCAGGTTCTTTACTAACTGAGCTACAAGGGAAGTCCAAGGGATGGTGGGTGGGGTCAAAATGAGGGCAGATCTGGAGGTCTGCAGAACTTGGAAGGCTTTTGAGCTGGGGCTTGACTTGACCTTACTTCCCCACCCCCTGGCAGCAGGTCAGGGAGGGGGAGATGGCAGGTGAGCAAGGAGTGGAAAGTACATGGGCGCTTCACCAGCAAGGATGGCACAGGGCTCGGCGGTGGTGGAGGGAAGGGAATGATGAAGCAGGCGACATTGGCGGGGTGGTGGGGGCGGGTGACGTTGACAACGTGAGTACCCACAGTGCTTGTGGGGTTGAGAGTGGGATGCAGCCAAGGTGATGTTACAAATATAAGCCCAAGCCTGAGCTAATAGGCGAGTCCTCCCTACTTCCCTAATCATTTAATTTGCATCTATTGGGAGTCTTTCTCATCCTAAGACCTGGGCGTATGCATAAGCCAAGATGGATAACAACAGGAGGAGTTACCTGAGTTTCTGGAATTGCTTGGGTGTTGCTCCTGGGAAAATGTCTACTTGGCTCCTGGAAAGGGGAATTTGAAATTAGGAAGAGAGGCTAGACGTGCTGCTTTACTTACTTAAACATTGATTGACTTCCTTCTCTGCATCGGATAATATCAGATCCTAGGGATAAATGTACGCATGGCCTCCAGTTCCCTTTGGAGCTGAGTGGATGCCTGATGGTGGGAAATAAACACATGAGCCCAGAAAACATGTGGGGATGGAGCAGAGGGTAGAGCGGGGCCCGGGGACCGTCAACTGCCCTGTGCTGGGGGGAGACTGCGGATGTGCACCCACACCCAGGAAAGGTGTAGCCGTGGGAGATGCAGGGGAGAGGGGGTGAGGTGGGGACCCCAGAAACTATGCTGAGTAGAGGCAGATGAATTGGACCATAAAGAAGGCTGAGCGCTGAAGAATTAATGCTTTTGAACTGTGGTGTTGGAGAAGACTCTTGAGAGTCCCTTGGACTGCAAGGAGATCTAACCAGTCCATCCTAAAGGAGATCAGTCCTGGGTGTTCACTGGAAGGACTGATGCTGAAGCTGAAGCTCCAATCCTTTGGCCACCTGATGTGAAGAGCTGACTCATTGGAAAAGATCCTGATGCTGGCAGGGATTGAGGGCAGGAGGAGAAGGGGACGACAGAGGATGAGACGGTCGGATGGCATCGGTGACTCGTTGGACATGAGTTTGAGTAAACTCCGGGAGATGGTGAAGGACAGAAGAGCCCTATAGTTCATGAGGTCACAGAGAGCTGAGCTTGACTTAGTGACTGAACGACAGCAGCAGAGAGGCAGGTGAGCCGGGGACAGAGAGGAAGCCGAGAGTGTGCGGGTGGGGAGTGAAGGACAGGCTTTGTGATGGCGATTTTGTTGTTCTTTAGTCAAGAAGTCGTGTCTAACTCTTTTGCAACCCCATGGACTGTAGCCCGCTAGGTTCCTCTGTCCATGGGATTCTCCAGGCAAGAATGCTGGGGCGGGTTGCCATGCCCTCCTCCAGGGGATCTTCCCGACCCAGGAAATGAACCCACATCTCTTACGTCTCCTGCATTGGTTGGTGGGTTCCTTACCATCTGACTCCAGGGACGACTGTTTTTTTTGCATTTTGGGTGCTCCAGTCTAAAACGTCCCAACCTGATCTGATCAGAGGCCATCAGCAGTGCTTCAGATAGAATCCACACAAGCCAGTGCTGCTTCTGGGGTTCTTGAACTCAGCTGCATCTCGCCTGCTCCCACCCGGCCTCCCCAGACCTGGCCCCTGAGACGCTAACACAGGAAAGGAGGCGCGGGTGAGCGGGGTGCTGAGGAGGGGCCGTCTGTTTCGTTAGAGGAGCTCGGTGCTGAGACAGGCCCTCTATGATCCTGATCCTCCCTACAGGAAGGCGCCTTGGTCTCCCTGCCTTCGCAGGGAGCGGGGCGAGGCAGAGAGGCGGAATTCTGCAGGTGTGGCTGCCGGCCGGGGGTTTTGTGTGTTTGGCCGCCCGGTTCACGGCTAATGACAGGGCCGCGGCAGGTACGAACACGATCCCGCCCTGGGGCTAACACATGTGTGGTTGGGCAGGAGACAATGGCAGATGTTCCTGGAATTCCCAAACCGGATGCAAAATTGCTAGCAGGATGCAGCGAAAGAGGAGGGAGCCAAGTGTTTTACATAACGAGACGCTCGCCTCCTGCCTGCCCGGCCTCTCAGAGCTCTGGGGTGGGTGGCTTGGGGCCTCCTTCTCCAGAAGCCCCAGAAGAGATCAGGGAATGCGCGTGCGTGTCTGCTGGGCAGAGCACGGCTCCAGCAGAGGCTTTCTCTCGCGCTGGTCGGTTGGACATTCGAGATCCGTGGCTTTCCACCGGGTGTGGCGGGACCAGAGGCAGCCAAGGGATGTTCTTCTACCCAGCTGCGCCTTGGTGCCCGGGATGGAAAAGAAATCGGGCAGTGAGCCTAGAGGGAATGGAGAGCAGCCACCCCGCTCTCTTCCTTGCCCCCCTTCTGTCTGGCGGGGGGGTGACAGAAACACCAGGGCCGTGTTCGCATCCAGCCTGGAAGGAGGAGGCCGGCCGTGGGAAGGGCTGGGTTCGAAAGGCAGAAACGGGAGATTTGGGAGACCCGAGTGGCTGGAGGTAGAGTTCTCTCATGGGGAGAGGGGGCTTGTGAGTGGGCAGAATTCTGCTTCTTGGGAGCCCAGGGTGGAACCTCAGGGACCAGTGACTGGTTCGCCCAGCAGAGCTGCAACTAAGGAGCTGAAATTCAGTCTCTGCAAGTTGCCCGTCCACACCTCTTCTTTCTGCGACCCACAGTAGGAGGTGGCACTTAACAGGCTGTAAAATGCACATCCTCTCGCCTCCGAGCTGGGCTCTTCTTGGAGTCCCTTCACGCTCTGTTTGACTTGGGAGAATGCTTGAGAAGGAGTTAGTGTAGGAAGGAGACGGGGGTCCCTCCTCTGTGGGGGCCAGGATGCAGGGTTTTCCTGAACTGGTCCCATGAAGCTGGAGCAGGACAGGTGACTGCTTCCCATCACCTCCTCCTCAATATGTGGTGTTGTCCAAGGAGGCCGGACACGTGTGTCTTCCTGTCTGTCTGCAGTCCCATCTCTTGGGTTCGGATCCTTGCTGGGTGAACTTGATGTGTCTGCTTTCCTCATAACCCTGTCTCTCCGTTTACAGAAACAGGGATATCAGGGCTTCCCTGGTGGCTCAGTCGGTAAAGAATCCGCCAGCAATGCAGGAGACCCTGGTTTGATTCCTGGGTCGGGAAGATCCCCTGGAGAAGGGATAGGCTACCCACTCCACTATTCTTGGGCTTCCCTGGTGGCTCAGCTGGTAAAGAATCTGCCTGCAATGCGGGAGACCCTGGGTTTGATCCCTGGGTTGGGATGATCCCCTGGAGAAGGAAAGGCTACCCACTCCAGTATTCTGGCCTGGAGAATTCCATGGACTGTATAGTCCGTGAGGTTGTCAAGAGTCGGACATGACTGAGTGACTTTCACTTTGACTTTGACTGACCTCGTGTGTTATGATGAGAATCAGAAGTTTTCCACGTTGAGTTCGTCCGTGTAATAAGTGCTCCATAAATGTTAGCTTTACTGTTCTTCTATTTCTTTTCAAAAGAACTGACTCGCAGAGGGTTTCCCTTTAAATATTTGATTTTAGACCAGGGGTTAGCAAACTGCAGCCTTGGCAAAGACCGACCTGCCACCTGCTCTGGTATAGCTCATGAGCTAAGAATCATTTTCACACTAAAAAAATTTTTTTTTTAAGTAACATTTTCTGACGTGTGAAAACGATATGAAATTTAAATTTCAGTGTTCATAAATAAAATTCTATTGCAACTTAGCCATGCCCCTTTGCTGCGTATCACCTAAGGCTGACTTCACATTGGCAAGAGACAGTTAAGTCCTCGTGGCAAAAACCATATGGCCCACAAAGCTGAGAATATTTACTATTTGGCCCTTTACAGACAATCTGCCAGTCCCTGTTCTAGATGACTAATTCTGAAGTAGGGAGGGCGAGTGTAGGCACCCAGAACCAAAATTATAGGCTTAAAATGCTGATTGGAACAAAGCCCGCTCACAGTCAGAAAAGACGATAAAGCGCGTTATTCCAAAATAAGAGAAGAGGAAACAGGGTCTGAGTTTTGGAAATCCTCCCCGTGATGTCCATGCCATTTTTTCTCAGAAACAAATGCTGAGTTTCAAGACCCCAGGCTCCAAGTGTTTGCAGAGATGGTGTACGCTGAAGTCCCTTCAGGAGAGAACCCCCTGGGTTGGTGGATGGGTCGGCACCAGCTGGGGTGCGGTGGGGCATGGGAGGCCCAGCAGAGCTGTCGGGAGGCCCAGCACCACTCTGTCCCCTGTCCCTCCCCCTTTCTCCAAGTGAACCTCACTTGTGAAAACAGAGCCTTTCTTGGAGAGCTCGTTTCATTTTACCCGTCATGTGTATTTGTCTGTTTATATTCTGCCTGGTTCCACCTTGTTATAGAAAGAATTTACGGCGGCCAGGACCCTTGAATGTGCAGAATCACAAACCCTAGAAAAAGCAAAACTTCGAGGCTGTGGTGAGCAGAGTAAGCTGAGTGAAGTGTCATTGGTGATTTAAAAGAGGCAACAGAGCAGACGCAGAAAACACACTTAGGATTACCAGAGATGAAATGGGAGGGGAGGGATAGGTTAGGGATAGATAGCGCCACGGTAAAGAACCCGCCTGCCAATGCAGGAGACACAGGAGACTTGGGTTTGATCCCCAGGTCGGGAAAATCCCCTGGAGCAGCGTATGGCAACCCACTCCAGTGTGCTTGCCTGGAGAGTCCCATAGACAGAGGAATCTGGTGGGCTACAGTCCATGGGGGTCACAAAGAGTCGGACAGGACTGAAGTGACTTTGAACGCATGCACCACTGTATATAAAATAAACAGCAAGGATTTACTGTATAGCACAGGGCAACTATATTCAGTATCTTTTCATAACTATCATGGAGAAGTGGAAAATATATTCGTATAATTGAATCAGTTTGCTGTAGACCTAAAACTAACACCAAATTGTGGATCAACTATACTTAAGTAAAACAAAAGCCCAGTGAAGTAAATCTTTATGTGCTGACATGGAAGCTTCTTCAAGACATTCTGTTAAGTGACGAGATGCAAAGCAGTATGATAACTTCAATAATGAGCATAACTGTCAGACTGGGTATTAGGAATAAACGTGGGGGAAACTCGTAACAATTTAAAAAGTAAGAGAGGTGATGGTGGAACTGAGCTTCGAATTTTTCCACTAAGGGAGCTTTTCCCCTTGCCTTGTCGGCTCTGCCTGCTGGGTCCTCCACCCCGGCTCCCAGCCCTGCTGGTCACAGGCTGTGCTGTGTGGTCTGAGGACCAGGGGTTGGGGGTGCGGTGGGAGCTGAGACTGAAGGCGGCTCGGAGATGAGCCTGAGGAATGGACGGAAGCCGTGGACCCACGGGTGACCTGGCTGGGAGCGCGGGTTATGAATCACCCCAGCCTTTGCTCCTGGCTCTGGAGGAGCGGCTTACATGTTCCCAAGGGAGCCAGTGTCTGGGAGACGTGACGTTGTCCCTGGGAGAGGAGTTTCAACCACATTGGCCTCGCAGGGACTGGTTCCCATGAGTAACACCCAGCTCCTCAGCCTGAAAAATCCCAGGCTAAGGAGATTGGGCTCTGAACCTTCTGTGTGTGTGTGTGTGTGTGGTGTGTGTGTGTTTGCATTTTAAAAGACATGCCTCATCCATTATGGGACCTCATCTTTAGCTACTGACGACCCAGGTTCAATCCATGGAGTGGGAAGATCACCTGGAGGAGGAAATGGCAACCCACTCCAGTGTTCTTGCCTGGAGAATCCCATGGACAGAGGAGCCTGGAAGGCTGCAGTCCATGGGGTCGCAAGAGTCAGACAGGACTGTGTGAATAGCCTCTGTGCCCGTGGAGGCTGGTGAGAACCCCATCTCCAGGATCTCAAGGAGGACTCGACTCTGACAGAGAGCCTAGCCTTCTGTAGCCATCCCAACATTTTTCTCAAAGACTCTCCCTCCGCAAAATCCTGCTCCAAACCCATGATTTGCAAGAAACATTCCCGATTCGACCATGGTGTCTCCTCATTTGCCCACATGCTCAAATCGTGTGGCTAGAGGGAGCTGGCAAACTTTAATTGATTTCAGAAAGGCCTGACCAGCCCCAGACAGCTGCTTATTTCTCCCAGAAACAGCCTTAGAGCCTTGGCACCTTCTAGAAAAGTTAGTCCATCAGGCCTTCTTCTGCATGAATGCTTCATAAGAGAAGAAATAGACATCGCAGCAGCTTCTCTTTCCACCACCTTCCCTCTCTCTCTCTTTTAAAAAATATTTATTTGGCTGAGCCAGCTCTTAGTTGCTGCATGTGGGATTTAGTTCCCTGACCAGGAACTGAACCCTGGCCCCCAGCATTAGGACACGGAGTCTTAGCCCCTGGACCACCAGGGAAGTCCCATCCACTGCCTTTTCTCTTACAAACCTGACTCCCAAACAGTCAGATAGGAGATAGCCCTTTTCTTTGCACTGTTACCGGTCATTGCTGAATTAACTCTGTTTTATACTTTCATAAAATCTTTATTTTTGCTCACCTGTAATACCCTCCTGTTGAAAAGCCTATATCTTTCCCCAATCTTCCAGGGTAGCAAGAACTGGAAACCTTTAAGATAGAGCACCTCTTGAGGATATGTACATACTTAGTCGCTCAGTCGTGTCTGACTCTTTGCGACGCCATGGACTGTAGCCCTCCAGGCTTCTCTGTCCATGGGATTTTCCAGGCAAGAATCCTGGGGTGGGTGACTGTTCCCTTCTCCAGGGGATCTTCCTGACTCAGGCATTGAATCCACATCTCTTACATCCCCTGCTTGGCAAGCTGGTTCTTTACCACTAGTGCCACCTAGAAAGGGAGCCAAGAAGAGGGGGAATTCAGTGCATGCCTCCTTACCAACTAAATGAAGAGACAGGGCACAGTGCTGGGGTTCGCATGAGGGTCAACTGCGTGGCGTATGAACGGGGGATGAGATCTGGCTGGGGAAGCCCACTCATCCGTGATGCTTGCTGGCTCACTGGTTTGTGGGACTCACTAGTACACAGCACATACTTAAACCAAAGCAAAGCTTCCGAAAAGCAATAACTTGACCTTCCAGCTTCATATTTAGAAACTCGTTGAGTCCAGCTGTCTCCTGCGTATGTGCTGGTAGCCCCATGGGTGCCTATCGGTTCATCCCAGCCTGTGCGTGCGTGTTCGTGTGTGTCTGTTGGTCGCCCAGTCCTGTCCGACTCTTTGCGACCCCACGGACTGTAGCCGGCCAGGCTCCTCTGTCCATGGGATTCTCCAGCAAGAATACTGGAGTGGGGAGCCATTCCCTTCTCCTGGGGATCTTCCCTACCCAGGGATTGAACCTGGGCCTCCCACATTGCAGGCAGATTCTTTGCTGTCTGAGCCCCCAGGGAAGCCCCCATTCCAGCCTGGTTGGTAGGAATTTCCAGGCAACCCCTCGTCTTCTCTTGCCCTTGGTGGGCAGGTGTGCCTTGGGGCCTGCAGTTTCTCAGAAGCGGTGAGAGGGTGCTTGTGGCTGGGGCACTGAGCTCACACCCAGGGGCTGGGTTGTGAGTTGTTTGTCTCAGCCCTGGAGAGCAGAGGGGCGGAGAAGGGGGCACCTGGTGGGCAGAGCCGTCACGGGAACGACCAGCACCACACTCGCCATGGTTATCCTTGGCTCGTGGGGCGTTCTCTGAAGCACTTGCTTTTTCCCTCGTCATCTTTCTCCCCCTTCATCTCAGACTTTGCTTTCTGTTTCTTTTCTGCCACGCTCCTTCTGAAAATGAGACCGTGGTGGAGCCAGCCTCCCCATGGGGGGCAGTTTCAGAGCATCTCGAGTGTGGGAAGCAGAGGGCCGGGTTTCCTTTCAGGCCGCGGCTCAGCTGTTTCCTAGTTTATCCTGTCTTGGGTACCAAACCCTGGCCAGGTCTCTCATTTTCCAAGCTGGCTGCTTTCTGAACCGCTCTCAGGGATTAAGGCTTGAATACAGGTGGGTTTCTTCCCGCTCAGGTCCCTGTCATTTGGACATTACCATGGCGATAATCCTCCCCTGAAACAAAAATAAAAGGCAGAACCGGTTGGACAGAAAGTGCGGCCACAAACTTCCACTGAGATTGAGCTGTCCGGAGCCTGGCTGCTGCCAGGAGTACCTTCAGGACGAGTCCCAAGGAGCAGGAGGCAGAGAGGCTGGCCGGCGCGGGGGAAGGGTCAGCCGGCCATCAGATTGCACTGGAGGGAAGAGCTTCGGCTCGGTTCCTTTGTGGGTTTGGTGGGATTACGTTCTTTCTGCAGCCGGCAGTCCTGTCTGGCCTCCCCGCTGCCCCAGGGAGAAGCAGAGCCTCCAATCCTCAATGTGTCAGTGGAGATTAGAGGGGTTTGAATCACAGTGGAGGGGGAGGGCCTGGGATTGTGATCCACTCTGCAAAGCCTTGTGGGCTGTGCCCTGGTGGAGGTTTGGGGCTTCTTGAGAAGCCCGGGGGTTTAGGAAGGCAGGTTTCACTGTGTCAGCCCTGAGAAACCGGTTTGGAGTTCAGGAAACAAGGACCCACAATAACTAGATGGGTCAGGGCCGATTTTATTTTCTGCGATAAAAGTGTATTTGCTCAGCCTCCCAAAGAGGACTTGGGGTTAGGGTTAAGTTTGGGGGCTGTAGGGTGGGCTCTGGGAGTTACTTTTCCCCTCTTCTCGCTCTTAACATCCTCTGTGGGATGCTGTGAAGGTTTGGCAGATTCTAAGAGACAGTGCCGTGGGCTCTTGGGACCTTCTCTGCAGTGGCTCAAAGCAGTGACCTGGGGTTGGTACCAAGAAGCATTTTGCTGTCTAGTTTCTCTGGAGATTCTGGAAGAATGAGGAGGGCTGGAAGAGATCTGAGGAGGGTGGTTTTGCACGCAGCCTCCCTGGGGCGCGGAGGTTGTCTGATAACCTGGCTGACCTTTTTAGTCTTCTCCTGCCCTGAAGCATGAGCCACGTGCATTGCTGGGTGACATGCAGAGATGGATGAGCCAGCGCCAGTCATTCACCCCACAGATATTCAGTGGGCGCCTACTAAATGCCACGGGCTAGTTGTGAACACAATGGAAAAGAATCTTCGCTCTCCACCCCTGGAGGGAAAGCAGATTATATGCAGAGACACAAATAGACCCGTGAGTGATAAATTCCAGGAGAAAAAAGGGAGAGCAAGGGGTGGAGTGATTGGGTGGCCAGGAGAGGTTTTCTCTGGAGGTAACGTTTGAATAGAGACCAGGCAGGTAGCACTAGTGATAAAGAAGCCTCTCTCAGTGCAGGAGAGAGGGAGACTCGGGTTCAATCCCCAGGTCTAGAAGATCCCCTGGAGGAGGAAATGGCAACCCACTCCGGTGTTCTTGCCTGGAGAATCCCACGGACAGAGGAACCTGGTGAGCTGCAGTCCATGGGTCGCAGAGTCGACATGACTTAAGTGACTTAGCAGCAGCAGCAGCTATCTGGGGGAAGAATGTTCTAGGCTAGTGGTCAGCAGATAGTGGCTCTTGGGCCAAAGCTGGCCGCCTCTTGTTTTGTGAATAGAGTTTTATTGGGACTCAGCCCCGCCCATTCATTATGTGTTGTCTACGGCTGCTTCCAACCTCATTCTGTGGTTGTGACCGAGACCACCTCGCCCTCCGAGACTGCATACTGTCTGGTCTTCAACAGAGAAAGTTTGGGAGCTCCTGGTCTCGGCAGGAGCAGAGGACCTGTGCTACTCTTTTTATTAGTAGTGATTTGTCTTAGAGTGTGGTTGCTTTATGTTAAGTTTCTGCTGTCCGGCACAGTGAGTCTGCCATGCATGTACAAGATCCCTTCTTGTTTTGGATTTCCTTCCCATTTAGGTCGGGGCTTCCCTGGTGTCTCAGACAGTAAACAATCTGCCTGCAATCCAGGAGACCCAGAAAGATCCCCTGCAGGAAGGGATGGCTACCTACTCCAGTATTCTTGCCTGGAGAATTCCACGGAGAGAGGAGCCTGGTGGGGCTCCTGGTGGAGTCCATGGGGTCGCAAAGAGTCGGCCACAGCTCAGTAACTAGAGAGAAGGCACCCAGGTCCCATTTAGGTCTTCACAGGGCATGGAGTAGAACTCCCTATGCTATACAGTAGGTTTTCATTAGTTACCTATTTTATATATAGTATCAGTAGTGTATATATGTCAATCCCAACCTCCCAATTTGTGCTTTTCGCCCTTGGTGTCCATATCTCTGTGTCTCTATTTCTGCTTTGCACATAAGATCCTCTGTAGGATTTTTCTAGATTCCACACGTATGCCACACAGTCCTCCTTATCAGTCCATCCTTCTGGTGATGAACCCAGCCTTGACGGCTCAGTGGTGAAGACCCCCGCCTGCAGGGCAGGAGACGCCGGTTTGATCCCTGGGTCGGGAAGATCCCCTGGAGGAGGAAATGACAACCCGCTCCAGTCTTCTTGCCTGGAGAATCCCATGGACAGAGGAGCCTGGTGGGCTACAGTCCACGGGGTCACAAAGGACTCAGACACGACTGAGGAACTAAATAACAACAAATCTGGCATGAAAGACAGCTCTTCAACTAGCATCTTTCTCATGTCACTGGGTTTACCCGTGTGAGACTCCAGGAAAGAAGTTATTTTTTATATTAGGATAAGCAGGGGAGTGTAAAACTGCCGACAGGCAACTTTAATCAGATTATAGAACCAGCTTCATCCCATCCTGCTGTAAGCCTGTCACCAGGGCCATTGGTTCTCTTGGGGACATGTGTGGCTTATGTGGGCTTTGTTCAGAGTCTGTAATTGGGCTTCCCTGTGGCTCCTATAGTTAAGAAACTGCCTGCAATGCAGGAGACCCAGGTTCAATCCCTGGGTTGGGAAGATCCCCTGGAGAAGGGAATGGCTGAGCACTCCAGTGTTCTTGCCTGGAGTATCCCATGGACAGAGGAGCCTAGTGGCTATAGTCCACGGGGTCGCAAAGAGTCGGAGGCGACAGCACTCACGCACAATCCTCCTTTGGTTTATCATCTCAGAAGACAGGGCTCGGGTGCTTTGAGAACGCTCCGTCCTTGTTTCTCTTACCTCCTGTCTGCCGGTGGCCCACAGTAGCCCCTTTTGTAATTTGGACTTTGTTTGAGATGCCCGGTGCTGGGCTTGTGAGATGAAGAAGTTTTTCTGGCAGAGCTGTGACACCAAGTCTTCGACATGAAGACTTTTTTTTTTTTTTTGGTCTGGTGTCTATTTAATTGACAGTTTCAACTCTGCATGAACCAGGAAGTTTGGCCACTTAGCTTCCTTGTGATCTTGGGAGAAGGAGGTGAGGAATGAACATGCTTGATAGGAGAGAGAGAGAGGGAAGGAAGAGAGCTCTTGGAAAGGCAGTCTCGGTGGTGGTGAGGGGACGTGAGCGGGGCTCACAGCCGGCGCCCAGTGGGCGCTGGGCTGGAGGTGGTGACGGAGCAAGCTTCCCTCCTGCCCGCTGGGCGGCTGCCAGAGCAGGTTTTCATGCTTTCATTTACATCGCGCCGCAGCTGCTGATTTTTGAACACTGAAAGCAGCCCATTAATAAGCCTTTGCTTCATACGTTGGGTGTGAGGGCAGTGACATTTTCTTTAACCTGCAAATTGCACTGCCCCGTGCTGAGAGGGGGCCCTCTCTGCGGCAGAGGGACTGTGCCCTGGGAGGCGTCTCGGGGCCCTGCTCCCTGCAGCTCACCTGCTCCGTCGGAAGAAAGACCTGGGAGACCTCGTGAGGTCCTTCTGGGTCCTCAGAACGTTTCTGAGAGGCTCGGCCCACGGCTCCCAGTGCCTGCCCCCATCTCCTCCTGGCTCTGGCTTCTGGGCGGTCTTGACAAGCGGGTGTCTGCCGAGCGTGGAGATCTGATAATCAGGGCCTGACCCCCCAGGCTTTCCTGACCCCTGGGAAAGCCCGGAATGAACACAATTTCTAAGCACTCTTGCCTGTGACTTTCAGAAATGGTTGGAGAGGCCCCTGCCATTATCGGAGTCTTTGGGAATGGTGCTCTTTGGGTCCACAGCCTGCCTGCCCTCAGGCCATAGACTGTGGTTCTGGTGCAGAAGCAGACGTGGCCCAGAAGGACTGCTGCTCTGTGACCAGTTTTCCAAGCCTGGAGCCATTTTAGTCCAACCCTTCCTATTTAATTCTATTATTATGTTTTTAACTGACCATGTAAAAGCAACGGTTCCCTTTTTTATGTCTTAAAATGATGAAGGTATGATAACACCTTTATAGGAGACTTGGAAAATGCAGAACAAAGTTACATATAATTCTACCATGTATTAAAATTATTTTTAAGTGGATAAATGGAGACTTTTTTAGTTGGCGTTTTGATATCGTATTCTCAAGGATTAATTGAATATACAGAAAAGTAGAAGCATAGAGTAGACCTGAAAAGCACCAGGAACCAATTCAACGTAATTAAGATTTATATAATTTTCACCCAGTTACGACACAAATTTAAACAATTTATACAGTTTTCACACCGGTAGGGTACAAGTTCAAGTTCCCATAGACTATAAACCAGAAGACACTGGAACATATTCAGGGACGTAAAACAAGGTTAAAAGCAGTGGTTCTCTTTCTTTTTAAAAAAAATTTATGTAAGTATAGTTGATTTACATCGTCATGTAAGTTTTAGGTATACAGCCCAGCAATTTAGCTGTGTGTGTGTGTGTGATGTGTTTACACACATTTTCAGGCTCTTTTCCCTTATAGTTATTGCGTAATATTGAGTAGGTCTCCTTGTACACTACAGTAGATCCTTGCTGGTTATCTATTCTATACACAGCAGTGTGCCTTTAAGGAGGGCGTGGCAGCCCACCCCAGTATTCTCACCTGGAGAGTCCCGTGGACAGAGGAGCCGCCGCTGCCGTCCCCGGGGTCGCAGGACAGACCCGACAGAGCAGAGCACTGCACGGTGTGTATGCTGATCCCAAGCTCCTGACTTATCCCTCTTCCCCCCGCCCTTTCCCCTTGGACAATCACGTATAAAATCATTTATAACTTAAAAAAATAAATAAAAGCAGTGGCTCTCAGTGGAGGAGGGAGTTGACCCCCTGGGGATACTGAGCCCTGTCTGGAGGCGTTTCTCTCTGTCCACACTTGCTGGGGGAGGGCGGGGGCAGGCGCTCCCGGTGTTGAGCGGGCGGATGAGGCCAGAGGTGCCACTCAGCATCCTGGCAGGCACAGAACAGGCCCCACCACAAAGAGTGATCACGCCCGAAAGGCCAGGCTGGCCGAGGTTGAGAGAATCTGGCTTAAGGAAGCATTATTTTTAAACGAAATTGAGTGAACCAGGATCCCTTCCCATACATCCAAAGTAAATATGAAAATAATGAGCATGTTGAAATCGAAACCATGTTTATAGATTCCAGGTAGATGCTCTTGTCTGCCAAGCCTCTGGTTCAGAGGCTATTTTTCTGTTTATCACGAGGGGAAGTGTCAGACATCCGAAGCAGCACGGGATGGAGCTCTTCTCCTCGCAGGTAATCGGTAGGGTTAAAAGGAGATGCAGGGCCCTCCCCCATGCTCCCAGGGTTAAGAATCCCCTTTGCAGGGGACACAGGTTCGATCCCCGGTTGGGGAGCTAAGATCTCCCATGCCACAAAGCAACTCAGCCTGAGAGCCATAACTAGAGAGTCCAGGTGCTGCAAGGAAAGATCGCGTGTGGCCATAACTCAGACCTGACCCAGCCAAATAAGCAAATAAATATTTTTTAAAAACAGGAATAAAAACAGAGAAGGTAGAGGACTTCCCTGGTGGTCCAGTGTTTAAGACTCTGTGCTTGCCACCGAGGAAGCCAGAATTGAAAGAGACACGTGTACCCCAGTGTTCATCACAGCACTGTCTACAATAGCCAGGACGTGGAAGCAACTTAGCTGTCCATCAGCAGAAGAATGGATAAGAAAACTGTGGTACATATACACAATGGAATATTACTCAGCTATTGGAACACATTTGAATCAGTTTTAATGAGGTGGATGAAACTGGAGCCTATTATACAGAGTGAAGTAAGTCAGAAAGAAAAACGCTAATACAGTATATTAATGCATATATATGAAATTTAGAAAGATGGTAATGATGACCCTATATGTGAGACAGCAGAAGAGACACAGATGTAAAGAACAGACTTTTGGACTCTGTGGGAGAAGGTGAGGGTGGGATGATTTGAGAGAATAGCATTGAAACATGTATGTTACCATATGTGAAATAGATCGCCAGTCCAGGTTCAACGTGTGAGACAGGGTGCTCAGGGCTGGTGCACTGGGATGACCCAGAGGGATGGGATGGGGAGGGAGGTGGGAGGGGGGTTCAGGATGGGGACACATGTACACCCGTGGCTGATTCATGTCAATGTGTGGCAAAAACCACCACAATATTGTAAAGTAATTAGCCTCCAATTAAAATTAAAAAACAAAACAAAACACAAAACTCCCTGCTTGCAATGCAGGGGGCATGGGTTCTATCTGTGGTTGGGGAACTGTGATCCCACATGCCCCACGGTGTGGCAAAAAATAATAATAATAATTTTTTTAATTACCAGAAATAGACATAAGAAGGTACAGAGAGTGTGCTCCTCCCGCTGTGAGTCGATGTCCTTTTTTGCTATCTGCCCATCACCTAAAACAAACTCGGGTGCCCCCTTGTTGCTCGCCATCTCAAGCTTAGGGGAACACTATCTCCATGCGCTGTGTATAAATAGAAGCAGCTGAGAGTTACTGTCTATGAGGATGGGTTTCCTGTAACTCGGGCTCTGCAGATGCTGGGAGCGGGTGGTTAGACCCTGATGGAAATCTTTTTCTCTTTTTTAACAGGTAGTTATACTAATAGCAGCCTCCTTTAGGCACAGGCCCTTTTCATCTTCAAAACGCTTTATACATGTGAGCTAACCTCCCTGCTCCCCAGTGAAGTCAGGAGTCCTGAGTCTCCCTGGGCGGTGCCACCAGGCCCAGCGAGATGAAGTGGGTCACGGCGTTCCAAGTTAGGTGAGGTTTGGGTTGGGATTCAAGTTGACGGCTGCTGGACTCCTGGACGTGGCCTTGCCTGCACCACACCTTTCTCTTGGCCGGCCCCGCCTGGGCGTTTGAGCCAAACCTCAAATTCAGGCGGGTCTGGAGAGAGAGAGACAGAGAGGAGGGTGACATTTCTTTTCCCTTCTCTCCGAGGGCTGCTCTTCCAGTGGCGGCTCAATGCTTTCCTTAAAAAAAAAGGAAAAAGAAAAAATTAGTAATTCCCCTATGGCAGGTAATCCCTCCAAAACCAGAGAGTCACTTTAAGAAAATATTTTTCCTTGCGGACCGTGTCTCCCAGGATGTCGGTCGGAGGGGGGCTGGAGCTGAAGCGCCCTTTCATGGGCCCTGTTTGAAAGCGTCTGTGGTTGGCAGGACCTGCGCGTAAGGGCCGCGGGCGTCTGGCCGCGAGCCGTGACCGCACCGGCGAGGACCACCAGAGCGCGAGCAGGCTGTGGGAGCCTGTGGCCGCCGCGGCATTTCCTCTGCGCGCATCCCAGACACTTCTGGGCCTGGCCGGGAGGGGAGCCGGGGAGGGGTCCGGGCAGAGGACCAGCAGGACGGGCTCGGCTGCAGAAGCACCAGGGTGACAGCAGCCATCTCGTACCATTTCCCCAGGGTTAAAAAAAAATAAAAGAGTAAAATCTTCAGGATTCCAGAGGTGTGGAAGCCTGCCAGTGGGTCCCCGTGGGTCTCTGGGTCCCTTCACTTCGGGGGAGATGCTCCAGTGGGCCCCACATGGGGTCCTGTGACGCTGGCCCTCGAACACTGCCCACCGCGGGCTCCAATAAATCAAGTCAGAAAATGTCCCTCAGATCGGAGCTGGAGGAAGGGGGTGAGGGTGTGTTTTTGTTTGTGTTGGTAATGCCACCAGGTGTGGATTGGACCAACGTGTCGTGGCATGGAGATCTGCGTGTGTACCTGGCGTAGGGCAGGGGACATTCTGGGCTGCTTGAAGTCTTGTCTGTGGCAGAGTGGACGTTCCCAGCTCCGTTCTGCGTTCATCTGAAGCCTTTGCTTTTTGTCTTGGTCTACTCTGGCTGCTCTAACAAAAGTTTATCACAGACCAGGGGCTTCGATGACAAACATCTATTTCTCAGGGTTCTGGAGGCTGAGACGTCCAAGAGCACAGGGCCAGTGTGGTCAGGGTCTCGGTATACAGACAGACGTCTTCTCGTTGTAGACTTAGGGGGAGAGAAGGAGGGACAGAGGAGGGAAGGGAGAGAGAGAGAGAGAAGCAAATTCCTGTCCGGAAGGTAGGAAGGCCTTTATTTTACCCTGGATTTATAGACCAGTTTTTGGTGATTAATTCTTGTCTCTTTTTATAATAAGGGCCCCAGTCCCGTTATGGTGCTTCCCAGGTGGCACAGGGGTAATGAACCCGCCTGCCAGTGTAGGAGATGCAAGAGGCACGGGCTCCATCCCTGGGTCGGGAAGATGCCCTGGAGGAGGAAATGGCAGCCCGCTCCAGGATTCTTGCCTGGAAACTTCCATGGACAGGGGAGCCTGGTGGGCTACAGTCCATGGGGTCACAAAGAGTTGGACATGACTTAACGCGCGCATGCATGCACACACGCTTACATGCGCACACACACACACACACACACACACACACTCCCATCATTAGGGCTCCACCCTCATGAAATAACTACCTCCCAAAGGACCCCACCTCCAAACACCATCAGATTGGCGATTGGGATTTCAACATGTGAATTTGTGGGGAGGACATGGTGTTCATTCCCTAGCACCCTCCTGTGTGATCCCAGAGTTACAGAGCCGCAGGTGTGGATGGGGAAAAGGACGCAGAGCAAGGACCCAGGAGCAGCGTGCACTTGGGTCCCTTGCTGCTTGCCGGATGTGAAGGGGACTGTGAGAGCAGGCCGGGGGTGGGAGGAGCTGGCCGGGGGGAGAGGATGATCCTGGCATGGGGCTCAGCGTTCCCGGAGCTCCCGAGCAGGACACTGGAAACCCAGGCACAGTTGATTCCCATCTGCTGCCTGGCCACGGCTGCAGCCAGCTTGCTCATCCCACAAAGGTCGTGTCCGGTTGTTGGAACCGTCAGCAGAGGCCCGCTTGTCACCTCGCCCTTTGTTGCTGAAGGATCCAGTTTCCCCGAAATCAGAAGCGTGGCCCCGTGCGGCTCGGTGTCCTCCTAGCATTTCAGTCATTTCTTTGGGCTTCCTGTTACCATGGTTTCTCCCCAAGCCAGGTAAGTGATCCTCAGGGAGAGAATGGGATGGAGACAGGAGAGAGGGCTCCCACCAGGATGCAGACACCCGTCTGGAGGCTGTCTCCTGGCCTCCACCGCGTCCTTCTCCGTTGTCCGCAGGCTCTTCCTGCCTCCCCCCAGCCCCCAGGTCTGTGCTCATTCTCCCTGGTCCCATGTAACCCTGTCCTTCCCCACATCACAAGTGGAGGGGAGCGTGCTCAGAAGCACAGCCTGTCAGGTTTGTTCATGTTGTCATCCTCAACTTCACCCGTTCGGTTCTTTCTCTCTGTTTTAAGGCCAGGTTTGCTTACTTTACTGTTTTATTTTTGGCTCTCCTGGGTCTTTGTTGCTGGCTTTCTCTAGTTGTGAGTGGGGGCTCTCTTTGTTGCTCTAGGTCGCAGGCTTAGTAGTTGTGGCTCATGGGACCAGCTATTGGTCCCAATCTCAATCTACTAGACCGGAGACTGAACCTGTGTTCCCTGCATTGGCAGGTGCCACTGAGCCACCGAGGAAATCCTCGGTTCCTTCTTGACACTGAAGCTGCAGCCTTCTCCCTCCCCATCTGTTCCTCCCAAGGCCTGACGGCTTTCTTCTCGCCCTAGATTGTGGTTCTCTCCAGAGCTGAGAGCCCAACTGTGACTGAGAAAATGCACATAAATGATCACTCCCTCTTTTCTCTCTGCTTCTCTCTCTGACCCGGTCTATGACCACGGATAAGGCCCTTTCTTAGCCTCACACTTTTCTCAGGCGTGGCCACTTCATTGCTTCTTTGCTTGCACAGACAGCCTCAGGATTGCTGTGAATTCTGCTTCTGATTTTAACCACGTACCCATCCTTCCCTCTTGGAATCCCAGCTCCAGCGTTCGTACGTCTTCTGTGTGGGCACCTCTAAACCACTTCAGATCTGCTTGTGTCTTCTTAGTTTTGACCCCCTGTTCACTCCTGACTGCTGCATGCTGACCACCCTCAGACGCCCTCTCATCCTGCCTTCTGTTCATGGATGAACGTCGGCCCTTGGCCTCTATAAATTCCAACCCACTGCCGTGGTTTTTGACACACCCTTCATGTTAATAAAAATGACTCCCAAACTTGCATCCTTAACCCTGAGATTTCTTCACATGTCAGCTCTTCGTGTCCTTTTTTCTGTCCACCTCCTCGAGTTTATTGCCTGTGAAGGCCAGTGGCCTCTTGGCCCTAGATGATGCTATGCAGTGGGTATCCTCATTTCTCATCATGGTGAAATCATTTGTAAGTTTTGGGGTAAAGTTTTAGGCTAAAATCAGTATCTCTTTACCTTTTGGCATTCATTTAGCTGCTCACTATGACCTAATGTTTACCTGTAATGCGGGCTTTTCAAAACCAAGAGCTCTGTTTTACTCCTTGGCACGTCTTGTGTGTACGCCGCGCTCTGCAGCCTTTAAGGGAATGTGTTATGATTGACATGGACACTTTGAAAGGATGCCATTCCCCCCTCCTCCATCGTTTAATGGAGAAGTCCTCATGTTGTGTCTGAAGTTTCCTCGTGATTAGATGCAGGTTGTTTTCTGGGCTGGAATCCTGGCTCGGTGCTGTGGTGTCTTTCTCATTGTGTCACATCTGGAGGTACCCAGCATCCACCTGGTCCTAACTGGTGATGCAAATGTTGATGGTTCGTGTTTGGTATTGTCCGAGTTCTCCCATGTATGACTATTATGTTCTTTCTCCCTTGCAACAAGTGAATAGTCTGCGGGGGAGACTCTCAGGTCATGCAAAGATCCTCAGTGAAATTCCTACCTGAATTGGCATCCGGTGGTGATGCTTGCCTGAACCCGCCTTTACCACGATGGTTGCCAGTGGCCTTGCCCCTCTAGTGCTTCCTCAGCATTTATCACTTGGTTCTTGGTGTTCCACTGCTGGTGAGAGACCGCCCTCCTCTTCATTTATTTATGTACCTGTCCATTCACTGAGCTCACTAACTATTCAATGGTTTACTACTTACTTTAATTATTTTGGTACCAAAATGTCCCTGATTTGCCAGTGGGAGCTCCTTCAAACTGGCTCTTGTGTCCGGACACAAATGCACGCTTACTGGATGTTAGGCCCCCTGAGAATACGTTAATACTGTGATCTGTGTATGACAGTAACTTAAATGTGCGAGGAGGGGGAGATGCCTTACGTCTGTTGGATGCTTTCTTGGGTCCTTTTGGGCGGCTGTTAGGTAAGCAGCAGCTTCCCTGGGAGCTCAGTTGGTAAAGAATCTGCCTCTGATACAGGAGACCCCGGTTTGATCCCTGGGTCGGGAAGATCCGCTGGAGAAGGGCTAAGCTCCGCACTCCAGTATTCTTGGGCTTCCCTGGGGGTTCAGACAATAAGGAATCCACCTACAATGTGGGAGACCTGGGTTTGATCCCTGGGTTGGGAAGATCCCCTGGAGAAGGAAAGGCTACCCACTCCAGTATTCTGGCCTGGAGAATTCCATGGACTGTATAGTCCATGGGGCCGCAAAGAGTCGGACGGGACTGAGCGACTTTCACTTTCACTATAAACATCTAACACATGTGCTCAAGTCGTTCCGTGGTTAAGAGCTTTGGAGTGTCACAGCACTGGAAGTTCTGCTGGCTCGCACTGGGGCATCTGTAAGGGACACTTAACTGGTATTAAGCCCTCCCTGTTCACCAGGCCGTGTTACTCACACGTATGTGGAAGGGCTTAGCGGGTCAACGTCCATTGTTGACATTCACATGAGAAAGACTGAATTAAAACTGCACCGTGAAGATGATTTTTTACCAGGAATTACAAATTTGGATGCTTACAGGGTCCAGGAGGTTAACTCAAATGATTACGGCTTGCGCTTTGGCGTGGTGTGGGTTGCAGTACACTGGAGGGCCCATGCCCTGCCTTAAAGAGACAGCTTTTCAACTCTGGTTACCTGTTCCTGTGTAGGAATACAGGTGTGAGGAAGATGGATCTTCTCACTTTTCAAGACCATCCAGAAATCTAGATTTTTATGCAAAGCCTAAAAAAATCTCCCATCATTACATCTTGTCACCTAATTTTTTTTAAAAAAAAGGTTAAAGCACACATCAGGCTAAATAAAGCATTTTTCAGGTGTATAAGGTCCTCCCCTGTGGCCCAGCAGTAAAGAATTGCCTGCAATGCTTGAGACACAGGAGATGCAGGTTTGATCCCTGGTCAGGAAGACCCCCTGGAGGAGGAAGTGGCAACCCACTCCAGTATTCTTGCCTGGAGAATCTGAGGGACTGAGGAGCCTGGTGGGCTACAGTCCATAGCATCAGAGTGTCGCTGAAGCAGCGAGCATGCACACATAGGTCTGTAAGCTGAGCCAACTAGCTCCATGCCTTCAGCCCCTGATTACCTTGGAGTACAGCAGCAGAGAATTGATAATAGAGCTTTCATGGGTCTTCTCGGGGATATAACTTGATGGTCCTGTGATTTCTTATCCATAGAAAAAATTCTTTAAGGTTCATCTTCAGTTCAGTTCAGTTGCTCAGTTGTGTCCAACTCTGCGACCCCAAGGACTGCAGCACGCCAGGCCTCCCTGGCCATCACCAAATCCCAGAGTTTACTCAAACTCATGTCCATTGAGTCAGTGATGCCATCCAACCATCTCATCTTCTGTTGTCCCCTTCTCTTCCTGCCTTCAATCTTTCCCAGCATAATGGTCTTTTCAAATAAGTCAGTTCTTTGCATCAGGTGGCCAAAGTACTGGGGCTTCGGCTTCAGCATCAGTCCTTCCAATGAACACCCAGGACTGATCTCCTTTAGGATGGACTGGTTGGATCTCCTTGCAGTCCAAGGGACTCTCAAGAGTCTTCTCCAACACCACAGTTCAAAAGCATCAATTCTTCAGCGCTCAGCTTTCTTTATAGTCCAACTCTCACATCCATACATGACTACTGGAAAAGCCATAGCTTTGACTAGATGGACCTTTGTTGGCAAAAAAAAAAAAAAAATAAGTTCATCTTAGAGTCCCAGTTAAAAAAGAAAACAAGATATAAAATCCATTGCTGGAAAACCTGAATGAATTTCTTTTAGTGTATTGCTAATGACCTCTCTCCAAAGATTCGGTTCCCAGTGGCTTCCTGGATCCAGTCTTCAGGCACATGTAGTTCTGCTCCTTGATGTTTGGAGGTCAGTTACTGGCCTTTACTCTGGAACAAAGAGGGCTTGTAAGGACCACTGCCCACCCTGTTAATACACACTGCAGCCTATCGTCCCCACCTTGCCAAGCCATTTCCAGAGGGGAGCATCTTTAGCAAAGTGCAAGTTGATCATGACTTCACAAATATTTCTACTGAATTGTTACCAAGAAAACTTTTGCCTTATGAATTTTTTTGTTTTATTACTCGGCTAAAACAAACACACTCCAGAAAGATATGTGGTGTTCACTTCACTCAAATGCTAGGCCTCAGGCCCCATCTCTCTCTCTCTTTTTCTTCCAAAGAGAAAGCATAAGAAATGCCAAGTTATAACACACGGCCCTTTTCAGGTGTGGATGGTATTTTCTGTCCTTCGTCTTACTCTGGTTAGGTCAGCTGGATTTCTGATTTGAAAAGCCTTCGAGTGCCCTCCCCCACCCCTTTTAATCTGGAGTGTAATTGCTTTACAATGTTGTGTTAGTTCCTGCTGCCCAACACCGTGAATCAGCTGTAAGGATACACGTATCCCCTCTCTCATGGGTCTCCCCACCCCATCCCCCTCATCTCCGTCATCGCAGAGCCCTGAACTGAGCGCCCCCTGCTTGGAGCGGGTTCCCACCAGCTAGCTATTTCACACACCACAGTGTATGTATCCTTTGACTGATGCGAAGAGCTGACTGATTTGAAAAGACCCTGATGCTGGGAAAGACCGAGGGCAGGAGGAGAAGGGGACGGCAGAGGATGAGATGGTTGGATGGCATCACTGACTCAATGGACATGGGTTTGAACAAGCTCCAGGAGTTGGTGATGGACAGGGAGGCCTGGCGCGCTGCAGTCCGTGGGGTCGCAGACAGTCGGACACGACTGAGCAACTGAACTGAACTGAGTATATATATGTTGATCCTAATCTCCTGATTCGTCTCCCCTCCCTTCCTCCCACCACCCCTCCATTTTTGCACGTCCGTTCTCCACATCTGCGTCTCTTTTCCTGCCCTGGGAATAGGTTCATCTGTACTGTTTTTCTAGATTCCCCGCATATGTGTTGATACATATTTGTTTTTCTCTTTCTGACTTAACGTCAGTCTGTATCAATCCGGTACAACCTATTGGTTCCTGATTGGAACTGACCGGCCTGTCAGGATACTCTTGACCCTTTGCGTCTTCTCTGAACACTCCCCTGTCTTCGATTCTTCCTGGATAGGTGGTACTGGGAAAGAAGATCTCATGAAAGGTGGTTTTTTTTGCTTTTTTCCAGTTTTTTCTCATCTGAAGACTTTCTCCGACAGGCTTGTGTCCTGGTCCCAGGGAGGGGTTCAGTTCTGAATGACTGAGTGGGCTTTCCTGGTGGCTCAGACAGTGGAGTCCATCTGCAGTGCAGGAGACCTGGGTTCAGTCCTTGGGTCGGGAAGATCCCCTGGGGAAGGGCATGGCAACCCACTCCCGTACTCTTGCCTGGAGAATCCATGGACAGAGGAGCCTGGCAGGCTGCAGTCCATGGTCACGTAGACTTGGACACCCCTGATCGACTAACACTTTCACTCTCACTGAATAGGGATGCAAATCTCTGCACTCTAATCCTCACCCTAAAGTTTCCAGTTTTCTAAAATTGGCGTCTCTTTCCTGCTCTGAATGGCGTCCCTACCTTTCAGATATCCTGGTGTCTCGTTGAAAAGGGCAAACGAGTCTCTTTCCGCCCTGGTACTTTTTTGCAGACTCAGCTTCACCGGGCACAGACCTGAAACGCAGTGGCTCGCTCCCTATGTTTACTTTTATTTCCAGCCACATCTGGAGGCCAAAATTCATAAATTTATCGCCAAGCCTGACAACAGTTTACTGAGTTCGTATGTTAAGAGACGAGGGAAAGGGGAAAGAAAAAAAAAAAACCACACACAACGGTCTCCTGACTTGTCGGGTGTAAAATGGATGGAGAACCCGATGGGCGGACCGTAAACCCCAACCGTGTTTATTAACATCTGCGGCCTGCCTGCAGACGGTGGAGGCGTGAGTCGGCCCTGTTTGTCTTGGAGGTTGAGTCCAGAGAGCTGCACGGTGTACCCTCCATATATATATGGCCAGGCATCATTTTAGTCCCGCGGAGGCCAAGGCGAGGGAACAAGGGCCGTTCAGAGGTGAGGGACCGCAGATTCGATAGAGCGAGGGCGGGAAGGGGCCCCGGCCGTGTTTACAGTAGGGGCAGGACGGTGGGTGGGCCGATTCTCGTGACGTACTTGAGGCTTTAAAAAACGGTCATAAATCTGATGCCTGTCAAACAGGGCTGGCATTTTCTTTTCCTTTCACAACCAGGTTCTGTATGACCTAAAAAAAAAAAAAATTTTTTTTTTTTTAATAACAAAAATCCTCTAAACTCGCGTGAAGAATGTCTTTTTCTCCCACTATACGGGTGGAATGTTTCCAAGAGCACACTGGAGTGTTTCAAGGGGAGGCTGGAGTCTCCCCACCCCACCCCACCCCTCACCCCCTGTCCCTCTCAATCCCTGGGGAAGGGTGTTGCCATTATTATTATTTTTTTTTTTTTTGCAGTTTTACTGAAATGTTGGAATGGGTACAGCGGCACTGACGTGCAACTCTGTTGGACAGCTTGGCTCTGACCGGAAACCTGCCCGGCCCGCTCTGGGTCGGCCAGGAGCCCCCTGCGTGAGCCAGCAGCGTCTTTAGGTGTCTGCTCTCGGGGCGTAAAGAGGGCAGGGGCCCAGGGAGCCATTCTGGAGGCCCCAGGACGCGGGGGGGATGGAGGGGAAGGATGTGCTGTTGGTGGCCAACAGCCACGGACCCTCTGACTCGAAAGAAATGTTCTGGGGATGTCCTTTTAGCAGGCGGTTTGGCTCTGGGGTGCCTCACGTCCGAGGTGAGAGCCCGCCAAAGAAAAGGGCGCTTTTTGTGGTCAGAGCCCGGGGGGCTTGGACCAAACACTTGGCTGGAGGGAATCTGTGCCTGGGGAGGGCGTGGCCCCCCAAGGAGGAGAAAGCCTGCCCGCTGCCGGCGAGGAGCTCGGGGCTGCCAGGTCGGGGAACACTGAACAAGTGTTGGAGGGCTCAGCCTGCCCCCCCACCCCGGGCCCAGGTGCGCGCCCGGCCAGCCCACTGTGTTGCCTTCCGAAGAAAAGCCCGAGGGCCCTAGCGTCCCCCTCTGCCTGCCCGGCCAGCACTGTCTGTCTCCCTGGGAAGCGCCTCCATCAGGATCACCCTGCGCTCCTGGGGCACTTGACTGTCCGCTGTTATTTTACGGGGCGTGGGGGCTTTGCCTCCCTCCACCCCACCCTGCACCCCCGGGTCACCGTGTTCCTTGTCGGCGCTGGGCAGCGTCCCAGCCAAGCTGCCAACGGTCGGAGCTGAAGTGCTCGCTGCTTTTCAAGGCATATTTCCTGGCTCCTGGCCCCGCTTGACTGCTTGGTTATTCGGGCAGGGTTGTTCGAGGGTGTGAAACCAGGCGGGCCAGAGAGGAAAGTTAGAGCTCAGGCCTGTGGGCTGGGGCTTCCCTGTCGGGGGAGGGCTGGTAGAGGGGGCACAAACCGGGCCCCTGCAGGGACCCCTGGAGGAAACCCAGCCGCGGACATGCCAGTACTTTTCCATTGATGGGTGGGGCAGAGGAGGAGAGGACTTTGAGCCCCAGCGACCGAGCAGCAGAGGGACTTCCCAGTCTTGACTCGGACAGGTTAGCCCCACAGGAGGCAAGCCGTCAGGAAGCCTTTATTCATTTATCTGTTAGTTTTAAGCACGTTTCGCTCCTGGTGAAAAGTGGAGTGGGCATGCCAGCGGCCCTCATCAATGCCTTCCCAGAGCCCAGCAAGCCAGAGAAGGACAGGCTCCTCCTGCCGCCTCGGTCCTTCCCAGCCCACTGTGAGCTCAGCTCAGCGGCAGGTGCTGCAAGGAAGCACTGCTTCTCCAAGGGCTCTCTGACTTTCCGCCCTCGCCTTGAGGTCGCGTCTACAGTTCTGTGAAAATGAGGGCTCCCCTGTGTACTCAGGGGCGTTGTGTCCTCGCAAGCCTAGCCGTTCTTTGTTCTCGCCGTTTCAGCATGCCCACTCTCCCCAGTGTGGTCTTGGAGCTGGGGCCCACCCCGGTCACCCCCAGAACGCAGGCAGAGGTGACCGCAGCCTGCCTTCACTCACGGGGCGAACGTAAGTCCTCCCCTCCAGGTGAACATCTGAAGATCGTGTCCTGCAAGGGGCCTTCATGTCACTGTCAACTGCCTCCCTCTCCCAGAGCATCCTTCTCTTTTTCTTCCTAGAAGCCTCATGATTTATCCAGTGTTTGTGTTTACTTGTGTTTATGCTCCGTGAACCTGCCTGGAATACAGGCCAGTGGGACAAGCAGAGGCTGGATTGATCTATCACTGATGAAACCCCAGCTCCCAGCAGGTCATCTGACGCCCTTTATGGACCATAAAGAAGGCTGAGTGCCAAAGAACTAATGCTTTTGAACTGTAGTGTGGGAGAAGACCCTTGAGAGTCCCTTGGACTGCAAGGAGATCCAACCAGCCCATCCTAAAGGACGTCAACCCTGAATATTCATTGGAAGGTCTGATGCTGAAGCTGAAACTCCAATACTTTGGCCATCTGATGTGAAGAACTGACTCATTGGAAAAGACCTTGATGCTGGGAAAGATTGAAGGCAGGAGGAGAAGGGGACGACAGAGGATGAGATGGTTGCAGTACATGGGGTCGCAAAGAGTTGGACACGGCTGAGCGACTGAACCACGACAAGAAGATGCCACTGCAGTATCTGAATGGACACCCCCAGGATGGGAGCTGAGGACGAGTGCAAACGGCAGAGCAGACAGGGCTGCCGCTGGGCACTGGTGGTGCCCTCTGGCTTCCCGCATCTCTCTTGGCTCTCGTTTATACTCAGCTGCTGGCAAAGAAGAGGGGAAAAAGGATTTTCTTTTAACATTCAAACCTGATTGTTGATCTCTCAAACTTGCCGTTGTGATCAGAGATGCGGAATTATGGTATATTTATTTTCGATGGGAAATGAATGCCAGCAAGATCATGAGTTTGCCATTTTTAGCAGAGATGAATCATCGCAGGGGCGTTTTTTTCTTAACCGAAGAGATGGAATTGCAATGTCCTGGCTTCTTGGGAGGTTTCTGAAAGTCTGGGTTCTGACGTGACGTTGGCATAAGGTGCATCTCTAGTTCCTTATCCTCGTGGCAGTGTGGGAGGTGGTCCTGGTCACCGGCAAAGCTGCTCATCTCGTGACCTTGTCAGGTTGGCGCTTTCTGCAGAGGGGCTCAAAAGGGTGAAGGGTTTCATCACCCACCACAGCATGCCTTTAGATTGAGAGTCTGCATCTGGTCATGAATTCTCAGATGCCCACAAGCTGGGAATTTTGGAGACTTCTCCAGGCATCTTTGAATAACCAGAGCCTTCTGGTTCAAAGTCCCAGTTGGTGTGAGAGGCTCACGGCATTTTCTCCAGGAAGGAGAGTGAATCCTACAGGCTCTGAGGTCTAGCTGGTAACACCTGTGCTGGGACAACCTTGTTCTAAACCCGACTTTGGCTCCACCCGGGTCCTCCTTTTTATTCCAAGGCCGAGCCTCCATATTTCACAGCTGGAGACTGGCTGAGGGTAGATAACCAGGGAAGAGAAAGCAGTGAGCAGATACCTAATTTTATGCAATTTGCAAAGATGCAATCGTGGCAAACATATAAAAATGTATATAAACACAGATGGTGTGGAGGGTTTTGTTTGTTTTGGGGGTATTTTTTGTCATCTGTGCCCATCTCTAAATGAACACAAATTCTTCTGCAAGTAAGTCTGTATTTCCTGCCCTGTAAGGAGATTCAGGGGTTCAAAATACAGTTGACAAACTAGCAAACTAACTTAAGAGGAGGTATGAGTTTGTGTATTAAAAAGTAGAGACATCACTTTGCTGACAAAGGTCCATCTAGTCAAAGCTATGGTCTTTCCAGTAGTCACGTATGGATCTGAGAGTTGGACCATAAAGAAGGCTGAGCACTGAGGAACTGATGCTTTTGAACTGTGGTGTTGGAGAAGACTCTTGAGAGTCATGTACTGCAAGATCCAACCAGTCCATCCTAAAGGAGATCAACCCTGAATATTCACTGGAAGATCTGATGCTAAAGCTGGAGCTCCAATACTTTGGCCACCTGATGCAAAGAGCTGACTCATTGGAAAAGACCCTGATGCTGGGAAAGAGTGAGGGCAGGAGGAGAAGGGGACGACAGAGGATGAGATGGTTGGATGGCATCACTGACTCAATGGACATGAACTTGAGCAACTCTGGGACAGAGTGAAGGACAAGGAAGCCTGGCGTGCTGCAGTCCATGGGTGGCAGAGAGTCGGACATGGCTTAGTGACTAAACAACAACAATAACATCTGCAGCAACCTTATATCCAAGTGAGGTCCTCTGTATAATAGGCTCTAGTTTCA
Source organism: Cervus canadensis (assembly GCF_019320065.1). Classification (NCBI taxonomy): domain Eukaryota; kingdom Metazoa; phylum Chordata; class Mammalia; order Artiodactyla; family Cervidae; genus Cervus; species Cervus canadensis. The sequence continues at coordinate 4,609,196 of NC_057386.1, read as the reverse complement.
TACACTTCATCAGAACTGACTCAAATGCTTTCCTTTTTATGGCTGAGTAATTGTGTATGTGTACTAGTTTCTTTATCCATCTGTTGGTGGACGTTTAGACTGCTTCCATGCCCTAGATATTGTAAATGGTGCTGCGATGGACATTGGGGTACATGTGTCTTTTTAAATTCTGAGTCCCTTGGGTATATGCCCAGTGGTGAGATCGCCAGATTCCTATTTTTTTTCTCAACAGTCCCTTGACCTTATGGTGCAAAATTTTGCCCGTTATTCATTGGAAATAACATGGAATGTGATGGTGGCAGACTCGTTCAGCCCCAGGTCTTCCTTCATATAAGGCAGTAGAATTATCTTCCTCAGCAGAGGAGGTTTGGGGAAGCGGGATTTCTTAAGGTGGAACTGAAAGGTTTTACGTTAATCCCACAGCGTGAAAAGATGAGTGGGGATGGACCGTGCCTTCAAGGGGCATCCAACCTCCTAGGGATAATCTAATAGTACAGACATAACTGGGAATTTACAAGAGTGTGAGATAGCTGTGGAGTCTCTGAACAGGCAGGTGGAAGGACTGGAGTGTGTACCAAGTGTTTCTGGAAACTAGTGGTGCTGCAGTTTCTACTGACGCCTGTGCCTACGTAAATGGAAATGCCGCCCACATCTTCTGAAACTAGGGTGACAGGCGCACCTGATCTCTGCCCCAGCTCTGGGTTTGACCCTTCAGCCCCTGAAGTTGATAAAACTTTGCTTGCTCGTGTTCCTTGGTATAAGGCACAGCTTGACAGCCTCTGTGTGTGTGTGTGTATGTATGTGTGTATATGTGTGTGCATGTGTGTGTATGTATGCGTGTGTGTAGGTGTGTGCATATGTGTGTGTCTGTGTGTATATGTATGTGTGCATGTATGTGTGTGTGCATGTGTATGTGTGTATGTATTGTGTAGGTGTGTGCGTGCGTGTAAGTGTGCATGTGTGTGCGTGCACATGTGTGTGCATATGTGTATGTGCGTGCATGTGTGTATGTGTGCATGTATGTGCGTGCATGTGTGTGTATGTGTGTATATGTGTGTGCATGTGTGTATGTGTGCGCATGCATGTGTGTATGTATGTGTGTGTCTCTGTATATGTGTGTGCATATGTGTGTCTGTGTGTATATGTGTGTGCATGTATGTGTGTGCGTGCGTGTACATGTGTGTTCGCACGTGTTTACATGTGTACGCGTGTGTACATGTGTGCGCGCATGTATGTTTGTGTGTGTGCGTGTGTGTGCGCGTGTGTGCACATGTGCGTGTATGTGTGTGCTGTGTGTATTTGTGTACGTGTGTACATGTGTGTGCATGTGTGTCTGTATGTGCGTGTGTACATGTGTGTGTACATGTGTGTGTACTGTGTGTGTACTGTGTGTGTACATGTGTGTGTGTGCACGCACACCTCCTATGCACTGTGCAGTCGGGCTGTGTCCAGTTTCTGCATCAGGCTCCAAGCCCCCGGGCAGTCAGTGCGTGCATGTTTGTGTGACAAGTCGCCTCAGTCATGTCCGACTCTTTGTGACCCGGCGGGCTGTGGCCCACCAGGCTCATCTGTCTGTGGGATCCTCTGGGCAAGAGTACTGGAGTGGGTTGCCACTGCCTTCTCCAGGGATCTTCCCAACCCAGGGATGGAACCTGCATCTCTTACGATGCCTCTCGCGTCAGCAGGCGGGTTCTTTACCACTAGTGCCACCTGGGAAGCCCCCAGGGGGTCAGATGTGTGTCTGCTCTGTGCTCCGTTACACACGTGCCCTTGTGTGTGAACCTCTACGCTCTTAGAGGACCGTTTAGCCCTGTGTCTGGGGCTTTCTGAGTCTACGGCAGGAGGGCTGATCTTCTCTCCTTTTTTGCTCCATCCCCCCAGCCTTCCTCATGGGTCATCACATCCATCCACAGCTGGAGGGTGTGGGGCCTGGGTCCCAACAGGTCCCTCGTCTCCTCGGAAGCCTAGAGAGTGAGACGGAGGTCCATCATTGTCTTACCTCTGACCTCCAGCTTTAAGAAACTGTCTAAAATCACACCCCAAACCCAGCCTGGGAACCGGTGGTGTCAGACCACGAATGGGGCCAGGCTGGGTCCCCACACTGCCGGGTCCCATGAGGGGCCTGTCGCCCTGGGATCCGGAAAGCCAAGTTAATCAACCATCTGATCTGTCTGGCCCCGAGTCTGAGCTCGCGGCTTTGCCATCAGCCAAGCCTGGCAAAGGACGTGTCATATTATGGGGCTTCAGGAATTCCTTTTGATATTTTAAAATATCTGCACATTCTTCTGCTGGTCTCAGTTAAATAACCTCTCTTCTGTTAGGGTTTTGTGATAAACCCGAAGAAACCTGCCCCCGTTGCCCACACTTGCCTTCCACAAGGAAAATAATCATCTTTCCTGCTCACAACTTGCCTTTCTTCTGAGATGGCCCATCTCCAGCCCGCCCACCCCGGCCCCCTGCTGGGTTCTTCCGTGTCCCCAGACATCCCGGGGAGACAGGAAAAGGATGCAGATTGTCCTGATTTTGCTGATGGAAATGATACAGCAGCAGGGACGCAGGGTCGGGGCTGGGCTGCCCCGGGCTCCCACGAGGGCCTCTGGCTTGCTCTTCTGGTTCTGGGCTCAGCCAAGCACCTCCCAGCGGCCTCATTCAAACGTCGCCTCTGCCACGCATTCTTGCCTTCTGTCCTCGGTGGTTAATCGATCACCTTTTGCCTGCCTGCTTTGTAGGTGGCTATGAACTACGTTCTCATCACTGATGCTCAGAAAAGTGTTAAAGACCTCTTGTGCCCCAGACAGTACAGCTAAAAAGTGGCAAAGTTGTAATTCACACCTGGAGAGGCTGAATGTCTTTGTTTCCACTGAGCCAGGTGAACTCTGGCAAATGACACGGCAGCTGTTCTCTGCTCCCCTGCCGGGTGACCTACTTGCCACCAGGGCGGTGGAGCCATGCTCTCGCCTTGCCCACAGTCGGCGTATCATGTACGTGCGTAAACACCAATATGTAACATTTGTTGTTGTTGTTCTTGGGTCACTAAATCCTGTCCTCCTCTTTGTGACCGCATGACTGCACTGGGCTTCCCTGGTGGCGCAGATGGTAAAGAGTCTTCCTGCAATGCAGGAGACCTGGGTTCTATCCCTGGGTCGGGAAGATCCCCTGGAGAAGGAAATGGCAACCCACTCCAGTATTCTTGCCTGGAGGATCCCATGGACAGAGGAGCCTGGCAGGCCACAGCCCATGGGGTCACAAAGAGTCGGACACGACTGAGCTTTGAACTTTTGAACTTTTTTTGGACTGCAGCACACCAGGCTTCCCTGTCCTTCAGTATCTCCCAGAGCTTGCTCAAACTCATGTCCATAGAGTCAGTGATGCCATCCAACCATCTCATCCTCTGTTGTTCCCTTCTCCTTTTGCCTTCAATCTTTCCTAGCATCAGGGTCTTTTCCAAAGCCAACTTTTCCAGAGTCAGCTCTTTGCATCAGGTGGCAAAGTATTGGAGCTTCAGCTTCAGCATCAGTCCTTCCAATGAATATTCAGGACTGATTTCCTTTAGGATTGGCTCTTTTGATCTACTTGAAGTCCAAGGGATTCTCATATGTTACATATTACAAATGTTATATGTAACATATAACACCTATAATATAATCTATAATATACACATAGATTATGTAACATATCCATATATAATGAGGGATTCCCTCATAGGTCACTTGGTAAAGAATCTGCCTGCAGAGCAGGAGACCAGAGTTCGATTCCTGGGTTGGGAAGATCCCCTGGAGAAGGAAAGAGCAACCCTTTCCAGTATTCTTGCTGGGAAATCCCATGGACAGAGGAGCCTGGTGGGGTACAGTCCATAGAATCGCAAAAGTCGGACACGAGTTAGCAACTAAAATCATGTAATATGTATCACAAAACGCGAGCATCATTTGTTTCAGGGTCTTATTTCTGCTCTGGGAGTGGGGACCTGTCTTTCCCAGTTGGCGTTGTTACCACCTAGTCTAAAAACACAAGCACATAGTAGGTGCCTTGTCCACATTAGACCGCCCCTGTGGTGTGCGGTGACTTTAGGTAAGGTCCGGGCCCACCTGTGTGTTGTGTTTTCTTGTTACAGGGTTGCAGGGAGGCTTCATGTGAGTTTCTTTTTTTTTTGTTAAGAAAGCCGCTCCTTCTTCTCTGCCTTCTCCTTCACTGCTGCTGTCAGTGTCCAGCGTCCACCGGGCTGGCTGGCCACGGCGTGGCCCTGAGGAGGGGCTGGGGGTGAGTGTGCACCCAGCTACAAGCTCCGTGCCTCACCCTGGCTGTCGTCTGCCTGCCCGGGGCCCGCCGGGGCCCTGGGGAGGGCCCTGCAGTGCTCAGTCCAGCCGTCGAAGGAGAACTCCCTGCCTACGGGGACAGGCTTCTGCGTGTCACATGGGAGCACGAGCGCCTTCGGTTCCCAGAATGAGCCGTGTCCCCGGGGCTCGGCTGGGCCTTGGAAAGACCTCGGGCCTCCCCGGGAAGCAGGGCGCTGGGTGACCCGGCCCCCCTGCTCCGGCCAGCCAGGACAGGTCCAGCTCTGCTTGTGCTTAGCACAGGGGCCCTGGGTCCGAGTTTGTTCGCGAGGAGGGGAGGCATTTAAATGATCACACGTAGTAACATTTACTATGCTCCGGACACTGTCGGAAGTGCTTTACCAACCTTAATTCATTGACCCTTCCAACAGCCTTGGAGGGCGGTGCTGTTCATATTGTTGTGCCGACTGCTGGCAAATGAGGAAACCGAGATCCAGACAAAGTCCAAGTTGTATGTGACTACTCACACGGTCCCAGCTGATGCTGGGAGCTGCTGCTTTAAGAAAGAATTTGGAGAACCGTGAAGGGTCTTCCCTGCGGCCCCCGGAATCTCAAGTTGACTGAAAAAGCAACAAAGGAAGCTGATGGCTGGGCACTGGGGAGGGGAAGACAGAGAGAAAGTGGAATCAGATCCTTTGGCCACTTCCATCGTGACCAGCCCAGACAGCAACCCCAGGAGGTGGGGGCTTCTTTGTCCCCCAACCACAAGGCATAGCACTTAAGTTGGGATTTGCCCATCAGTAAATCAAGGTATGTGAAAAGTGAGCCGGGGAACTGACTGTTTCCCCATTTTTTTTTTTTTTATTAAAACAAACAGCACCGTGAAATGTCAACCTGTTGGTCGTTTGGAAAGTTTGCGACATGGAAAGGCAATTGCCCAAATGACTTTTTAAAAGTATGAGAATGTGCCTGGCTGAACGTTTTTTAATTAACGCCTCAAGTTAATGTTAATAACTATTCATAGCTCGGCGAGCTGGGTTTGGGGTGGTTGAAGGAAAATTTGGTATCTCTGGCAGAGGTGCAATGTTGACCTGGCTGGCAAGGGGGCTGTCAGCCGCTTTCGCAAACCTCAGGGACCTCGGGGCCCATGTGGGCCCGTTTGCAGTCAGGGTGTGGGCTTACAGAGCATCACTAGACCTTTCTTGCCACCCAGGTGGTCCCTGGGACTCAGGTCTCCCCAGATATGCCCACCCCCAATCTGGTGAGCAATCCTCTCAAGGGGATTCTTAAAAAAAAAATGTTGCTTGGGGTCACACCATTTAAACTTACCTCCCTGATTTTCTGTGATCTCATTTTTCCTTAAAATATCTTTGGAAAAATGTTTTTGAGTTGAGCATTTTGTTTTCCATTCAGACACGGTGGAGCTGACACACGGGGGCCAGGGCTGGGCGGGAGGGCGGGGCCCCGGGCCTCGCACACCTTTGCGGGCTGGTCCTTAGCCGGCTGGGGGCGCGCGGGGCCGCAGTAGCTGCTTCATCCCTGCCCGAGGATGCTGCAGCTCCAGGTCACGGGTGGGTACATGCCATGTGCGGAACGTGTCCCTCCAGGCAAAGATGTGATTTTAAAAGAGAAAGCTGGAAACACTTCCGGTTATTTTTTAAAATATATTTTAAATGGGAAGATAGTTGCTTTACAATATTGTATGTAAATTTCACACTGTATGACCGTGTGAGCCAGCCGCAAGTACACGTGTCCCCTCCCCCACCCCTCCCCCACTCTCCCCCACCCCTCCCCACCCCTCCCCCACCCCACCCCCAGGATCGTCACAGCACCGGGCTGAGCGCCCTACACAGCAGCTTTCCACTAGCTCTCTGCTTTGCATAAGGTAATCTATGTGTCCCAGGGCTCCTCTCTTTCATCCTACCTTTTCCTTCCACCGCTGTGTCTACAGGTACATTCTCTATGTCTGCGTCTGTAGTCCTGCCCTGCAAAGAGATTCATCAGTACCATTTTTCTAGCCTCTGTATATAAGCGTTAATATATGATGTTTGTTTTTCTTTTTCTGACTGACTTCACTCTGCCTAACAGGCTCTCTGTTCATCCACCTAGCTTCAACTGACCCAAGTTTCCTCCTCCTAATGGCTGAGTAATGTTGCATGGTGTGTATGTGCTACAACTTCTTTATTCATTCCTCTGTTGATGGACAGCTAGGTTGCTTCCGTGTCCTGGCTATTGTACACAGTGCTGCAGTGAACACTGGGGCACATGTGTCTTTTTGAATTACGGTTTTCTCAGGGTATATGCAGCCTTCTCAGGCGGCACTAGTGGTAAAGAACCCTCCTGCCAATGTGGGAGACATAAGAGATGCAGGTTCGATCGCTGTGCTGTGTTGGGAAGGTCCCCTGGAGAAGGGAATGGCAACCCACTCCAGTATTCTTGCCTGGAAAATCCCGTGGACAGAGGAGCCTGGTGGGCTAGAGTCCATGGGGTCGCAGAGAGTCGGACACGGCTGAGGGACTAACGCACACACACAGGGGTACAGGCAGAGGTGACTCAAGTGTGAGTCATCGCTGACACCTGGAAGGTCAGGTGAGACTTGGACTGGGCTTGGACAGAAGGTCTGGGGAGAGGCAGCGCAGGGGAGGTGTTGCAGGTGGGGCAGCGAAGGTTAGTTAAGACGCCTGCAGCGCAGTCCTGAGCAAGACTGGAGCGAGAAGAGGACCCACATGCAGACGGCCTCTGATTCTAGTCTCTGCGACAGGAAGAAGGCAGTGGAAACCACTGACAGCGGCTCAGGGGAGTCTGACTGAGCTCACTGGTATTTTGGGATGATAAACTGGAGAGTTTTGTAGAGTGGACTGGAAAAGGAGAGTCTAAAGTCAAGGCGCTCCGATAGGGGGTTATCGAAACAGTGGAAGGCAGAGTAACAGGTTGCTTTCTGCTTCACCCCTGGAGCTGGAGGAACTTGGTACAAATGTTGACTCAACTTCTCATAGCCACCTGACCTTGGGCAAGTGTTAAGTCTTTCTGTACGTCAATTACCTTATCTTTCGTAGAGGGATACTAATATTCATTCATTCACTCAGCCAAAAGATATGATACCCGTATCGTACGTATCATACAATGTATGCTATATATTCATACAATGGAGAACAAAACAGACAGGCTCTCTGCACTCCAGGATCTAGTAGCAGAGGCACAACTGAAATGAAATAAACAAACTCAGTCATTTCCAATGAGGTTAAGTGTGCCGTGATGGATGCAGCTGAGTTGTACCACTTGGGTGGCCGTGTGATAAAGCCATTGTGGAGAATGTACTCTTGGAGAATGTGCTGTCCAAGCAGCAGGAACTTTGGAAGTTAAGGGAAGTGGTTCCACTAAGGAAACAGCAGGTGCAAAGGCCCTGAGGCACCAAAGAGCTTGGAGCTTTCTAGCCCAGAACTAGGGCCAGGGATAGGGAACGAGGTGAAGGATAGTGAACGCAGTGAGAAGGGATACCAGAGGAGGGCATACCACATGTGAAGGGCTGGGACACAATCGACCATAAATAACATTTTTATTATGGGAACATTTTGGACCTGAGGTTATCATGGCCATGGGGAGATAACAGAAGATGGACTGTGAACAACCTTAGCAGAAGGACCAGCTGGAGTTGGAGTGAGTAACTCAGCGTCAGGGCAGGGCTGTGCATCTGGGTGATGGGGAGAGTGAAGCTGAATTCACTGAAGTGAGGAGCTCCCCAGGGGAGCCCGGCTGAGGGGGATGGAAGAGGTCCCATTCGTCCTCGAGAATTGTTGATGACTTGGCAATCAGTGACCAGCCTGCCCTGTGGGCAGCTGGGCTTAGGGAAAAAGGTTAGACGCAGGGTTTCAGGGAATCTTTAAGGAGGAAGGGAAAGGGTGGCAATTCAACTGACTGGACCTGGGTGCCGACCGGGGTACATCCGCTCCCTCTCAGCCAGGCGCGCAGAGGGGAGCAGACTCTTGCTTCCAGGTTGGCCCCTGCAAGCTTCGTCGTGGAGCCGGGGTCTGTTTGCAGCCGGGGGTTGGGTAGCAGACTCCGGGCAGTGGTAGGTCCTGAACTGAAACGCGGATGCCATCAGGGAGCCCTCTGTCTGTGATAGGGCAGGTATTCGGAAAATGCCACAGAGCAGGTCTGCTGAGCCCTGGGGCTGCAGCCTGTCAGTGGGGCAAGGACTCCTAGTCAGATACACAGGCCAGGCCAGCGCTGACCGTATCCTTCAGGGACATCTCAGGCTGCCTCTAAGATCACCCCGAGGCCCTGACTTTCTGGGGCTGTCTGACTTCTGGGCTCACCCTGGCCGAGCGAGTCCCCAGGGTGCCCTTGCCGAATTGCACCTTGAACCCCAAACTTTGGGTCAGGCTAGCAGCCACGACCCCCAATTTCCAATTCATTTTTGATTTCACAAGCCATTCTGCAAATTCTGTCTTGACTTTCTTTTTTTTTTTTAGTGGCATGGATGGTTTTATTTCTGGTTCAAGACGATGAATATCCCTTGCACATTTATTAGTTTTTAAACACCATGGCATTTTGTTTCTCTACCAAACAAAGCCTGTTCATTTTAGACCCACAAACATGAGAACACAAATCACCCATCAGCTTACTTACCCCGAGATGACGGCTGGTAACCTTTGCTTTCTTTTTCCAGATTTTTTTTTTTTTTAACCTATGCAATTCTGTAATTTTTTTTTTTTTACAATAGTAGTAAGAGCTAGCACTTATTTATTACTTACTACAGGCCAGGAAATAGGCTAGGCAGCTGAACACATGGTTTAATTTAGTACCAATGAGCAGCCTGTGAAATGGAGACCAGCACAGTCCTCAAATAGAAATACCGTTAACCGTGGTGTCTAAGAGGCTTTCTAGGGGCAGCAGGCAGAGAAAGGACTTTCCACACACCCCCAACCCCGCCCCGCAGCAAGAAAATGAAAAGAAATAAATGAAAGTGTTAGTCACTCACTCGTGTCTGACTCTTTTTCGGCCCCATGGACTGTAGCCTGCCAGGCTCCTCTGTCCATGGGATTTCCCAGATAAGAGTACTAGAGTGGGTTGCCATTTCCTCCTCCAGGGGGTCTTTCCGACCCAGGGATCCAACCTGGGTCTCCTGCATTGCAGGTGAATTCTTTACCATCTGAGCCACCAGGGAAGGCTCGCAAGAAAATTAAAAAGAAATAAGTAAGGAAACTTTAATCCTAACCTGGAGACAAATCCCAGTAAAGATCTAGGTTAATTTTTCCTGTGGATCTAACCCTCAAATTCATGGTATGGATTTGCCAGATCAGATGATATAACTGTCTTTTCTGGGCCTAGGTGCAGTGGATGCTCGGTGCTTACACCCTAGGGGCTGAGGGCGAGTGTGTGAACCTCAGAGGTGCTGTTCTGCCCTGCCAGGCGATGTTGCTTCCACACGAGGAGGGGAGAAGGTGGCTACTGGGGCATCTGCCTGCTGAGAATCAAGCCCAGTGCTCCTGGGGTGGAACCACCCAAGTCGGGGGCAAGTCCATGAGCAGCAGTTGCGGGAGTGTCTTCGGGCTGGGGTGGGGGTGGGGGGGATTCAACAGAGGGTCTCAGGGAAGCCTGGCAAGTTGACTGCCTGAAGCCAAACACAGCTGGACTTTTTAGTGCACCAGAAAGTTCCATCTCCTTTGTTGTTTTCGTTCTAAGTCTATTTGAGAGTAGGGTTCTGATGCTTGCAACAGAGTCAAAACTAGCAAACTGACCCCTCAGTCAGAGAACTTGTTTAAATCTAGGGGGAAAAGAAAGACTGGCAGGTTGGGCAATTGGAAGGAAATAGGTAAATTCAGGGCTGAATTAAGATTCTTGTGGCCTTAGGTACTTTTATCTTTGGGAGCTCCTTCCTACCTGTAAAAGTCAGTCAAATCATAATGATATTTTATGCCTTCATAAAAGGGTGGCTATAACCCAGGCTGGATTCATTGTTTTGTAGGCATTAATATTATTGTCAAAGCTCCTTCTGATTTTAAAAAGAAATTGCAAACCCCCTAAAAGTGTCCTGAGACCTGGACTTGTGCCCACTGGGTGTTGGCCTTAGGTAGATTCCTGGGAACTTCAAAACCCCTTTTTTTAAAAACCCAGTGCCAGGACCTTAATCAGGACCCATCACAACCACTGGGGATGGGACCCAGGTTTCAGTGTGATTTTCCAGCTGCCCGGGGCCGGGGAATGGTGATTTCAGTGAGCAGCCGTGTCTGGGGACCCTCAGTCCCCGCCTCATCTCACCGTAGGATTTAAAGAAGACCCCCTCCCTTAGGTTCCCTTTCCCTCCTTCCCCAATATCTGCTCCTGGCTGGACTGAGATGTCATGGGGGCAGGGTAAGTTTAGATCCACTTGTGTGACATTTCCCATCTCCCCTGGGAGGCCAGTTGGATTCATTTCCACTCACCCAGGTTTGAGCTTGATGGGTTTATCAGATGCTTTCCACCTAAAAAGCTGAACATGGGTGGGGCATCGGGGTGGCTTTGCATAAAGTACTAAGGAACAGGAATCCATTCTGGACACTGGGGTTGGAGTTGGAGAGTATGTTGCTGTTTTGTGCTTATGCTGAGTCATTCAGTTGTGTCTGACTCTTTGGGACCCCGTGGACGGTAGCCCACCAGGCTCCTTTGTCCATGGGACTCTCCAGGCAAGAGTACTGGAGTGGGTTGCCATTTCCTCCTCCAGGGGATCTTCCTGACCCAGGGACCAAACCCTCTTCTCCTGTAGCTCCTGCATTGGAGGGGAATTCATTACCAGTGAGCCATTCCAAGGTGCTCACCTTCGAAGCCCCATCTTGCTGTTTCGCTTGCTTCTTTTCAGTGAGTTTTCTGGCACGTGTGAGTTGCAACCCCACTGACCATAGCCCACCAAGCTCCTCTGTCCACGAGGTTTTCAGGCAGGAATCCTGGAGTGGGTGCCCATTTGTGGGGTTACCACTTCCTTCTGCAAGGGCTCTTCCCAGTCCAAGGATTGAAGTCACATCTCTTGCGTCTCCTGCATTGGCAGGGAGGTTCTTTACCACTCGCACTGCCTGGGAAGTTGGTCCTGAGATGAGTTCCTGGGTGTGGAGAGGAAGCCCGCCCAACAAACATGTGTCCCCGGGATTGGGGGAGGGGTGCTGGAACACTCAGGGACCCGGATCCGGTGGCTGCAGAGAACTGGCTCGGCCCTGGAACTCGGAAACTCTAGAAACAAGTGCACGATCCAAGCCCCGCTATGATGTGTGTGCATCCAGAGAGGAACCAAACGCCACCCAAACAACGCTTTCTCTTATGAGCGAAGGTTACAGGTTTTCTGTTTCAAATCTGATGGTATTGTTTTCCCCTCTTCTCTTTCTTCTCTCTGTTTTCATTTGCCAGCCTAAGGATCTCCAGTGATTTCTTTGAGACTAATGATGGGGAAGCTGAGAATAGAGCTATTTTTTTTAAACACCTTTTGAAATACTACTCTTCTTGGTTTCTGAAGTAAGTTGAACAGGGGTCGAATTTAAAGATTAAATATCTATTTTTTTGCAGCAACAGCAACTACGCTGATAACTGTGCCCATTTGCTCAGGAATTCTCTGGATGGTGTGGAATAGCCTTGCTCTCTAGAAACCCACAAAGGAGTCAAATTAGTAAAAGCATAGCTAATATTTGCTGAGTGCACATCAGGGGCCGAGCACAGGGCTAGGTGTTCCTGGTGTGTTATCTCATTCAATGAATCCAAACATACCATAAGATGGGAACATGTGAAAATTCAGAAATAGCATCATAGGAATCTTTGAGCAAAAGGCTCCCCAACTCAGGACTGTGGCCGCAGATCATCTTTGTAGAAAAGGTCAACTGTGGATTTAAAACCCGGTGCTCTGTGACAGCCTGGAGGGGTGGGATAGGGTGGTTCGAGGTCTGAGGAAGTTTCAAGAGGGAGGGGACATGTGTGTACCTGTGGCTGGGTCGTGTTGATGTACGGCAGAAACGAACACAGTAGTGTAAAGCAATTATCCTCTGATTAATAAGCATAAATACATTTAAATGAAAAAAATAAATTTCGTCGTAATTTGAACACAGTTACTATCATGTCATACCCACTGTGTCTAGTTTGTTCTCGGTCTGGTTTATCATGCGGATAACCTGTATTTCTTTTGAAGGCTTTCCTCAGTTTGCCACATACACGACAGATAGGAAATGGATTTCTCCCTTCGTTCTGATTCCACACAGTTGTATGCTTATTGAGTCCCTAGAAGCCCCTGTGTCCCTGGGAGACTGTCTGGCATTTGTCTGAAGCTTGAAGTTGAGCGTCATGGTCCTGTTCCCTGGTGTAAATCTCCCCTTCTTTTTCCAGGTGAAATCAGAGGCTTGTGGCTGACCTGAAGAGATGCTTCAAGCCAAGAAAGCAGGACAAGATAAAAGGCAAGCAGCACTTGAAAATCAAGGTACAGCCACAGCCCTGAAGCTTCTCTGGCTTTGGGGGTTCTTCTCTTTTCATGTCATACCTGGTTGCCTGGGCATCCCTACACACCTGGGTACCAGCCCCGCATCGTGACTGGCAGGCAGGAGCCATCAGAGAAGGTCCCGAGACTCAGGCTGATAAATTCTAACAGTCGTCACGATTAATTCAGGCCAGGCTGTACTCTTCAGGGCTCTTACTGAGATGGACGCCCTCTCACCTCTTACAAGCCAAGCCGATCAGTCATGCTGGACCAAACCTGCAGGGGAGGAAACTGAGACCCCGTCATTTTGCCCAGGCTGCACAGTTACTTAGCGGGGGAGCCAGGATATAAAGCCAGAGCCTGCACCGGTGCGCTGTGGTCTCTTTCTATTCTGAGGGACAGTGAACTGTCCCAGTCGCCCGCTTCCCAGGTGGCGCTAGTGGTAAAGAAGCTGCCCGCCAGTGCAGGAGGCGTGAGAGACGTGCGTTCAATCCCTGGGTTGGGAAGATCCCCCAGAGGAGGGCCTGGCAGCCCGCTCCAGGATTCTTGCCTGGAGAATCCCATGGACAGAGGAGCCTGGCGGGCTACAGTCCACAAGGTCACAAAGAGTTGGACGCAAGTGAAGTGACTCAGCACGCACACGCACTCCAAGACCAAACTGTGGCCACCCCCGCCTCTGTGCTCCCCCACCACCTCCCAGGTGCCCGTCTGTATGCCTCGCCTTCTCCAAACCCCCCGCCCGGAGGACCCCGTGGCCGCAGTGGTCCCCACAGCTGGCGCATCGCCTTGCTTCTGGGACTTCACCAGGCCGCCCTGCCTACCCTGCTGGGGCCTGGAGGGCCGGTGAGGGTGTGGCGGGGCTTGTTTGCCCGGACTGGGGTGTCTCGTGTATCCCACCCCCTTTGTCGCTGCTCCTGGTAGGATCTGCTCAGACGGGGTGCTCAGACGATGGTGTGGATTACCTGGTGGGAGGCTGGGCCTGGGAGGGAGAGTCCGTGGCTTAAACTGTGCTTTAGCTGCTGTCTGGGCTCGGGTGACTGGCAGGCTGTGTGTGGGCGGTCGGGGGGCAGGGTTAATGAGTGACTCCAGGGGATTTCCAGGTGAGCTGTGGGCACGGCCTTTGAGAACAGAGCTCTCCGCCTGAGCCAGCCTTCTCCCTTCCCTTCTCTGGGTGATGCCCCCCCCCCCGCCCCGGCCTGAATGCCAGTTCATTCTATGAGAGGCACAGCCTCTCTGCCCCATTCTGATGGCAATGATGCCCTCTTTTGTTTGTTCATTCGTTCGTTCATTTGTTCATTCGTTCATTCATTCATTCACTCATTCATTCATCAAACAGATCCTTGTTGGGTGTCTGCTGTGTGGTAGGGCTGTTCTAGGCAGATAACACCACCCTGCTCTCACAAAGCTTGCCTTCTGGTGCGGGGCAGGGGAGGGTCTGTAAGAAGCAGCAGGTATAGTAAATAAATAGATTATCTAGTACAGAAGGCGGTGATGGCATTGTGGCAAGAAACAGCAATAAGGGCATTCGAGTGTGCTGCTGGGCTGGGTGGGGAGGGCAGGGTGAGGCCCTGAACAGGGCGGCTGCCTCCCTGAGAAGCTGACGTCCGAGCACACACTTGGGGGAGCGGAGGCGGCAAGAGCCATCTGCGGGCAGCAGCTCTGTCAAGGTCAAGGCCAAAGCAGGGGTCGGCCTGGAGTCTGTGGACAGGAGTGGGGGTGCCCCGGGCGGGGGCCCAGGCCGGGGGAGCCTGGGGGTGGGCGAGTGGGCGTCCCCCCGAAAGCGCTGGGAGCCAAGGCGGGCTGGGAGCGGAGGCAGGCTGGGAGCCCGCCCCGGGGGCTCAGCCTCAACAGCTGAGCCCTCCTCACTCAGCAGAGGCCCTCACGTTGGGGTTGGGACTTAGCCCGGGGGTCAGACCTGCCTCATCCCTGCAGGGAGAGCCCCCGGGGGTCACTCGGGCAGGCCGCAGACTGGCCAGCAGAGACTGGTAGTGATGGAGGAGAAGTAAAGGAAACGGGAGAGATCACAGGGCTGGGATTGACCTGCGTCAGTACCCGCGCTGCTGACAGTACGGGTAAGACAGGTGACTCACGGGAACCTCCCGTAGAGCGCGGGGAGCTGCAGTCGGGGCTCTCTGCTGACCTGAATCGGAAGGAAACCCAAACATGCAGGCATCGGGCGTCTCTGGTGGCACGGTGGGTGTGTGTCCGCCTGCAAGTGCGGGGGACGTGGGTTCCATCCCTGGTCTGGGAACGTTCCCCGTGGCGCAGAGCAGCTGGGCCCATGGGCCGCAACTACTGAGCTGGCACGGCGCAGCTGCTGTTTTTCTTTACTTTTGGCGGCGCCGGGTCTTCCCTGCTGCGCGGTTTGCTCTAGCCACCGTGAGCCAGACTCCTCTCTAGCTGCCCCGCGGGGGCTTCTCATCCTGGTGGCTTTTCTTGTGGCAGAGCTGGGCTCTAGGGCTCACGACTTCGGTCCTGGAGGTGCTCAGGCTTAGCTGATCTGCGGCGTGTGGAATCTTCCCGGGCCAGGGATCGAACCCGTGTCCCTCTTCCTGGGCAGGCAGATTCTTAACCACTGGACCACCAGGGAAGTCCCTGGAGACACTTTCTCACCCATCACCTTGGACTCCTTTACTACCAGACCCAGTGGCCCGGGGAGATGAAGGCAGATGGCCCAGTGGCCAGGTCTGTGGAGCAGTAGTCGCAAACAGTAATATTAGAATATCACCCACTCGCATGGATTTAGCAGACTTCCTCTCAGCGAGCAGTCTGCTCACTGCCTCTGAGCCCCGGAGGCTCCCGCGTGAGATCATCAGGAGGAAGACCTGTTTTTACAGATGAAAAATCTGATGCCCCGGGGGGAGGACAGGCTCTTTGCCTGGGTCCATCCATCATGTGTGTGTGTGTGGCGGGTGGTGGAGAGGTGCGGATGCTAAAATGATCATTCCTGCCATAACTGTGATTGAGAGGGAAGCCAGGCGCTCGCAGAGAAGGGAGCGAGTCCCAGTTCTGAGCGGCCCTGGGGATGACCTCACCCGGGGAGGGGGGGTGACAGGAGCCATCCAGAGGACGAAGCAACGGAACTTCCCCGCGGGGCCCCAGTCTGAGTCACCGTGGCTCTGGTCCCTGCATCAGGCCGCATCCCCCAGGCCTCCCACTTCACCCCGGGACATCGCGGTCACCGGCCAGGCCTCATGACTCACACGGTCCCCCGAGCCAGCCGCCAGGGGTGGAGTCTGCCCCCTCCCCTCTGGCCTCGGTCCACTCGGGGCCAGGGACGCAGCTGCGATGTGCGGGACGTGTGTGTGTGTGTGGCGGGGAAAGCACCTCGCCCCCTTCAGGGGTCAAGCCAAAGCTGTGGCGGCAACCAGTGGGTCTCAAGACACAGTTTGGAAAGTCCGGAGTGCTCCGTGGAGCGCAGACAGCTTGCAGCCCAAGCTCTCAGAGCCCTTGGGGGTGGTTTGAGCTAACCGTACCTGAGAGGTGAGGGGTAAACAAAACTCCCCAACAGGGAGCCCCACTTCGGGGGCCCCCCATCTAGACAAACGAGTTCACCCAGAAGGCCAGCGGCGGGCAGGGTGTCGGGTGCCCCCCCCACACACACCCAGAGCTCAGCCTTTCCTGTCCTTGCCCCTCCTCCACGCTTCTCATCTTCTAAGGATAGAAATGGTGTCATCTTTTCTCAGTCTGTCAGTCTCACACCTGCGGACAGCCCCTGGCCAGGAGACAGCCAGTCACTGTCCAATTTGATGTCATCTCTGTTTACCGTCTGTTTTAGAAACCAGGTAGTGGGAGGGACTTTTTGAGAATGAAAAAAAAAGAAAAAAAAATGTAAACCCCCAAACTATTTCAGTGAGGCTTTTCTTTTCTTTTCTTTTTTTTTAACTGTTGTGTTTTATTTTCATATTTTTCCTTTTCCCTCTTTAACTTTGTCTTTTTAATTACAAAAAAAAATTATTTTGTAGGAGAGACCATACATGAGTGGGGACAGAAGGGATGTGTGAGTTTCTTTTCCCCGGGTGAGTGTTATTGGATGTCTTTCCAGACCATTCTTCCTAAAAGGTTTACTCCACACCCAGCACAGGAGCCTGCCTCCAGAATCGTGGCCTCGGTGGCCAGCGCTGCCTCCCCCCGACGTAGGAAGTAGAAGGAAGCATGTTAACAGCCACGGGACTTGGTTTTCATACCTTCGGTCCCTGTTGGTTCCCAGAGGGAAGCTGACATCGCCTCATGGTTTCGCCCTTTGGTTCATCAGTTGTGGAGTTTTCCACCTCTAGTCTGTCTCCAAAGAGGGTCGGGAAGGTCGGAGATGGCTGTCAAAGGTCAGAGGTGACGCCAGCTCACTGGTCCTCGGGCCTGCAGGCACACCTGTTGGGCTGTCTGTCCGGACTCCTGGTGGGTCGCGGTCGTGACTCGCTGAGCTGTCCCAGGCGTGGAGGGCTGGAGGCTGGGTACCAGGGACGCTGTCTGCCCTAAACCGCGGGGGTCGGCCGCAGGGGCCCCATAGACCCGGGAAACAGGTGGTGCCCAGGACGGGGTGGGTGCTCCTCGGCCGAGCTGGGAGAGCTGGTGCGAAGCTCCGCTGACTCACTCTGCCGGAGCCGACACAGGGGAAGTGAATCACCTTGGGCCCTGAGCGAGCACTCCTAAGTCCAGGCCGCCAGCACCTGTCTGGGGCGCGGTTAGCTCTTCACGCTGCCAGTCAGGGTGCCATGGGAACCTGCCGCTGGCCCGGCTCGCCGAGGGCTGCCTGACTGCTCACTGCTCCCACACTGTCTGCTCCCCGCTTCAGCCTCCTTTCCCGCCCGACCCCGCGTGCAGAAGAGGCCGTGGACCTCTTAGCCCCAGTGTCTCTCCCGAGGGGCCCCTTGGGGTACAGATGCCACGGAGGACGAGGCTGAGGGGAAGCCACAGCCGGGGGATCGGCCCAAATCCAGGTATCCTGTGATCCCCTCCCCACCCCGTGGCTGCCGCCTCTGTGGATCTGGTTGCCGGTCTCGGTCAAGCCTACTGGGTATGGCTGCGGGTGCTGTGGGCGATGTCGTCCAGGGACCCCACGGAGGAGGACCTCTGCTGCCTCCCAGGGCGCCCCCTGACCTGGGGCCGTGACCTCGGGCCTGGCTGCCCTGTGACCCCAGAAGAGGGGGACTGTTCTTGCTGCGCTCGGCTCCGCGGCAGCCCACCCTGGCGGAGGCTGCTGGGCACAGCTTAGGGAAACAGAGGGTGCTTCCGGGGCCTGTGGGTGGGGGTGCCCTGGCGTGTGAGTCCGAGCGAGGCAGCGAGGCGTTCAGATCAGCTCTGCTCTCTCCTCTCTCTCCTCCGTGCCCAGGAAAGTGCACGGTGCACAGCCTCTCCCCCCCCGGCCCCGAGAGCGCACGTCGCGCTCTTAGGGGCAGCACTGCCCGGGCACAAGCCTCCCCCCACCGCCCCCAAAGGCAGTGCTCTTCCCCTTCCGCCCTCGAGCAGGAGGACGGAGGTTGATGGAATGGGAAGAGGTGGGAACTTCGGTGAGTTGGGCTCCCACCGTCCTAAAAAGGCAGCAGTTCCCAGGCAGAGGAGACATCTCCTCTCTATCTGGTGCCAGTCCTGTAAAGCCCTGGGCTTCCCAGGTGGTGTGCGGTAAAGAACCCGCCTGCCAGTGCAGTCCACACGGGCTCCATCCCTGGGTCGGGAAGATCGCCTGGACGAGGAAATGGCAACCCACTCCAGTGTTCTTGCCTGGAGAACCCCATGGACAGAGGAGCCTGGCGGGCTGCAGTCTGTGGGGTCGCAGAGAGTCGGACACGACTGAACAACTGAACAACAAGAACGTGTAAAGCCCCAGAGTCCTGGTGGGCAGCACAGGGAGGCCGGGGTCACCGTCGCCCTGGGCTGTGGACGGAGCCCCGGGGCTTCTACTCCCTGGGTGGCCCTGGGCGAGTCGTGCAGCGGCTCCAGCAGAGTTTCCCCGTCTGGGAAGTGGGGATCGTAACACCTGTCCTGCCTCCTTGACGGGGTTTGTGTGAGGCCGGCTGAGATCACTGAGCATGGGACAGGCTCCAGGGGTGGGTGGTGGGTGGGGCGAGGGCCACCCAGCGTGGGGTTGAGACACTGGGGTGCTTACAGTGATTAGCGGTGAGGCAGGGCCTGAGGCCGCTGCTCCCCTGGGAAGTTGACTTTGCAGGCGCCCACCTGTGACTTAGGAGCTCCTGGGGCCTCCCACAGCTGATCAGTCACCGCCCGGTGGACGTGCTTCATCTGGGCTCCAGCCACAACAGCCAGCCTGCCCTTGGCTGCTGCAGAAGGCTCCCCCGCCTTCTTGGCCTTTCTCAGTGGGCAGCGCAGGGGCAAAAAGGGATCCCAGGGCCTCATTGCTTAGGTTTTCCCCGAGGGACCTTCCAACTGCACGTTTAGAAAGTCTGGAGGCCCTGAATCCCCTTCTCAGGCCACATAGGCATTGGGGTGCTGATTTCTGGTGCCATATGATCTGTCCTGGTTTATCAGCAAAGAAGAGAGAGGCACATAGGATTATCAGACTGTATTCAGTGTACCAATAGGGTGCTTGGCAAATAGCTGTTGAATACACAGATCATCTAATTCTTAGTTTATGTTGCTTTGTAGTGTTTCCTGCATTCACTGAAGAGGACTGTTGAGATGGAAGAGGGCACTCCTGATGGGGCGATGAGCATCTGTTTAGTGCCTTTGCTAGAGCCAGTTCAGTTCAGTCGCTCAGTCGTGTCCGACTCATTGCGACCCCATGGACTGCAGCACGCCAGGCCTCCCTGTCTATCATCAACTCCCGGAGTTTATTCAAACACATATCCATTGAGTCGGTGATGCCATCCAACCATCTCACCCTCTGTCGTCCCCTTCTCCTCCCACCTTCAATCTTTCCCAGCATCAGGGTCTTTTCAAATGAGTCAGCTCTTTGCATCAGGTGGCCAAAGTATTGGAGTTTCAGCTTCAGCATCAGTCCTTCCAATGAATATTCAGGACTGCTTCCTTTAGGATGGACTGGTTGGATCTCCTTGCAGTCCAAGGGACTCTCAAAAGTCTTCTGCAACACCACAGTTCAAAAGCATCAATTCTTCAGCACTCAGCTTTCTTTATAGTCCAACTCTCACATCCATACATGACTACTAGAAAAACCATAGCTTTGACTAGATGGACTTTTGTTGGCAAAATAATGTCTCTGCTTTTTAACATTCTGTCTAGATTGGTCATAACTTTCCTTCCAAGGGGCAAGCGCCTTTTAATTTTATGGCTGCAGTCACCATCTGCAGTGATTTTGGAGCCCAAAAAATGAAGTTTGCCACTGTTTCCATTGTTTCCCCATCTCTTTGCCATGAATTGATGGAACCAGATGCCATGATCTTAGGTTTCTGAATGTTGAGCTTTAAGCTTTCTCCTCTTTCACTTCCATCAAGAGGCTCTTTAGTTCTTCTTCGCTTCTTGCTATAAGTATGGTGTCATCTGCTTATCTGAGGTTATTGATATTTCTCCCAGCAATCTTGATTTCAGCTTGTGCTTCATCCAGTCTGGCACTTCTCATGATGTACTCTGTATATAAGTTAAATAAGCAGGGTGACAATATACAGCCTTGACACACTCCTTTCCCAATTTGGAACCAGTCTGTTGTTCCATGTCCAGCTCTAACTGTTGCTTCCCGACCTGCATACAGGTTTCTCAACAGGCAGGTCAGGTGGTCTGGTATTCCCATCTCTTTCAGAATTTTCCACAGTTTGTTGTGATCCACACAGTCAAAGGCTTTGGCATAGTCAATAAAGCAGAGGTAGATGTTTTTCTGGAACTCTCTTGCTTTTTTGATGATCCAGCGGATGTTGGCAGATGTTTGATCCAGCAGATGTTTGAGCTCCAGTTCCTCTGCCTTTTCTAAATCCGGCTTGAACATCTGGAAGCTCACAGTTCATGTACTGTTGAAACCTGGTTTGGAGAATTTTGAGCATTACTTTGCTAGCATGTGAGATGAGTGCAATTGTGTGGTAGTCTGAGCATTCTTTGGCATTGCCTTTCTTTAGGATTGTAATTAAAACTGACCTTTTCCAGTCTTGTGACCCCTGCTGAGTTTTCCAAATTTGCGGGCATATTGGGTGCAGCACTTTCACAGCATCATCTTTTAGGATTTGAAATAGCTTAACTGGAATTCCATCACCTCCACTAGCTTTGTTCATAGTGATGCTTCCTAAGGCCCACTTGACTTTGCATTCCAGGATATCTGGCTCTAGGTGAGTGATCATACCATCGTGATTATCTGGGTTGTGAAGATCTTTTTTGTATAGTTCTTCTATATATTCTTGCCACCTCTTCTTAATATCTTCTGCTTATGTTAGGTCCCTACCATTTCTGTCCTTTATTGTGCCCGTCTTTGCATGAAATGTTTGCTTGGTATCTCTGATTTTCTTGAAGAGATCTCTGTATCCAGTGTTGGGCTAAATGGATTGGGTACAATCCTGTTCTCCTAGCTCTTTTGACCAGCTGATCCCATCTCCTGTCCAAACCCAGGATCTCCTCTAGGTCTTCCCAGGGAGGTGTTTTCTGTGTGAACACTTCAACGATGGAGAATTTGATCTCTCCCAAGGCTAACCACTCTAACATTGGTAAGTCCAGTTATTGGGAAGTTCCTTCATTTAAGGAGACTCCATCTGCTTCTAGATACTTCCTAAAGGGATTGACTTCTAGGACCTACAAGAATCAAAGAAGACTGAGGTTACTGAGTCTTGAAGAAGTGGACAGAGAAAGAAGTTGCAGACCACCCCTCGTGGGTTGAATAGTGTCCCCATGGAATTTCATGACGGCCTAGAAAGCCTCTTGGACAGAGGAGCCTGGTGGGCTATAGTCCATGGATTTGCAGAGAGTCGGACACGACTGAGCACACACACATATACAGTTCAGAACTTCAGATGGGGCCTTATTTAGAAATAGGGTCTTTGCAGATGTAATTAGTTAAGGATCCAACAGTAAGTCCTTAGGAGGGAAGAGAAGGGGAGGCAGACATGGGGAAGAAGGCAATGTGAAGACAGAGGCAGGAATCGGGGTGATGGGCTACTGGGAGCCTCCAGAAGCCGGGAGAGAACTCTTCTTCAAGGCCTCTAGAAGGCACCACCCCGTGGCCACCTTGACCTTGGAGTTCTGGCCTCTGGAACCATGAGAAGATCAATGTATGTTGTTTTAAGCCACCTGTTTGTGGTATCAATAGACTGATAACAGCCTTGGGAAGCTAATACACCATCCAGCTGCAAAGAACAGCATCAGAGGATGGAGGCAGAGAGAGACATGGTTGGTGGGGCCTGGAGGAAGCAGACTTGAAGTGAAGGGCCGAGGGGAATGAGCTGCCTGTAAGGGAGGTTCGTGCGTCAGGGAGGAGGGTCTGCAGATGGGCATGGGTGGGGGGCCGTGACACCAGGCTGTGGCATATGTGAAGAAGAACCTCTTGGCCAGGGAACTTGAGAGCCCTGGATTCTCTGATTCTGTCTTCTCTGTCTCTGCTAAACTGTCTCCAGTTCCTCAACCTTCATTCAACGAAAGGGATCAAGCCATCCTAACCCTCATACCACCCCACAAGTAAACATGTGACTTTTACAACCACAGAAGTAATAATAAGATGCTTACCAATTGTTGTTGTTTAGTTACTAAATCGTGTCTGACTCTCTGTTACTCCCTGGACTGTAGCCCGCCAGGCTCCTCTGTCCATGGATTTTCCCCGGCAAGAATCTTTCAGTGGGTTGCCATTCCCTTCTCCAGGGGATCTTCCTGATGGAGGAATTGAACCCACGTCTCCTGAGTTGCCGGCAGATTCCTTACCACTGAGCCACCTGGGAAGCCATGCTCACCGTTAGGAAAATGTATAAACGGCAAGGGAAATATTTAGAATTCATACTCAGTTATATATTAACCCTTTATTATGAAGTAATAATTCAGTTATTTTTACGGTAGCTATTTCATTGCGGGATTATGACATGGTTATTTTTGAATATTTAAAATTTTTTTTTCTTTGCTGTGAAATAAGGCCCTGATGACAATCCTGGTAGCAAGAATTTTATTTATATCTGTACTAGTTTCCTGGGTCTGCTGTAACAAATTACCGTCAACTTGGTGGTTTTATAAAAATACACACATTTACTCTCTTGCAGTTCTGGAGGCCAGAAGTCTGAAATGAGTCTTAGGAGCTAAAATCTCGGGTTGTTGTCATCCAGGCTGGCTCCTTGAGGAGGCTCCGGGGGCAGGGAGGGATGGGGAGTGGGGGTCAGGAATGGTCCCGGCCTCTCGCAGTTTTTGGAGGCTGTCGGCTCACCTGGAGCGGCAGCCACGTCACCGCACCCTTCCCTCTGTGATCCTGTCGTGTCTTCATGTCTGGAGTCAAATGCCCCCCTGCTCCTGTATGAGGACACCTGTGATGGCATTTAGCGCTAACGTGGATGGTCCAAGGCCATCTCCCCTTTTTAACATCCTTAGCTTAACACGTTTGCAGAGGCTCCTTTGCCACATAAGATAGCATTTATAGGTTCCAGAGATTACAGTATGTCTGTCTTCTGGGGGAAGTGGGCATAAGGTGGGTCTTTATTGACCTGTTACAGTGTCCACGGGGCTTCCCTGGTTGCTCAGACAGTAGAGAATCTGCCTGCAGTGCAGGAGACTCGGATTGGATCCCTGGTTCTGGAAGATCCCCTGGAGAAGGAGATGGCTACCCACTCCAGTACTCTTGCCTGGAGAATCCCATGGACAGAGGGGCCTGGCACAGACGACAGTCCAGGGGGTCACACAGACTCGGACACGACTGAGTGACTAACGCAGCACAACAACTGTGTCCATGGCTGTTATCTTTTTTTAAATGAGATTTTTATATGTGGGTCATTTTTTAGTCTTCTTTAAATTTGTCACAGCATCACTGTTGTTGCTTTATGTTCTGGTTTTCTGGCCACGAGACGTGTAGAATCATAGTTCTCCCACCAGGGATTGAATCCTCACCCACATTGGAAGGCCAAGTCTTAATTAACCACTGGACCCCCAGGGCAGTCCCTCCATGACCGTTTTCTTATAATAAATTCCTATAAGTGGAAATAAAGGTTGCAAGGGCAAAACTTAAACATTGAATGAGATGTTTGGAGCAAAGCTTTCAGAGTTAAATGGGTTGAACTGGTGTCTTTTGACTGCTGTCCCTTTAAGAGCCCTTCTGGAGGCAGATCTGATGGGGAAGGGGGGCAGTGAGTGGGGGGTTGGGTGGTGTGGCTGTGGATTGAAACCCCCGCCAGTACAGGAATCATTTAAAGTTAGCCTCTAGGAAGCTCAGGGCTAATGAGATAATTCCCATTAGGAGAGGAAGGAAGTGAAGGTGGCCTGACATCCCTTCTGTCTCTAATTTATGTGATTCACTGAGACCTCCCCCTCGCCCGCCCCAGACCGCGCCCCCCCCGCCCTGGCCGGTTCCACTGTCCACCCTTGTTCTGCCAGCCGGGGCTCTGGATTCCGGCAAGTCCCACCATGCCAAGGAACCTGGGACGGTTGCCTTCCACCCAGACGAGGCATTCGGGCTCTTTTCTGGGCAGTTAAGTCAGAAGATCTGGGCTTTGCCCGTTTCTTCTCTTTTCCCAGAGCCTCACCCAGCTCCCCTCCACCTCCACCCCTGCCCGGCTGACCGGGATGAGGACTGGTGTCTCGGGGAGCAAAGAAAAGAGAAAAACTTCCAACAGAACGCAGGCCGGCTCCAGGGGCGCTTGGAGGCCAGGCTGCCAAGATCCTGTTTTCTCCCCTCCCCCCGTGTCTCTGTGCTTTCAGAGGGAAGAGAGAGAGAGAGAAAAAAGAGAGAGAGAGAACACGAAAGAGATCCTTCCTCTTTTGCTCCGCTGGCTACACTCGCGGTCAAAGCTGTCTCTGCAAACATGAAAATCCAGTTTGCGTCTTTAATTAGAAAAGTGTGAAGTAACCGGAGAAGGTTCGGGTTCTTTCAGGTTCCATCAGACCCTGGGAACACATCTGGGTTTTAGGAGAGGGAGACCCCGGCTCATCGCAGGCCTCGTGCCCGCGGCCTTGCAGCTGGGGGGACATGCTGCCCCCACCCCCCGCCCAGGGAGGCTCTCTGGCTCTTCCTCGCCCCTGGCTTCAGCCCCTCGTCCTCTCGTCCTCCCCGAGGGAGGCCATGTGGGGGCCTGTTGCGAGGCAGGGCCGAGGGCCAGAGCGGGGCTGGCCCTGGGGACAGCCAGCGGCCCTGATGCGCCGTGTGGGTGGCCTGTCCCATGAACCCGCGGCCTGACCTCCCCGCCCGTCCTGGAGCCCAGCTGCAGGCTTGGGTGGCAGCCTCGGCCCGCCGTGGCCGTGGGGTGCAGAGACCCCGCTTCCTTAGCCACTCAGCGCCCGCGTCACACGCCGTCCGGCCTGGGCCGGGGCCCCGGCACAGCAGGCAGAGTCCGCGGACAGCCGTGCTGCTTGGGTTGGCTCTTCAAGGCTGTGGCGTCTCTAACGGGGATGAGATGGAGGCAGACAGACCAGGGGTTTGAGGAAGACAGCCCACACGTGAAAAGCCTGAGAAACGCAGAGGAAAGACGTACAAGCTATAGGCAGAGGGTGTCTGTACATTCACCCATGCGTGTGTGTGTGCCCAGTCATGTCTGACTCTGCGACCCCATGGACTGTAGCCCGCCAGGCTCCTCTGTCCATGGGATTCTCCAGGCAAGGATACTGGAGTGGGTTGCCATTTCCTTCTCCAGGGGATCTTCCCGACCCAGGAATCGATCGAAAGTCTGCTGTGTCTCCTGTTTTGCAGGCAGATTCTTTACCACTGAGCCATCAGGTGTCTATACATTTCACAATGGCAACGCTGGGGTCCCCGGTGGCCTCAGCTGGGCTGGGATCAAGCGTGCAGCCCCTGGACTGTCCGTGGCCGTGTTCACGGTGGGGCTCCCTTGGAAACAACTCCTATCACCCGCTTGTGACCCCTGGCTCCTTCACCAACTCCCTGCACATGCAGTCCTCAGGCTTTTAGGGGCAGATGAGGGAGCAAGAAAAGAGGTAAGGGTTCCTCTCGATGCCAGAAACAACTTCACTGATTTAAAAAAGGAGGAGAAAAGCAGTGATGGGAGGTCAAGCTGGCGTTTCAGATGCCTCTTACATCTAGTCCACACCAGGGATATAACCAAGGCACGCACTTCTTCTTCCACCCTTGAAAACATGCTACCTGGATTCTTTTTTAAAAAATATTTATTTCGCTGAGCTGAGTCTCCACCTTGGCTGCGGAATCTGTGGTTGCCGTGTGTGGGATCTAGTTCCCCAACCAGGGATCGAACCCGGGCCCCCTGCATTGGGACGGCAGAGTCTTAGCCATTGGGCCGCCAGGGAAGTCCCCTAGATTCCTCCATAGAGACAGTGCTATGGGGAAATGCGGTAATAAAGACAAGCCCTACTTCTTGAGCCTCAGTCCTCATAGCACCCCTGCCAGGGAGGCGGTGTGAGTGTAATTCCTGCTTTACAGGTGGGTCACAGAGGATTGAGCTCACGTGCCTGGGACTCTGAAAGTGAACCTCGATCTGACTGCGTATCATTAAGTGACGCATCTCCAGGGCATGTGCTTCCTGGAGTTCTCCCTGTTGGTGGGATTGAGGCCTTCCCAAGTGGCACTAGTGGTAAAGAACCCGCCTGCCAATGCAGGAGATATAAGAGACGCAGCGTTCAGTCTCTGTGTCAGGAAGATCCCCTAGAGGAGGGCATGGTAACTCACTCTGCTGTTCTTGCCTGGAGAATCCCCATGGACAGGGGAGCCTGGCGGGCTATAGTCCACGGAGGCCGCAAAGAGTCAGACACGACTGAAGCGACTTAGCGCGCAGGCCTGCCGCTGAGCTGCAAGCGGCTCACTTGTTGGTTCCCTCCTCTGTTCACCGTGTGCCTTGCCAGGGCTGCACGCTGAGCCGGGCTCCCTGAGCAGAAAGGAGAACAGCCTGGCCGCACCACGCAGCTGCCAGGCCCGCGTGGAGCCGAGGAAGGCTGGGGGGGCCCCCAGGCCGCCACACCTGCCATCCTTAGGCGCACCTGCTCTTCCTCTCCTGGCCGACGGGCAGTCCAGAGCCAGACCAGCTCGGAGGTCCCTCTGGGTCCTCCCGCGGGTGGATCGCGGGCCCTGGAACATCAGGGTAGACGGTAGAGTCCCACCAGGGACTTCAGGGGCCAAGTGTGGGGAACTGTCCGTCTAGGAACCGTCGGTGTCTCCCTCTCGGGAAAAGAGTGTAGTAAACACCCTGCTCTCTGGAACACCCCCTCCCTGGGTTTGTTTCCCCCCCAAGTAGGTGTCTCTCTGCCCCCAGGTCCCCAGCTTGCAGCAGGGCCAGGACACTCCGGGGCCCGGGCCCCACGCCCTGTTGTTATATGGGCCACCTGGAAAAGTAAGAGAGAGCAGAAGGCCCTGTGATTGGCCGTTAGGCGGCCCCCGAGGGACACACTGGATGATAGATAAGCAGAGGACTGAGTGAGTCTGGGACTGGGGTCCCAGTTATCTTAAAGTCCATCTTTGGGAACAATCCCCTGCGGATAAACAAGAGATCCGGGTCGGCTGGTTCGGAAGGGTCTTTGATCCACCTAGAAGTTAATGCTTTTCCGTGGAGAACCACAGAGCGCCCCACCCAGGGCCACGGAGATAACAGGCGGGTGCTATCACCCACCAGCGGCCTCTTGATAATGCCCGGTTTTATTGAGGTCTGGTTTTCGCCCAATGGGAACACATCCGGCGAGCATCAAAGGGACACCGCGTCATCTTGTGCAAAGAATCCCTCAGGGGTGTGCGTGTGGGGAAGGGCGTGTGCGTGGCTGTGTGTGTACAAGGCTGCCCGTTGGCAGTTAGCTTCCTAGAGATCAGAGGCCACCAGCCCCTCGGGGGCCTTGACAGGTCACGAATGCCATTCCCTTGTTGTTCTGGCCGGTCCGGCTCCTAAGACGTCTCTGCTGGTGTTGACTTAACATCTCACGTGGAAGGGCTGCCCCGTATTGTTGGGTCCTGGACTCCGTTACGGGGGCTATCCAATGAGAATTTTAAGGGAGAGGCGCGGTGGATGCTCACAGAGGACAAAGCTTATTCCTTTGGGAGTCACGGACTTGCACCTCTGTTGTCGGTCAGAGGTGTTCGCGCTGCATGAATCAAACCCCAGGGATGCAGGGCTCACCTGGAAGAGTGAAAGAAACAGGGCGTGGGGATGGCGGAAGAATACATGGGGTGTAGAAGGTCATGTCTTTGCCGGGGTGGTGTTGATGAATGCAGTGGTTGCCTGTGGTCCTGCTGCGAAGGGCGTCTCCCCGCCCACCCCCGGGCAGTGCCTCTTGGCCCTCAGATTTCACCCGGGCGGGCAGGCTGCTGGGCCTCATGAGTGGACCCCTGGGGACAGAGGCAGAGAAATACCACCCTGCAAGCGGAACATCTGGAAGCTTCTTAAAGCTTATTTCTCAATGAGTTTGCAACAGTCGGGACATCAGCATACGAGGTTTACAGGCTGGAGGGAACCCAGAGGTTCTCGTTCAGTTCAGTTCAGTCACTCTAGTTAAGAGTGAGATGCATTCCGACTCTGTGGGGAAGGGCGGGATGTAGGAAGGTAACGTGGGAGCCTTGTAAATGGCCAGTGGGAGCCCCAAAGCCCTAGATTCTTTGCCCAGGAACCTGTTCAGTGTCTCTGGGGACAGACCAGGCCTCTGGGCTCCTTTCCTCTTTGATGGCCCTGGTGCAGGGTGACTGGCTTTCTCTGCTTTGTTCCAAGCAGGTGCATGAGGTGGACAGGAAGAATCCCGGGGAAGGGAAGGGCAGGAGCAGGGAGGCTCCATGCCACTGAGTCTTCGCCTCTCAAAGACCCACAGGGTGTTCGCCTCCTCTGTAGAACAGCGGGCCCCGACTCGTTTTGGCTCCAGGGACCGGTTTCCTGGAAGACAGTTTCTCCACGGACCCAGGTTGGTTGGGTGGAGGGTTTGGGGATGATTCAGGCACATCGCATTTACTGTACACTTTATTTCTATTGTTGTTACATCAGCTCCACCTCAGACCATCAGGCATCAGATCCTGAAGGGTGGGGGCCCCTGCTAGGAGAGCCTGATGCAGCTTCCCATCCAGGTGGCCAGGTAGGGCTGGCGCAGGTGGGGCCTGTTCATCTGTAGCTGTGAGCCTCTGTCTTGTCCCCTCCTCCTCTGTCCTCCACTCCTCTCTCTCTTCCCTCCTCACCTCCTTCCCATCCTCCTCTTTTTATTTTTTCCTTCCTCTTCCTCCTCCCCTCTGTTTATCCCAGTGACGTCCTGGACTTCACGATTTGGGCCAAAGGAAATAAGGAAATGCTTGGCTCAGCCTTTCGGCCAGGCAGGCTGGGGATGAAATAATGAAGGCCAAAGACGGTCCCAGAAGAAGAGAGAACTTACACGTGACCGCATCCTTCTTTGCAAGAAGTCAGAGCATCAACCTGTTCAGCTCTGTCTCTTGCTCAGCGGCTGGTTTCTCATTAGATTCTCTCCTCCCTTTCCGCTCTGACCCGAGCAGGGACCGCCAGCCAAACTTATTATCAGGACAGCTTTCGAGACGTGAAGTCTCTCCTTGCTCAGAGTGCATCCCTGTGGGAGGATTCTGGTTTCCGTGCCTGGGGACTTTACCAACTGGGTGCAGAATGGAGGCTTCCTGTCCCTAAACCGGCCCCACCGCAGAATCACCGTTTTTACCGAGATGGTGCATCTTGTCCAGTGAGTTCATGTTTGTAGCGTTGGGTGGGAGCTGGCTCATTTTGCGCTGGCTTTATGAGCAGAGGAGGCTGAGGCTTTGTGTGGTTATTCCTGGGAGACACCTTCCTGCAGGGCATCCACCCTATTCTGACGGGAAACGAGGTGACACAGCCACCAGGAATCCCAGGCCAGCCAGTCACCGGTCTGGCAGCCGGGATGTGCGTTCCCAAGTCTGCCCTGGTGAGCCTGGGGGCGGTTTCTGCCTCGGGGCATCTTGCGTCCTGGCTGTCGGCGGGACTCAGGTGTATCGCCGCCTTCTTCTTCTCTCCCCTGGGCTCGCTGGCCCTTGGCAACGTGCAGCGGTTCTCAGCACCCGCTGCCCATCGGAATCAGCGGCCCGGCTCTAACTGCTGCCTCGTCCCGCCCTGAGCGATTCCGGCTTCCCCAGACGGGGCTGAGTCCCAGGCATGGGAGTTTTGAAAACCTTGCCAGGTCGTTCTCAGGTGCAGCCGAAGTCAAGAACGGGCTGCACCTCAGAGGCAGGGATTGTCCGTGGGAGGGATTCCGCTGTTCCCCACCCCCCACCCCCAATGCCAGACACACGCCGTGTCCGAGGCGTTTTCAGTGGTCGCCCTGAGCGGGGCTGCTCCTGGCTTCTCGAGGCTGGAGGCCAGGGGTGTAGCTGAGCATCCTCCAGTGCCTCAGACTTCATCCCAGCGTCAGCCGCCCAACCCCAACCAAGAGCAGCCAGCAACCCTCTTCTCTTGGTTTGTGGGGAAGCAGACTGTGTGTGCCCTGATTGACAAGCCTGATTCCCTATATGCTGCCAGAAAATCATCACGAACGTAGTGGCTTGAAGCCACACTCATTTCTTCACTCACGGTCTCTTTCATCGGCCACTTTCACTGGGCTGAAGTCAAGGTGTCTGCAGGGTTGTTTTCCTTTGGAAAACTCTCGGGAAGGGTTCATTTCTTGGCCTTTCTAGCCTCTGGAGACGGCCTGCTTCCCTTGCCTCCTGCTTCCTGCCTTGAAACACTCCCTCCAGCCTCCCGCCCCTGTTGTCACACCTCCTGCTCCTTCTCCTGTGTCACATCCTCCCCCTCTGCTTCCCCCTTATTAGGACACTTGTGAGTATACGTGTCCCCTCTCCCCCAGTCATCCAAGGCAATCTCTGCCTCTCAAGATCCTTGACTTGCTCACACCTGCGCTGTCTCTTATGCTGTAGAAGGTGACATTCACAGGTTGCAGGGGTATTAAGATGTATCTTTGGGGGCTGATATTCAGCATGTCAGGCTTGCCAGGTGGCACAGTGGTAAAGAACCTGTTGGCTGCCAATGCAGGAGAAGCAAGAGATGCGGGTTCCATCCCTGGGTCGGGAAGATCTCCTGGAGGAGGGCACGGCGACCCACTCCAGTGTTCTTGCCTGGAGAGTCCCGAGGACAGAGGAGCCTGGCGGGCTGCGGTCCCTGGGGTGGCAGAGTCAGGCCCGACTTGAGCGTGCGTGCACACGCACTCAGCCTTTCGCAGGGGCCCTCCTGGCACTACTGTTCTTCCTTTCCTGGTCCCCAGTTTTTCTCCAGGGGTTGTTCCACCTGTAGACTCTTAACATGCGTTCTCCTTCTGTCCTGGGTGTTTTCAAAGAAGCAGGGTCTGAAGGGCAAGGCGGCGTGTTGGAGTCCTGTCTAACCAGCTCCTAGTGGCCATAGCAACGGGCAGGGAAACATTCGAGGGAAAAGACGGGGGGAGGGGACCCAGCCCTGACGTTAGCAGCTGCCTTAACCTGGAGGATGATGCTGCGGGGAGAGGCGGGGAAGCCGACCCGGCGTCTCAACCACCGTCAGCTTCCCACCCACCCCCACCCCACCCCCAAGTCTGGGTTTCTAAGTGATCTTTCAGATCTCCAGGTGCCCACTAATCTGCTGGCCCAGTGCCTTTCTCTAGGCTAACAGAGGTGTGTCTTTGGCCAAATACAAACGCTAGACCCAGAAGGGTTTGGTGTGGGGCGAGGGTGTGTCCGGCCCTGCTGAGGCTGGTCCTAACCTCGTTCTGCTCCCCTGGGTGGACGCTCTCGTGTCCACCCTTGCCCTCCCCCCGCCCTGGCCCCCTTGGCTGGGTCTGTGGGCTGTGGGATGAGTCGGGCAGTGGGGGGAGCGGCGGGGTGTTTGGCTTTTTGTTTTGTTTTGCGCATGCCTCCCGACGTTCCCCTCTGTGTTTAATGTCCCGGTGCCGAGTGCATGCGGTTGCCGGGAGACGAGAAGGAAGTCCCCGAGTGATTCACGGGCAGCTGCCAGTTCATTTGCTGGCCTTGTGCGTCTCCCTGGGGAAAGGCCTTCTCCCTGGTCCTCGCTGGTTCAGGCGTCTGAGGAGGGGGAACGTGGAAACCAGAAAGTTTAGCAGAACTTTGGGGCCGTTGGGGGCATTTCGGGGTCCCAGGGAGAGAGAGTGTCTGGAGGGAGAGGCTTCCAGTCTCCCTCATGGCTGCCTGGAGCCCCAGGGTGCTTCTGTGAAGGCTGCTGCGCGGGCTTTTGGGGGAGCTGACTCCTGCCTGCAGACTCTGTCCTTCCGAAGTGCTCCCGCAGGCACACGTCTTGAGGCATCTTCTCCCTCCCCAAGGCGCTTATGGTCACGTCCTGCCGTCTCTGACCGTCAACACCCCTCTCTCTGGCTTCATCACAGCCCACACATCCCCACCCCTTCATCACAGCCCAAGCCCCCAGGAAGGAGAGCTCCCTCGCGCCAGGCTGAGTCGCGACCTCACAGGACCATGGGGGGCAGAGGGGCCTGTTGGCCCCCTGCACCCCGCGCCCTCCGCGCACGGCCCTCTGATGCAGAGGCCCTTCCGGCCTCAGGCTCTGCCAGTGTTGCCTCTCTGCTGTGGCCCACAGGAGTGGAGCGTGCCTGTCTGGCTTCTGTCTGCCTTCTCAGCATCTCACCCCACGTGGTGCTTGTGAACGAGCCGATTTGCAGGTGATTTCTCATGGGCTGGCGGTGACGAAGTCAGAGACACGGGGAGCCCAGATTTATCTGCATCCGTAACTGTGTGTGTGCTCGGTCGCTCAGTCCTGTCCGACTCCGTGCCAGCCCGAGCACTGTGGCCCGCCAGGCTCTTCTGTCCATGGGGATTCTCCAGGGAAGAACGCTGGAGTGGGTTGCCATGCCCTCCTCCAGGGGATCTTCCCGACCCAGGGATTGAACTCACACCTCCTGCCCTGGCAGGCCGATTCTTTACCCCTGGGCCGCCTAGGAAGCCCAACGCTGCTTCTAAAAGCAGTATTTTAGTTAAGGGGGAGAAAAGGCCTATTTAAACTGTTCAAGTTTCCCTGGTGGCTCAGATGGTAAGAAAATCCACCTGCCAATGCAGGAGACCCGGGTTCGGTCCTGGAAAGATCCCTTCCCAACCCAGGGATCTAACCCAGGCCCTCCAGCATTGTAGGCGGGTTCCTTACCAGCTGAGCTGCCAGGGGAGCCCAGGGATACTGGAGTGGGTAGCCTGTCCCTTCCCCAGAGGAACTTCTGACCCAGGAATCGAAAGGGGGTCTCCTGCATTGCAGGTGAATTCTTTACCAGAGGAGCTGCCAGGGAAGGTCTCAGCAATTTTAAGACGAGGAAGTCCCGTGAGGGTGTTTCGTGGTACTTAGTGTATTTGTTGCTCAGAAACGGGGAGTTAGATGGGGTAGTGGGAAGCCAGGAATGCATAAGGCCAAGTCCATCTTCATGTATTTACCGTCAGCAGTGCCGAAGGGAGATGTGTTAAATCGTATTTTTCCACTTCCTCCCCTATCCACCCTGGATCATCTCCTAACTGGTTGTTAAGGGTCTCGTGAGAAGCGGGCGACAGAGGATGAGATGGGTGGATGGCATCATGGACTCAATGGACATGAGTTTGAGAAAACTGAGAGACGGCGAAGGACAGGGAAGCCTGGTGTGCTGCAGGCCGTGGGGTCGCAGAGAGTCGGACACACCTGAGTGGACGGCCACCTGTGGGAGCAGAGGGCTGTTCCAGCTGGAGTGGACATCAGGCTTAGGGACCAGGTGCTGGCCATCCTGTCCTAAGTGTGGCCCCTCTGTGCCTCGATTTCTTCATCTGTAAACTGGGTGATCTGACCCCTCCGTGCTCCTGACCCCAGAGCTCACAGGTTGAAAAACAGGATTGTCCACTTCTTTTGAGCTGTGTTTGGTTTTTAAAATCAACCGTGGTGTAGTGGTAAGGCTTGCGTGAGGGTTCCCAGCAATGATGCAGTGAACAGAGTTCCTTGAACAGTATGTTGTTAGTCACTTAGTCATGTCTGATCCTTTGCGACTCCATGGACTGTAGCCCGCCAGGCTCCACTGTTCATGGAATTCTCCAGGCAAGCATACTGAAGTGGGTTGCCTTCCCAACCCAGGGATCAAACCTGGGTCTTCTGCGTTGGCAGGTGGATTTTTTTCTTTTAACCATCTGAGTCACCAAGGAAACTTGAACAGTGTAAACAGGCCTTTCCCCCACCTTAACTAAAATACTGCTTGAAGGAGCGTCAGGCTTCCCAGGAGGCTCGGCAGTAAAGAATCTGCCTGCCTGTGCAGTTCGATCCCTGGGTTGGGAAGATTCCCCTGGAGAAGGAAATGCAGCCCACTCCATCATTCTTGCCTGGGAAATGCCGTGGAAAGAGGAGCCTGGAAGGCTACAGTCCTTGGGGGTCACAAAGAGCTGGACACAACTGAGCAACTAAAGAACAACAGCAGTGTTCTGTTCAGTAGCTAGAACATTCTGGGTTAAAGGCAGGAAGGTGATGTTCGTTGTAGAAAGCCATCCATTGAAAGGACAGAAGGCATTAGAATCTCACTCTGATGCTGTTTTTTTTTTTTTTGGTCCACAGGCCTGCAAGGCAGGACAGGTGGAGAACTGTTCCTCTCGCCCTCAGCCCCCACCAGGAACCTCAGTGTAACCATGAAGACCCCACGGAGCTACGATGGGACCTTCTCTTAAGAGGCAAGCGCTCTGGATTGGAGTGAGAAGTCTTGTTCTGGAGAATGGACTTCCCTGGTGGCTCAGTTGGTAAAGAATCTGCAGGCAACACAGGAGACCTGGGTTCCATCCCTGGGTCAGGAAGATCCCCTGGAGAAGGAAATGGCAACCCACTCCAGTATTCTTGTCCCAGGGACAGAGGAACTTGGCAGGTTACAGGTCCATGGGGTTGCAAAGAGTTGGATGTGACTGAGTGACTAACACACACACGTTCTGGAGGCTAAAGGAGCTTCTGGATTTAAGAAGATGTTTGAGGAGAAAGCAAAGAACCTCGGCCTGAGGAATCCTGTCTGTGTTGACCTGCGTGAACAGGAGGCCACCTCCAGCTGAAGGGGCTGCCGTGATCCTGGACCTTATAACTCCTTCTGCTGGTGCCTGATCTTCAGACCGCCCCCCACCCGTCCTTGGAAACCAGAGGATTTTCTCCTGCATTCTTTCATGCTCCCCACTTCCCATGTCTGCTGTGCTTTTGGACTTAGCAGTTCTCTTTAACTCCATCACTTCTCAGCTGGATACAGAGTGAATAGTTCACTACACGTACGTCAACTGATCTTACATTTTGCTCCTTCTAAAAAGGCTGGTGTTTGCACGTTGGAGTACAAGCAGCCTTGGAAGAGCATCCCTCCTCGTGGATGTGGGGTCTGGTCCTGCAGGCTCCAGACTGATGCAGGTCTGTGCAGAAATCCTTCAGGCTCTAAAGATGCTAGGACATTGGAAGGGCTCTTGCAGGGAGCTGGATCCTGAAGACTAGCGTTGCCCACGTTCCACTTTCTTGGTTCGGATTGCACGCAGGTGTGCGTCTGGAGGAGCAGAACACGAACACGTCTTCTGTTGATACAGATGCGTGATCAGCTCCCAGCGGGGCAGTCGGAGTCCACGTCAGAACACCGTGCTTCATTACAGGCTATCCAGCAGCCAGAGTTGATGGGGTTTCTAGAGGACCCTCTCCATTGTGTCCGGACCACAGATGGGGCCCCACAAAACCCAAGTCCTGTTGATGAAGTGAACCTTTTCTGTTGAGAACAAAACAGCTCCTGATGAAACAAAAATAATACAGTCACTGGAAACAATGGAAAATAGACTATGGGATGTGTGTGTGTGTGTGTGTGTGTGTGTGTGAGTGACACGTTTGTATAGAATAAGAGCCAAGAAGAAAATTTCTGCATCTCAGCTAGACGGACTAAGAGCTAAAAACCTTTGGGATGGCGTTGTCTGGAGAGTGAAGGAGTTGACTGGAACACTTCCTGAAATTCCTTTGACCTCTAGGGTCCCTTAAAATATCAGGGGCGTGTAAATTGGGCCGAAGTGTGTGCTTTCTGTCTGAAGTCTCCTGGATAACCTTCAAGGTCAACTCAGATGCTGTTGCCTCGGAACTCCCCTCCCCCAATTCCCTTCCCTTTCCAGACACTGGCTTTATCTGGGATAAGGCAGCGGAACTAGGTAGTGGTCGCGGGGGAGAGAGGAGAAGGAGGTTGCGCCAGCCCCAGTCTGGGGTGCTCGTGACAAGTGAGAACAACCTGAAGGCAAATTACAGGTTCTTTCCAGGTTAGTTAAAGCCAGGCTTTCAGGATTGCATGCCATCCTGAAGTTGTTGCTTCTTGTCAGAGGATCACGGCTTTATCTCTTCTGCTGAAAGACAGGCTTAAGCATCTCATCTAACCGTGCTCATCTTGTGTGGTGGCCCTGGCGCAGGGGGCGGAGGTCATCACCTACTAGAGTAGAGATGAGCACGCAAGCATCTAGAAACGACTCTGTCATCGCACACCTGTCGAGATTAAGACCCAACCTCCCGCACGTGGGTCTTTCCCTCTGTCCTGAATCTCCCTGTCTTCACTGCCGTTGAAGGAACACTGACCAGCTCCCGGGGGTCATTTTTTTTTTTTTTAAAAAGGACTCATTTCAGATGTTTCCTTCATTTTTATATTCCACACATGGTCATTGGTTCCAGAAGAAGTCCCACTGTGGTGCCAAAAGCAGCAGTTTCCTCTTTTTCCCTCTTTTCTTCTCTTCTCATCCACATCGAATCCCAAATCCCCAGAGCCTGAAGTGGTCTAGAGCATCGCTCTTATCTAGATCTACCCCTGACTAGTGCAGGAATCCCGTTTCCAGCATCGGATGCGGGATGGGCAGGCCCTGGGGGAGGCAGCCTTTCTGGCAGCTTGAGAGAGACCTGGGAGAGAAGGTTGGATGATGTTTAGCCTTAGAGGGGACAGCAGGATTCTAAGGAGTACTTCATGGGTGGCCAAGTGTCCACATGTGTCAATTTCTCCATCTGATAGCGAGCCAAAGGCATTTCATTTCTGGGTCCAGCTGTGTGTCTTACACTGATTAAAAAAAAAGCATAGAGTGGGGAGACAGGGAGACCTGAGTTTTTTTCCCAGAATGTCCCGCTTCCTAGTTCCTTCCACGTAAAATGAGGGAGTCACGTCACTCATCCCCCAAAACCTCTTCTAGCCCTGCTGTCCACAGTGTGGTCATGTGGAGAGACATAGTTCATGACTTAAAAGATCTGCTATTTTTTTTTTTCTCTCTGGCTCTAGTCCTAGCCGTAATTTCTTCTTCCCTTAAGTTTTTAAAAAGTATCCAGCAGTTGTTTGTCTATGTGTTGATTTATCAACATCTTTGTTCCCCGACTAGTGATTGAACTCACGCCTCTTGCAATGGAAGCAAAGAGTTTTAACCACTGGACCTCCAGGGCAGTCCCCGGGTTAATTTCAGCTTGCTCCAAGATCATGTATAAGTCACTCAAGCCTTTTTCTCCAGGTCTCAGTTTTCCCATCAATAAAATGGGAGAGGTAGGGGGTGGTCTTAATGGTCCTCCACGTTCTCCTCCCGTGTGTCAAGTTCTAAGCCTTGTCTGACGCACCCCATGGCTGACGGGTAACTCTTGCTTTGCCTTTGGCCACACCAGCCAAAGACAGGGCAGTCTTAGGAAGTCCATTACCAACGACTCCTTCAAAGCTGTTTGCACTTGTTGTCAGCTGCACCGAGCAAGAGTTTGTCGAAGGAGAAGGCAAATAGACATTCAGACTGATGACAGGCCAGGGGGAGGGGGACCGCTGTTTGCCTGGGGTGACCGGGAGGGAGAAAAAAAACCTGCCTGCCGTCTTGACCAATAAATAAAAACTGGGAGCTCTGCGTGGCTAAAACTGTAGGGGATTTATTAGTTTGCTCAGTGAAAGGCAAATATTAAGTCTTAAGTTGGCCTGTCCTGGAACTTGCGTTTTGGCGTTTGTATGCTGTCCGGCACCGATCACCGTGTACTCCAGGTTATCAGATTCTGTCGAAGGGTTTTTTAAAAAAGATTTTTTCTGTCTCCTTCTTATTTCCTTCCTTCTTGCCTGCCCCCGCCCCCCTCCCCCGCCCCCCAGCTCCCACCTCCTCCGATAACTCAACTCTGGGCTTTGGTGAGCCGGGGAAGACAAAGTGTGGAAGCCTTGTCGTCCTGGGTGTGAAGCGCCTGTGTTCAGGGCTCCAGCTGCCCCGGGGGTTAACCATGACCGTGGTGCAGTGGCTCGAGGCTTCGAACTCACCAGATGGTCCTTGGGGGGTCTGCTCCCTCCTCCACCCTGAGCGCTTCAAAACTCAGGTCCCAGGCTGTTGGGCGAAGCTTGTGCCTCTCATTAAAATACGCATCACCACCACCACTGGAAAAAAGACACAGACCTCTTGGTTTCTAAGTTTTTTCACAGTGAACACATGATTTCAGCCTGAAATGCCTCAAGGTGAACTGACCGGGCTTGTCACTCTCCGCATGAGTCCGGCTGGGACCTGGGACACCGCTGTACCTAGAAAGCATCTCGTCCAGCATAAAATACAGAGACTATAAGGACTAGACGTGACTGTGATATGCAGCTGGGGAAAATGCTGGACAATAATATACAGAAAGACTCAAAACCCAGCTGCTGCTTTTGAGGCTCCTGGAGCAAAAACAGGGGGTCGGGAGCAAAAGCAGGGCCCTTCACGTGTCCCCTGCACACAGCGCCACCCAGGTTTGCCCACCCAGGCCCCCACTCTGCCTGACCCCAGACCTGCTTCCTGCCCTCACCCCATGGGAGGAGCCAGCTCCCTCCACTTGGGGAGCGAGGAAGAGGGCCTGTGACTTGTTTTCATTGCCCACTGCTGTAGCAGGAGCCCGAATCAAGCCTGCCTGAATTTCTTGTCTGGTCTGTCATCAATTTCTGTTGATCAGGTAAGGCCAAGAACCCGAGGCGATATCCAGTCCCCAGGGGTTGGACAGCCATCCAGTCTCTCCAGTTTCTAAGAATGAGCCTCAGCGGAACCAAACTAGACGGCATGTTCTTTACCCTTTGCTGGAAACATCTTCAGTCTGGAGCGCTGCAGCTGCAGGTACCCAGGCAGAGACCCAGGCACTCAGGTAGAGACCCAGGTGCCCAGGCAGAGACCCAGGTGCCCAGGCAGAGACCCAGGCACTCAGGTAGAGACCCAGGTGCCCAGGCAGAGACCCAGGCACTCAGGTAGAGACCCAGGTGCCCAGGCAGAGACCCAGGCACTCAGGTAGAGACCCAGGTGCCCAGGCAGAGACCCAGGTGCCCAGGCAGAGACCCAGGCACTCAGGTAGAGACCCAGGAACTCAGATAGAGACCCAGGTACCCAGGCAGAGATCCAGGTGCCCAGATAGAGACCCAGGCACTCAGGTAGAAATCCAGGTGCCTAGGTAGAGATCCAGGCACTCAGGTAGAGACCCAGGCACTCAGGTAGAGATCCAGGTGCCCAGGTAGAGACCCAGGTGCCCAGGTAGAGATCCAGGCACTCAGGTAGAGACCCAGGCACTCAGGTAGAGACCCAGGTGCCCAGGCAGAGACCCAGGTGCCCAGGCAGAGACCCAGGCACTCAGGTAGAGACCCAGGTGCCCAGGCAGAGACCCAGGCACTCAGGTAGAGACCCAGGTGCCCAGGCAGAGACCCAGGTGCCCAGGCAGAGACCCAGACACTCAGGTAGAGACCCAGGAACTCAGATAGAGACCCAGGTACCCAGGCAGAGATCCAGGTGCCCAGATAGAGACCCAGGCACTCAGGTAGAAATCCAGGTGCCTAGGTAGAGATCCAGGCACTCAGGTAGAGATCCAGGTGCTCAGGTAGAGACCCAGGTGCCCAGGTAGAGATCCAGGCACTCAGGTAGAGACCCAGGTGCCCAGGCAGAGACCCAGGTGCCCAGGCAGAGACCCAGACACTCAGGTAGAGACCCAGGTGCCCAGGCAGAGACCCAGGCACTCAGGTAGAGACCCAGGTAATCAGGCAGAGACCCAGGTGCCCAGGCAGAGACCCAGGCACTCAGGTAGAGACCCAGGCACTCAGGTAGAGACCCAGGTGCCCAGGCAGAGATCCAGGCACTCAGGTAGAGACCCAGGCACTCAGGTCTCCTCGATGGTGGTCCCTGATACCCACCCACTGAGGGGTACACCATACCAATGCACATTGCTCCATGTCAGACCTCCAAGGCCCTTTTCCAGGCCACCCTGCTAACCGTCCGTGGAGAAGACTTCGTGCTAGCCCACCCGGATATAGCGGTTCCCCACCACTACTCAAGCAGTCAAGAGCGGGGAAATGTTCTGGAATTGCTGAATTAGGAAAGTTCCTTTCACACTCCAGTGGTGATTTTTGATTGAATTCAGCGTGAGTTTTAATCCTCTGGCAGTTCTTCCTGGATGAGTCTATGTTGGGCAGCCAGGCTGCTGAAATCCTGTTCATCCTTAAAGGTCGTTTCAAATGCTGCCTGCTCTAGGAAGCCTTCCTGGGTTTATTATTCCCTCTCAATCAGTTGTGACCTCCCACTCTGTCACACTCTCTTAAAGCATCTGGCATTGGCTAGGGACCCCAAAAGGAATAAGTTTGAAAGTGTAAGAGGTGACCCAGTTTCTGCTTTTATGAGAGAAACAGAGTATTGGGAGAAAAGAAGTTTAAAACAAGTTCAGAATAAGCAGAGTAAATGACATACAAAAGGTGCTATGGTAAGGAAAGGGGATCAGCCTTTTGGGGTCCCTTGCCACAGCCAAGGTCATTGGAGACCTGCAGTTACGAAGTCTTGAGTCGTAGCCTTGTGGCTTTTACCTGGTAGGTATACAAGGAAGATGTGGAGTTGATTTTCCCTATTCATGATCTGTTACTGTGTGTACCACTAAACTTGCCTGGTGTTTTTTTATTTGTTTGTTTGTTTGTTTGACTGCCTATTAATCAATAAAGTGTTTCCTGAACAGCAGAAAAAAATGTGCTTGTTTCTTGATTGGTTGGTTTTTCTGCAGAATTTCTTCTTGAAATAGAATATGCCTGGTTTTTTTTTTACCAGTTATCTGAGAGCTAGGGCCATTTTTAGGGGCTTCCCAGGTGGCGCTATTGGTAAAGAACCCTGCTGCCAATGCAGGAGACATAAGAGACACAGGTTTGATCCCTGGGTCGGGAAGATCCCTTGGAGGAGGGCATGGCAACCCACTCCAGTGTTCTTGCCTGGAGAATTCCACGGACAGAGGAGCCTGGTGGGCTACAGCCCATAGGGTCACAAAGAGTCAGACACGACTAAAGACACTTAGCATGCATGCAGAGTGATTTTTAAGACAGGAAAGAAAAATTGAAAATCAGAAGTTTAGATCACAATTGCTAAAGAATTTCACTGTGTCTAATGGGGAGAGAAATAGAAGAAAAGCACAAGACA
This sequence comes from Cervus canadensis, assembly GCF_019320065.1. Taxonomy (NCBI): domain Eukaryota; kingdom Metazoa; phylum Chordata; class Mammalia; order Artiodactyla; family Cervidae; genus Cervus; species Cervus canadensis. The sequence continues at coordinate 4,568,158 of NC_057386.1, read as the reverse complement.
TATGGGATATCCTTTGCCTTTAGGATCTTATTTACAGTCTGGTTGGTCAAGAACTGCATATATAAAACCATGAATTGCTTTTGGCAAATAAACTCACAGTTAGTATTCCTGGGGAATCTGGGTGGATGATACTGCCTGCCTACTCTCCACCCCATAGTAAATGTTTCCAGCAAGTTGCAAACAGAGAAGTTGGACAATGGTGACCAAATTCCCTGCTAAAGGGGATGGGCTTCCTAGGTCTGAGGGCACATCCTCCTGAGGAATGGTCCGTCCTAGGTCCAAGGGCACATCCTCCTGAGGAATGGTCCGACCTAGGTCCAAGGGCTTTACACTTGAGGACAGAAAGCAAAGGGAGAGACATCACTCTAGAGCAAGCAGACCCAAGGAGAGGAGAGACTGCTCCCATTTGCCATCTGATTAACCAGCCTTTCTGTGGGGAGGGGAGCAGCAAGGTAGGCAGAAGTTTCTTTTGGGGGGAAGAGACGATCTCAAAGACCACCCCCTCTTCTTCACACAGATGAGTAAAGTTAGAATTCGGACAAAGTGGGTGTCATCTGTGGGCTCTGGTCGCCAGGACCAATATCAAACGTTCAAGAGATGATAAGACACTTGGCCAAGAAAAACCAGGCAGTTAGGAAAATAATACATGCAGGCATAAAGAACAGACAGGTGGGCCCAGGGCGGGAAGGGGGACGGTGGGGTGAGCTGAGAGAGCAGCGACACATAAACAGTACCGTGTGTAACAGACAGCGAGTGGGAAGCCCGGGAGACTCACCTGGGTGATGACCTTGCGGGGGGCGGGGGCTGGGAGGGCGGCTCAGTAAGGAGGGGAGAATGCATACATACAGCGGGTTCACTGTTCATTGTACATCAGAAAACCACCACAGCAGAGCAACGCAACTATACTCCAACAAAAAGAGAAGAATGCAGCCCGATGTCTTACAGGGCGATGGGGTTTGAAAGCTCCTGGCAACACTTCTCATGTGAATCTCACAGCAACTTTGTGAGATGGCATGAAGACCTTGTTGTCATGGGTGATGAGAGTTAGGTGAGGGAGATTGAATGACCTGCCCTAAAGCAGGTCCTGGAAGGTCCCTGCCCTAAGGACAGTGTCGCAGTTCTCTATGCAAACTGCATCAGTCATGGCAGGCTGTTGTGACAAAAGAGCCCCAAATCTCCGTTGCTTTGTCTAAGGCGTCTTCCCCGGTCGGCCATCAGGAGCATGTGCGATGGCAGTTGTGGAGGCAGGATGCTCTTTTTCAGGCACATATTCAGAAACTCAGGTTCCTGCCTTAGGGCACCACCTGGCCTCTAGCAGTGACACTTCCAGGGCGTATCTTAGCCTCGTCTCTAAGCGGCTTCATAAGGTTTAGATGAGTTATTGCCGGTGTGGCACTTAGAATGATGCCAGGGACACGGCGTTCAATAAACATGGGCTTTTAGCTCTATGCTGGGACCCTGGGCTCACGAGATCTCTGCATCTGTGTGGGAAAAGACTTCAGATGCGAACTCTGCCGCAACGTCTGTGTTTCCCCAACATGAACGAGGCATCACTGAATCTCCCCAGCTCTGGTGCGCTCTTTCGGCTACTTGGTTTGTTTTAAGGGGCTAGAACTGAGTTCCAGTCAGGAACATAGATGCTAATCCCTGGGTACTGGCCCTCGGAACAGTGATTCCACTTCCTGGGGACACTCAACACCAAGTCAGCTTCATGCGACCCTAATACTGGTCAAGCTTTTTCCTCCCCAAGGCCAAGTTCTCTGCCGAACCTGCTGAGTGCCCCTACAAACCAAGGAAGCTCTGCAGAATTCTCGATCAGATGGACACATCGGGTTCACGGAGACTTTCTGTTGCCTCCTCCCCCCAGGGAGAGGAAGGGTCTGATCTCACAATCCAGGCAGCCTTCTCTCCATTTTCACACCTAGATTTCAAATCACACCCTTCTCCTCCACTGTTGCCCAACAAGCTCCCCTCTCAGCTCCCCGCCCACCCCTGGCTGGGCGTGGGTTCTTGTAGCTATGAGACCTCCGTCGCCCAAGATTTCTGGCACCGGCTCGTGTGTTCCATCTTCGGCTCTGCTGGCACCGCGGGAGAATGGAAAGGCTGGTCTGTTTACAGGACGCGGGGCCAGAGCAGCATTAAAAACTAAGGAGCAAATAAAATGTTGTAAACACATTTCCTTTCCAGTTAGGAGTGTTCCTCGCCGGGTCCTTCAACAGGAACCATTTTTCTCATGTGTTTGGATTAACGCTCATGCTGAGCAATTACCCTGCCCAGGGAGGGGCTCCCTGTTTCCGTTGCTATTTATTTTGATTTTGGGCACTTCTCCCCACTCTGAGCATCACACACCTAATAGTAAAGAAACTGGGCTCCGTCTCAGGGCCCAGGGAGCAGCCCCTCCCCAGCCTTCCTCTGATGATGGAAGCATCACTCTTTCGGCTCCAGACAAGGCCAAGGCATGGGTTGGCGGGGGGGAGTTTTGCCCTGGGATGGAAGCCGTTCTCCATGGAGAAGGCGGGAAGGAGGTGAAGCAGAGGAGAGAAATGGCTCCAGATAAAAGCTGGAACGTGCGCAAAGGGCTGTGTGTGGGTGACTGTCTCTCTGTGAAGGCTCTTCAGCAAGAGCCCCCGCTTCGTGTGAGTTTTCTGCGGGAGCTGAAAGCCATTGATCTCGGGTTTCCTGACTCCAGCAGGTAGCTTATTGTAAAACAGTTCATCCAGAGGGGAAAAAAACACCTTGTTTCAGCATTTGTATTTTTTTTATTTTTTTCAGTGCTCTGAACCAGACTTGTAAGAAAGGACACAGAGAAGACTCCTTCCCCCGCCCACCCCCAGCTCTGAAACAGATTTCACTGGGGGCGGGGGGGAGGGGAGAACCGAACAATTTCCAACAGTGATTAATCTTGTTTACAAATGCGTTGTGTTATGAAGGGCCCCTGTTTGCCGATTTTTTTAAAGAGAATTTTTATCTAAATACTTTTGGCGGTGCTGGGTCTCTGTTGCCGCGCGGGCGTTTCTGCGGTTGCAGCGGGTGGAGGCTACTCTCGAGTTGCAGCGATGCTTAGGCGTCTCCTTATGGTGTCTTCTCTTGTTGAGGGCCCCGACTAGGCGTGTGGGCTTCGGGAGCCGCGCCTCCCAGACTCTAGGGACAGGCTCCTCGTTATGGCGCACGGGCTCAGCTCCTCCGCGGCGTGTGGGATCTTCCCCCACCAGGAGTGAACCCGTGTCTACCCCCGCGCCACCAGGGAAGCCCCCTGTTTACAGATTGTAACCCCCGCTCCCCTTCATCCTTCCCCTCTGCCCCCTGCTTTCCTTCTGTGCGGGGATCGGGGAGGGGAGGCCCACCCCGTGCTGAGGGTGGCCACTGTGGGTAATCCTCACTTTCAGTTTAAATTCACTTCACTTCCTAAATTCCTTGCCTTTGCCGGGTTGCCTGAACTGATGTTCTTGGAGGTACTGAATTCAGAGGGGCCGTGAAGAGCGAGCAGAGTGATGCTGAGTCACGGACAAGTCATGGGATGACTCTGACTTCGGATTCCTTAAGGTTGGACTCAGTGGAGGCTTCAGGAAGAGGCTGGGGGTGGAGGGCAGGGTCTGCACCCTCCACAGCTTCTCCATGAGCCCCCCCAGACTGCAAATGGCTTTCCCAATGGCCACCCCTACACCTCCTCCCAAAGACATCCCAGATGGGTCACCAGGTCACCTGTCCCAGGCTTTACCTGGGTCATGAGTTGGTGACAAGGTGAATGGCAAAGCGAGACCTTTCCCCTCTGGAGGTTGTGGACTTTCTCACTCCTTGTCTTCTGAGGGGCTCTTCTTCCAGGGGGTGTGAGACCCTCATCAATGAAACCTGATTGGTGTTGGAATGATCCTGGACACACGTGATAATGAGTGAAAGGCACAGAACCACATGCTGAGCCTGGATCCCAAAGTGTGCTGCCGGCTCTGTGCCTGGTGGGGATGAGCCTTACATAGACTTTTCCAGAATCGAGGAGGAGGAATGTCTAAAGATCCACTCCCAACCTGGTGCCCAGGTCCCCTCGAGAGCAATGGGAGATCCTCACTTTAAAAAAAAAAAGATTAGTGTTCAGCAATCTGACCTGGTGAGAGACTGTGGTCCTTGTTCGTGGACTTTGGTCTGGGGACCTCCGAGGTTCTGGTGGGTCAATTAAACACCCAACGTCCCTCGGCAAGTTGATGGCGAGCAGTGATGGATCAGGCCTCTGGTCTCCACCTGAAACAGGGTTCCCTAGAGAGTACCGACAGGGAGAGGAGGCCTGAGAAGGTGTCTGGGGAACGGGAGGAGGGCTCCAGTGCAGGCAAAGTGCTGCAGAAGCAGAATCCATTCGTGGCAGCGCCGTGCCTGCCGTCAGGGGTGGGCGCGTGCGCTCCGGGGTCAAGAATGCTTTGAATAAGAGGCGCTGGGGGTGGGCCAGCCCTCCATGGGGCATGCTGGGTTCTCCAGGGAGGGGAAGACTTCATCCGGGCTGCAGCCCATCCTCAGTTCCGCTCTATTTAGAACACTTTTCTTTTTTGTTTGGTGGAAAGCAGATTGCAGAGGAGGAAAGCACCCAGCAGGCGGGGAGGAGTCTGGTTCTGCCCTGGCTTCCAGATTTGGGGGTGGAGGGAGGGAGAGGTCAAGGCCGAGACTCCGAGCAGGAGGCACCGGCCACAGCCCGCTCCTGTCCGCCCCCATCTCCTGCTCATCGGCATCTTTCCCCTCCAGCCCGGCAGGCAGCCCTTCGCTGGGCAGAGCTTACAGAGGCAAGGTCGCAGAGGGAGACCATTTTCACTCTTACAAGGTGAGATAGGCACATGACATTTTATTTTATTTCACAATATTTGAATGTATATTATGTCATAGATTGTCCCATGCATTGTAACAAGACAATCACATTCTAGCTAAGAACCAGTCCAAAGGCAAAGAGAAAACCCTTCATGTTGTGCCTTTTCTAAGCATAAGCATTAGCTTCCAAGAAGCCCCCCCAAAGATTATTGGTCAGAGTGTCTAAACTACACTCTGAGCAACATCCTAGAATTTTCTGATTGGATTTTTTTTTAATTATTTATTTTAATTGGAGGTTAATTACTTTACAATATTGTGGTGGTTTTTGCCATACATTGACATGAATCCGCCAGGGTGTACATGTGTTCCCCATCCTGAACCCCCTCCCACCTCCCTCCCCATCCCATCCCTCAGGGTCATCCCGGTGCACCAGCCCTGGGCACCCTGTCTCCTGCATCTAACCTGGGCACTGGATGTTTTAAATCCTGGAGTCCCTTTGACAGAAAGCCCCACTGCAGCAAAGACCCGCTTGGGTGAGGACTGCCTCCTGGTGTACTCACTGCCCTGCCCCCCGCCATGGAGCCCAGCAACGCAGGAGGCTCTACCCACTGGGCGCCAGGTGGCATCTCCGACGTCCCTTCTCGGCTGGATTCTGCCGCAGGATGGGCCAGTCACTCACCTTCTGGGTCAGGGCAGCTGTGAGATGGATGGCAGCTGTTCCTTGAGAACTTTGAAGCAGCAGAGCTCTGTACCTGATTGTGTGTGCGCGCGTGTGTGCGTGCGTGTGCATGTGTGTATGCGTGTGCACGTGTGTGCGTGCATGTGTGCATGCTGTGAGTGTGCGCGCATGTGTGCATGCATGTATTTGCATGTATGCATGCGTGTGTGCACATGTGTGTGTGCGTGTGTGTGCATGTGTGTGTATTAGTCGCTTCAGTTGTGTCTGACTCTGCAACCCTATGGATTGTAGCCCACCAGGCTCCGCTGTCCATGAGATTCTCCAGGCAAGAATACTGGAGTGGGTTGCCGTGCCCATCTCCAGGGCATCTTCCCAACCTGGGGAACCCCCAGTCCAGGTCTCTTAAGTCTCCTGCATTGGCAGGTGGGTTCTTTACTACTTGCGCCACCTGAGAAGCCCTCTATAAGGATTATCCAGCCTCAAATGTCCACAGTGTCAAGATCAAGAAACTTTTATTTTTCAAACCTCCATTGTCAGACTGAAGGGCTTCCCTGGTAGCTAGCTGGTAAAGAATCCGCTGGCAGTGCAGGAGACCCTGGTTCCATTCCTGGGTCGGGAAGATCCCCTGGAGAAAGCAAAGGCTACCCACTCCAGGATTCTGGCCTGGAGAATTCAGTCCATGGGGACTATACAGTCCATGCGGTTGCAAAGAGTCGGACACGACTGAGCGACTTTCTGCCAGGTTGAAACAAACGTGAACCCTCACCTCCCAGCTCTGCATCGCTTTATTTATCAAAGGGGAAAAAGAAATCTGTTATTTTTTCCAAGTGCATTTCCCCCTGTATCTTATCAAGAACCACCAAGTTCAGCACACCCTTGATTAGTCACTTCCATTAACAGTGTTTATTTTGGGGTTTGTGTTTATTTTTGGACGTGGTTGCCCTCATCCCCTTCTCTTCCTCATGCTCTAGCTGTGCCGGCCAGCTTCCCAGCACAATCTCGTCCACCCGGGTCTGCCAGCCCTGAACCCACTGGGCCAGCTCCTGAGGTGGGAGGGCAGCCTCTCCGCCCACCCTCCCTCCTCTGGGGGGCTGGGGCTTCCACTCCTGGAGTTTCTCCTAAAGCCGCATTCGGGCAGTTGTCCTCATCCCTCTGATTTCTTGGATACGCTTGAAAATCCTTTTCATTAGCGACTCTGCGGACCAGCCGACCCGTGACAGCGCCCAGCCTTTATTCCCGTTCCCGGCCGACCGCATTCTGCGAAACCAAGGACGCTCAGCGGTTTCCTCCCCTGAGTCAGAGCAGGGAGATTTCTGACTTGTGGGTCTCTGCTGGGTCTCCGCACCCCTCCCCTCCTCACTGCCGGCGGGTCTCTGGCTTCTATTTAAGTGTTTCTGAGTCACAGAGAGAGCTGATCCTTGCCCCTCCCAAATGGCGGAGAGATTTCGGGGCTTATGATTGAGTACCCAGAGCTCCAGGGAATCTCCGAACAGCTTTGGAGGGGCTTCCTCTTTGACTGAGCAGCCCCCCACCAGCATCCCTGGTGCTCCTCCCCAATTCCAGCAACCACCACGTCCCCCAGGAGGTCACCGACAGAGCCCCCTTCAGCCCAAGGAGTCCCTCCCCAATTTGGGAGGGTCTCATTGCTAGTGTTGGACTTAAGCACTGACCCAAAGTTTGCAGAGAAAACCATGGCACAAGGATGTTTCCCGGCAGGCAAGCTGCACAGAAGGCCCAGGTACCTTCCCCCTCCCCCATACTCCTTCCTGGGACGTTTATTTGAATCCCACCAGGGAGGTGGCTACTTTGGGGTATTTATTTGTTTAAACATGGGTGGTTCCTCCAGAGGAGGGTGTCGGGTTTCAAGGTTGGAGAAACGGTTGCAAACAGAGAGTGGGTGGTCTGGAGGAGAAGCAGGCCAGGGTGGGGGTCCCAGAGCCCAGGCCTTTCTAGGTTTGTAGGTGAAACTGCTGTGTGGCTGTGGCCTCTTTCCAGCCCCACTGATCTTCATCTGTAAGACTTGGGGAGGGGCGTGTGTTCTGACTCGGGGACAGCCTTTTTGTAGATTGTTGAAAAGGGTATTTGGAAATCATGACGATTTAGGGGCGGTCCCTCCTATTAATTTATCCTGAGGGCTATGATGACTTATCTGAGTGCCTGGAGAGGAGCAGGAGGCTGCAGGCCGAACTGGTTCTAACTGCAGCCCCACCTCGGGGATTCTAAAAGATTCGAAAGAACCAGGGGCACTAGTGGAATGGCAGATGTTATGTTGTGTTACATGCTTAGTTGCTCAGTCGTGTCCAGCTCGTTTTAACCCTGTGGACTGTCGCCCGCCAGGCTCCTCTGTCCATGGGGATTCTCCAGGCAAGAATACTGGAGTGGGTGGCCATGCCCTCCTGCAGAGGATCTTCCCGACTCAGGGATCGAACCTGAATCTCCTGTGCCTCCTGCATTGCAGGCAGATTCTTTACCCGCTGAGCCATCAAGGGGAATGGCAGGGCCTCTTGCCTAAAATCTCTTGAGTTGTTGACCAGAATGACCGGTTCTGCCTTGCGTCCCAGGGCCAGCCTCCCTTCTGGGTTAAACTGGCAGAAACGGATCTCTGATGAGTTTGGGGGGGCTTCCTATCAGCCCTGAACAACAGAGTTTGGAGTTTTGTATTCGGCAGGTAACAGTCAAAGAAAACAAAACCGAGATGGAGGGAAACCCAGAGGTGCACGAGATCACTGCTCTCTGGTCCATGGCTCTCCAAAACCTAGAAGTGACGCAAGATGGCATCTTACCTCCGAGCCTCTTCCACAGCTTCTCCGCTAGGAACTGCAAAGCGCAGAGGAATCCCCACTACCACTCTGCACAAACGCACTGCTGCAAAGAGGCGGGGTTTTTCCAGGAGGAAAAGCACCAGGTGAGGTTTTGGAGACGCAGGTATGTCCAGTGAGTAACACGGTTATATACAAGATCCAGTAGAGATAACAGAGTGACTGTCTCCTGCTGTCCTCACAAGGCAAAGAGGAAATGGAATTCACAGGGCCATGTGGAATTACCGCTTCCCTGGTGTCTCACACAGAAAAGAATCTGCCTGCAATGCCGGAGACCCAGGTATCAATTCCTGGATCAGGGAGATCCCCTGGAGAAGGGAATGGCAACCCACTCCAGTGTTCTTGCCTGGAGAAGCCCATGAACCGAGGAGCCTGGCAGGCTACAGTCCATGGGCTTAGGTCAAACACCAAAAATTATCTCTAATACTGCAAGTGATGGCACCCAGGGAGGCTGAAACATACCTTTTTTTAACATTTGGAGGGAGAGGAATGCTATTTACCAAGTCTTTATGAACAGAGAAAAACTGTCCCTAGATGAATAGCCTCATCAAGGAAACTTTGTTCAGAATTAGTGACGTAATGTGCATTCTGAAATATTTAAGGCTGAAGGGTCCTGAGGTCTGCATTTTTCCTTGTTGTTGTTTAGTCACTTCAGTCGTGTCTGACTCTTTGCAACCCCATGGACTGCAGCCCGCCAGGCTCCTCTGTCCATGGGATTATCCCAGGCAAGAATACTGGAGCGGGTTGCCATTTCCTCCTCCAGGGGATCTTCCTGACCCAGGGATTGAACATAGGTCTCCTGTGTTGGAAGGCGGGTTCTTTACCACTGAACCACCAGGGAAGCCCATTTTACCATGACATGTGTTTAAAAGATAAGATGGGTTGATGGCTGGATAAATGCATAGATGTGTGATGAAACAAAGTGGAATCCTGACAATCACAGAGTCTAGGTGGGTATGCGGAAGACTTTCAAGTAAAATATTGGGGGAAGGTACCAAGCCCTGGGCCACCCATGGTGATTCAGACTCAGTGAGTTGCCGATGAGGTCTAGGAATGTTTTGAGCTTTGCGAGGGATTCTGACAATGAGCCAGGCTTGTTGGGGCCCCCGTGGAAAGGATTGGTTTTCCTCTAACTTGGATGCACACCAGAATCCCCTGGAGATTCTGTCAAAATGCCGAGTCTGACGCAGCAGGTCTGGGGGTGGGGGCCTGAGTATCTGCATTTCTCACGGGCTCCCAGGTGACGCTGATGCTGGCCGTGCATGGACAACACCTGGGCCGGAAGGGCAAGCAGACTCGCCCGGGATCTTTGCTTCTGAGTAGTCTGGTGGGGCTCAGCGTGGGCTTCACCCTGGGGTCGTCTGGGGAGCTTTAACATAAACTGATGCCTGGGTGTGGAGTGTCACGCCCAGAGATTCTGGTTTAATTCGTCTGGGCTGCAGCACGGGCAGTGAGATTTAAAGGCTCCTTAGATGATTCAAATGTGCAACCGCTGGTTTCATGTCACGAAGGGAATCCATGGAATATTAAGTTTCAGGAAATGAACTTTTGCACAGAAAGACGCTGTGATGACACCCATGTGTTCAGAGGCTTTTCCACCCGTGAAAGACTTTGAACCCACCCGTCCCCTTTCCATCATGATGAGAATGACTGACAGCTAGTGGCGAGCATCAGGTGAGTCTTGCTGCTCATGTCACCATCACGGCACCAACGAGGCAGGCGTTAATATCCTGTTTTATTTATTTAATTAATTTTTTAAAAGATTTTTTTTTAATGTGGACTATTTTCAAAGTCTTTATTGAATTCGTGACAGCGTTGCTTCTGTTTTCTTTTTTTAAATGTTTTAGTTTTCTTGGCCCCAAGGCGTGTGGAATCTTCGCTCCCCAACCAGGGATCGAACCTTCAGGCCCCTGCATTGGAAGGCAAGGTCTTAACTACTGGACCCCTAGGGAAGCCCCGGTACCCTATTTTACAGATGGGGATATTGAGTTTGACTGAGTTCAGTGGCTGGCCCAAGGTAGCACAGCTAACACAGTAAGTCTTGGGCAGACATATGAACCGCGTCTGCCTGACTTCAAAGGCCATACTCTTCAACAGTGACGTCACTCTCGTGTCTTTGTGATCTGGGCCAAGAGGCTGGTAAGCTGTAGCCTGTGGGCGGGCCACATCTGGCCAGCTGCCTGTCTTTATTAATAAAGTTTTATTGGAAAACAGCCCTGCCCCTTCACCTGTGGATTATCTGCATCAGCTTCTATGCTGTAATGGCAGAGTTCAGCGTTTGCAACAGAGACCCTGAGGCCTACAAAGCTGAAACTATTTACTCTCCGGTCCTTGACAAAGAAGAGTTGTATGACCTTCGAGGGATTGATGAGGCAGCTAGCACAGAGATGGGGCACAGTCCTGGCTGTGATCTGAGGAGAAGGACTAGCCCATGGAGGATGAACTTGAACTCACGGTTCCTGTGGCTCCCTTTTTCTGCTGACTTAAAAAAAAAAGTGTTTATTTATTTTGGGCTGCACTGGGTCTTTGTTGCTGTGCTTTCTCTGGTTGTGGTGAGGCGGGTCTTCGCTTCACTGCATGGGTGTCTCGTTGCCGTGACTTCTCTTGTTGCGAAGCATGGGCTCCAGGGCGCTTGGACTTCAGTAGCGACAGTGAGGAGGCTCCGTCACTGTGACTCCTGGGCTGTCCAGCACAGGCTCTAAGGGTTGTAGTGCACAGGCTTAGTTATTCTGCAAAATGTGGGATCCTCCCAGATCAGGGAATGAACCCGTGACTCCTTCACTGACAGGCAGATTCTTTACCACTGAGCCACCGGGGAAGCCCCCCCTTACTGACTTTTCACTTCCACCTTGTGACCTGCATTTTAATGCAAGGGTTACAACTTGCTTCCTTGGAGCAGATTTTATTTTGATGCCAAAATTTCTGATCTGCTTTCTTCAGAGCAGGAGGTCTTGCTCCCAAAGCTAGGGCTGTCACAGGGCTCTCTGCAGGCAGAGTGGGGCGGGGGAGGCCGGCTGGCTGCCGCCTTCCCCTGCAACACCCTGGGAGGCTTGGGTGGAAAGGCCCGGAGCCCCCTTGCTCCTGGAGGCCAGCGGAGGCTTCAGTCCCATCCTGCCAGCCATCCATCCACCCGGAAGCCCTTTCAAGCAGCGAGGAAGGAAGAGAAGGGAAATGCCAATCAATCCATCAAAACCCCTCCCTCCAGTGGCTTCCAGGCCTGAGCATCCTTGACCCCGGGGGCCCAGGGCCAGGCGAGCAGGGGAAGTGCATTTGGTAATGATTCTAGACTTCCTGTTTGGTTCCTGTCGGGGGCTGAGATATGCATGCTCCTAGCCTATATGTAATCATAAGCATTCTTTCTTTTCTCCCAGGTTTTTTTTTTTTTTCTCTTTACTATTTTTCTTCCTCTGGCGCTCGTTTGCATTTCTTTCATTGTTCATTGGTGTGAGGAGGGCCTCCTTTGGGAAAATTGGTGGAAAAGGAGAGGTGAGGGGCAGGAAGAGGGCAGGATACCCTGCCTGGATTCCTGGGGCGTTGGCCCGGGTACCATATGCATTGTGTCTGCCCTGGGACAGACATGGTGGGAAAGCTGTAAAGAATCTGTTTGGGTATGCAGACATTTGGTGGTGGTGGTTTAGTCGCTAAGTTGTGTACGACTCGTGTGACCCCGTGGACTGTAGCCCACCAGGCTCCTCTGTCCATGGGATTCTCCAGGCAAGAATACTGGAGTGGGTTGCCATTTCCTTCTCCAGGGGATCTTCCCAACCCAGGGATTGAACCCAGGTCTGCATTACAGGCAGATTCTTTAGCAACTGAGCTACAGGGGAAGCCCTACACAAACATTTATTTAGTGTTCATTTTTGTGCATAGGACTGGGGCTTCCTCGTTGGCTCAGCTGGTAAAGAATCCGCCTACCAATTCAGGAGACACAGGAGACACAGGTTTGATCCCTGGGTTGGGAAGATCCCCTGGAGGAGGAAATGGCAACCCACTCCAGTATTCTTGCCTGGAAAATCCCAAGGACAGAGGAGCCTGGCGGGCTACAGTCCATGGGGTCACAAAGAGTCAGACACGACTGAGCGACTAAGCAAGCACGGTGTGCATGGGATACTGAGACACACAGAGATGTTGCCTCTTGTCCTGTAAGAGGTCAGAGATGAGAAGAAGAGAGAGGAAAGGCAGGGTTCAAAGCAGTTTGGTAATCACGATGGCAGAAGTAGGTAGGACTGGGACTTCCCTGGTGTCCGGTGATTAAGACTTCAGCTTCCAATGCAGGAGATGCAGGTTTGATCCCTGGTCTGGGAGCTGATATCCCACGTGCCTCGAGGCCAAAAAACCAAAAATGTAAAACAGAAACAATACTGTGGCAGATTCAATGAAGGCTTTAAAAATGGTCCCCATCAAGAAAATCTTGAAAAAGAAGTAGGGTGGAGATGGAGGTGTATGGGGGAGGGGTCGTGGATCCTTTAGCTGGATTCTCTCTTCCACGCAAGCCTGAGCCTTAGTCCCAGAGCTGGGGGTGCAGTGCGCCTCTCACCAAATACCAGTGAGAACTGGTAGAACCCAGCATCACTGCCAAGCCCTTGGCACCTCTGCCGTGTGTTACAGGGCAGGCGGACCATTCACAGCTTTCCCGTGTACCAGCCTTAGTCCAGGGGGCTGGGGGGCTGGAATCCTGGGGAGACGGGGGCTCTGGGGACCTCAGAGGTGATCCGCCTTCTTTGCATTACGTCAGGACTTTGATCCCTCCATCAGGGAGAAAGGAGAGTTCTCCCTTTCCAGCACCTCCTGACGTCCTTCCTGCTGGCGGTCCTGGCCCTGGCCCTGGGCTCACCTTGAAGGGGACAGGATGTGTCTCCAGCTGGGCCCCTTCTCCTCCGCATCTGGACCGGAAGTGAGTGCAGCTCAGGAGCGCGGTTGTGGCCACAGGGCTTCGGGGGCCCCTGAGCGCACCAGGTGGATGGACAGGAGGCGGGGGACGCGGGGTCCTCCGTGCCGCCCTCGAGGCCCAGCCGGCCTCTGTCGCTGGAGCGCTGGGCCGGGCGCTGGTTTCGGAGGCCCCGGGGGTGACTGGCAGCCAGGACTGCAGCGTGGCCTGCCCCGCGGGAGCCCCCGTCCCTTCTGCAAACCCCTCACAGGGCCAAGCTGCCGGCACCAGTCAGCCGGGCCTCTGGGTTGTCAAGGTGGGCGTGGGCAGGGAGGGGGTCGGGACCCCTTTGTCCTCTTCCCCCACCCACCATTTCCCTTCTTCCCCCTCTTCCCCATTGTTCCAAGAGCTAAGTGGCAAAAAAGAAAAAAATCGCGGGCAATATGACCTGATATGGGCGCTTTCGATTTGTGTGTGAACTCTCCACCTGGCGTCTTTTCAGAGTTGCTGAAACCTGGGCAGTCTCTGAACTCTCTGAACTGAGGGGCGGGCAGAAAAATAAACAGGGCGCTCGTGTGATGAAACATGAGCACCAGCTAAGAACTCCCACCCGGCTGGAGGGCTCCCGGGAGCCTTTTGAACACCCGTCTCCCCGGGGCTCCCCAGACAAAGGGCGGGCGGCTGTCAGTGCACGAGGAGCCCCGTACACCTGTGCCCAGCTTCCCCCAGCAAGAGGGCCCCGATGCTGGGTGCAAAAGAGTCTTCCAGGAGTGCTGGGGGGTTCGCCCCGAGATAGAAGCCTCTCAGCAAGTAAGCGGACTGCTCATCGCTTTCTAATCCATCAGCTTAGTCTCTCTGAATTTTCCATCTACAGAGTCCTCTTCCCCGCCCCAACCTTGTAGAGAGGGGAATGCTACCTTTTATCATTTTGCCAGGTGAACATTCCTTTTGAAACATAATAATTAACTCCCAATGTATCTCCTTGGAAAATGCCTGTGCATATATGTACATATACATTTGTGTATGCACATATACATACTTTTGTGTTCATATATACAGAGTATAAGGAATTTTAAGCTGAGCGAAGACCCAACATACAAATAGTCCCAGGGCCCCCAAGACACACACTTTGTGCCTGGAACGGTGAACAGTCCTCCGGTTTGCCGGGGACTGTCTTGATTTTAAAATGGAAAATCCTGTGTCCCCAGAGGACCCTGTCGTTGCTGCTCAGTCACTCAGTCGTGTCCGACTCTTTGCGACCCCGTGGACTGTAACCCGCCAGGCTCCTCTGTCCATGGGATTCTCCAGGCAAGAATACTGGAGTGGGTTGCCATTTTCTTCTCCAGGGGATCTTCCTGACCCAGGGATGGAACTCGCAGATTCTTTTCCACTCAGCTACTTGGGAAGGCCGCCCACTGACCCCCCGAGACTGGGGCAAATCAGGAAGGCTGGTTGTGACAGAGCCAGGCATTCAAAGTCCATTATCGCAAATCCTTCATGAAGACACCGTCAATTAGATATTGTTTTTGCAGAGAAGGAAAGTGAGCTGGCGATGCTGATGGAGTTGCCAAATTCACGCCCCAAGTCTCTGGCTGAGGTCAACACTGTGCCGTGCGTTTTGTGTAGGAGCGCCGTGGACGGTGCGGATACAAACATGAGGATGGGAGTGATGGGCAGGGTCTCCTTCACGAGGGAAGGAGGGGCCGGGGAGGACTGTGCTCTGAGAGGGCATCTCCTTCCTGTCACTTCAGCAGCTCGAGAGTCTCCGGCCTGAGTGCCTGGGGAGGACTGAGCACTGACCTGGAGCAGGTCCCCCTTCAAGAAGGAAGGGTACCACCTCCCCGCGCCTGAATCCCCTCCGCCTGGGCTAGTGTTGTTAGCTGGCTCCCTGCGGCCTGAGTCCACCCGGGGAGCATCAGAGGAAGGAGGGCAGAGAGGATGAGGATTTGCTGACTCTGTCCCCACCACCCCACCAGCCCAACTCCCCATCTCCCCACCACCCCATCTCCCCACCACCCCACCACCCATCACCCCATCTCCCCACCACCCCATCTCCCCACCACCCCACCACCCATCACCCCATCTCTCCACCACCCCATCTCCTCACCACCCCACCACCCCATCTCCCCACCACCCCACCATCCCATCTCCCCACCACCCATCTCACCACCCCATCCTCCCCACACCCCACATCCCATCTCCTCCCACCAACCACCCATCTCCACCATCCATTCCATCTCTCTCACCACCCCCCCTCACACGCATCTCCCACGCCCCACACACATCTCAACACCATCCCATCTCTCACCACCACCACCCACCATCCCAACATCCATCCACTCACATCCCCTTCCTCTCACACCCCACCCCCTCTCACCCACCCCATCAACCATCCATCCCAACCCACGCCCCATCCCCACCACCCACACTCACACCCACCCCCATCTCCCCACCACATTCACCCTATCTCCCTCTCCTTCATCCATCAACCCACCCCACCCTATCTCCCCGCATCACCATCACAATCTCCCATTACCATACTATCCAAGCACCACCACCCCATCTCAATCTCCCACCACCCCATCTCCCCATCACTCCATCACCCTATCTCCCCATCTCCCTGTCATCCCATCACCATCACCCCACCACCCCATCTCCCCATCACCCCATCTCCCCCTCACCCCATCTCCCCACCTCCCCATCACCCCGGCCCAGCCTCCCTCTTCTCTCCCCCAGAGGTGTCCAGGCAGCCTCTCCTTCCTGCGGGCCTCCCCGGGAGACCAGCGGAGAGCTAATTACTGTTTTCTCTTCAGGCCCTGTGGCTCTGCCAGGCGAGGCTCCCCTCTGTCAGGACCAGGATCCTCCGCGGGGACCTGGAGGTGGCCCAGGCCTGGATCTCCGTCTCCCTCCTTACCGCGGGCCCTCGTCCAGGACACTCCCGCCCCCCTCGTCGCTCCAATGCCTCCGCCGCTCACCTGTGCTTCCGGTTTCAGGTTCGAGAAAGGCGGGTGGCGGGCTTTCCACGGCACTCCTAATCGCCCGCGTTGAGCTGATAGGGACCCAGGCCAGGTCATTCCGCCACCCACGGGGCCCTGAGAGCCGGGGGCAGCTCTTGGGAGTTTCCTGGTTTCGAAAGAAATCAGATTGAGGCCCGGGGCGTGGACTTCCTGGAGGACGGTGGTCCAGGCGATAAGCGGTGGTTCCAGAGAACAGGAAGGGCCGCAAGAGTCAGCCTGGGGATAGTTTCACGGGGACTGGGGCATCGCATTCCGGGGGAAGCGGAGGCCCGGCCCGCGCAGCTGGGTAGGGCTCCCCGGCACCCGCACCCCCTGCCCCAGCCCTGTCTCTCCCGGCATCTCGTTCCCATTGAAATAATCACAGGGTAGGGCCGGCGGGCCGCGTCGCCATGGCAACCGCTCTAATTTCTTTTAATCCCAGTGTTCCTTCCTAAAGGGACCTCCCCCAGCCCCCACTCTCCCCCCGCACCCCCACCCCACCGCAACGTGTTTTAATTGTAATAACTCCTGGGTTTTCGGGAGGTAATGACCGTGTGTGGGGGAGCCAGCCTTGGCGGGCCTCCATGCACAGCGCTGCCCGCCCAGCGGCGCCAGGCCGCCCTCCGCCTCCCAGCAGGAGTCGTGGAGGGGCCCAGGGCAGGCTTGGGCAGGGTCTGCCAAGGGGGTCTGTGGCCTCGGCGCTAATGAACACGAGCCAGGGAGCCTCAGCCCTGCGGGGTTGGGTCGTTCTTGGGCAAGGCCTCCCCTCACCCCACACCTGCACACTCCAGTCACACCTGGAAGGGACTCCACGGACCATGTCTCCATCCCCGGCTCAGCCGGCCACACTGCTTCTGGGATGTGGCCCTGAATGTGTGTTCAAAACCCCTGGGGTCTCGTTATGGGGCCATTTCCAAGTCTTGGGGAAGCCAGAAGTCTCTTGTCTCCAGCTGCCTCCCAGGGGGGACGCCCACACTGCCCACACTTTGAATAGCAGGAGTCCGGGGCACCTCTGTCCAACAGAACTGCAGAGATGGAAATGCCCTGTATTTACACTGCCTGAGATATTAACGAGCCATTATCCACAGGAGGCCATGGAGCAGTTGAAAGGCGGCTATGTGACTGAGGAAGGGAATTTTAAATTTTATCCAAAGTTCCTTGGATTCACTTTAAACCACCCCGTGGAGGCTGGGGGACACGAGATGAGATCGGAGTCTGCAGAGAGTTCTCCTGGTCACTGAGGGCCCAGACCCTGGGGCAGCCTCCCGGCCCTCCCGCAGCCGGAGTCTTCCCATCTGAAGCCAGGTGCACGGTCCAGATCTATGCATTTCCCTTCAGGATGGGACACAGCAACCCAGGAAGTTCTCCCGGGGCTGACTCCTGCCGGCTTCCCTGTCCTCTGGAATGACTGCTCATGCCGTGCGGGACCGTCTCCTTTGTCTTCTCCACACCGTATTCCTCGCTCGAGATGGACTGACGGAAAATGAGCAGAAGATCTGATCGCAGGGCTTGGAAATAAGAACCTGAGTTCTGCCCAAAGCCTAAGACATCTGTCTGCACGCGTCCAGCTTTTCTGGGAAGCCTGCTACGTATCTGCACAAAGCTGAGGTGCCCGGGGCCACGGTGGACTCTCAGATGCTGTCCTACGACTGGTCTCTCCGTCCTAATCACAGGGAAGACAGTTTAGGAGGTGATGCAATACTGCTGTAGCAGCCCTTAGACAACTTGCCTTCTTCCAAAACCCTCCCGGGCCAAGCTTTCCCGTTCGCACGCTGAAATTTTAGATGTTCAGCTGGGAGTCCAACAGCAAAATATTTCTGAAATTGTGCTTGTGTGTGTTTCTTTTTTTTTTCTTCTAATTTAATGTGCCAGACAAGCCTCCCGGTAATTAAAACCAGAAACAAGGACCAGACTTAGACAGAGATTTGAAGGCTGTAAAATTCTAGGACAGGTTTATGTAAAGCAATTAAAAAGGGAGTTAAAAATTGTTAAAAAATTAAACACTAATTACTTTTTTTTCTCCTCTCATTTCTGCTGAGCTGTTTTGGCCGCGAAGCTCGAAGAAAGATATAAAAAGGAGAAAGTTTTGCCTCGTTGCTGTAAATCATGTTCCGCAAATGCGCCTCTGCAGTTTGCAGCCGAACCCATCTGCTGTCAATTAACCTAAATCATGCCTTTTCAATTAAACTGGCTTAGGGAAGTCTGGTAGCAAAACGTGTGTGTGTGTGTGTGTGTGTGTGTGTGTGTGTGTGTGTGTGTGGCCAGCGTGGTGGTTGTGGAGGATGGGAGAAAGGTGATGTCTGATTTCAGACTGCGAGGTGGAAATATCTTTTAAAAGGTGTGATCCTGTTTTAGTGTTTTCCATATAAAATGGGGTATTATTTGCAGTGCTGGAGGAGGGGGGATGTCGTGAAGGGGGGCGGTGGAGGGGACGGGGTGAGCCTTGAGAGGTGGAAATAAATGAATTCTTGCAAGCCCCAGAGCCAGGGCCAAGCAGACTAGAGATGAGCGGGGTGCTTAGACAGGTCAGGGCAGAGAACCCGGGGGCCACGGTGTCTGAGGCACCTAAGCGGGAGCAGGGAAACCGTGGGCCCTTGGGGTACCCGGAGGAAGGCTTCCTCGGTGGGTGTGCATGCATGCTCACTTGCTCAGTGATGTCCAACTCTTTGTGACTCCATGACTGTAGCCCCCCAGGCTCCTCTGTCCATGGGACTCTCCAGGCAAGGATACTGGAGTGGGTTGCCATTTCCTCCTCCAGGGGATCTTCCCGACCCAGGGATTGAACCTGAGTCTTCTGTGTTGGCAGGCGGATTCTTTACCACTGAGCCCCCTGGGAAGCTTGTCGTTGGCGTGACAGTCGCGGTGGTCACAGCAGCACAGTCTGGCAGAAGCCTGCGAGGAAGGAGGAAGGGGAAGAAGCTCTTGTCTTTCAAAAGAAAATGGACTCCCTCCACCCCAGAGGGTCTGGGCGTGGTCCTGGAGGTGGGTGAAGGAGGGTCAAGTCTCTAAGGACCTTAGGAAGCAGACTGTGTCTGAATTTCTGTTCCTTTTAGGGTCCTCCAGGCGCGGTGGCTCTGTGTCTTATGTCCTGGGGGGAAGGTTGAGTAGGACTGTGGCTCCCCCAAAGTCGAGGCCCATGAGTGAAGGAGGGTCTGTGCACCTGTGTGTGTGGGACCCCCTCTGTGGGTTTATGAGCCCCCCTTAATCTCCTAACCGGTTGTTGTTCACTCCAGTCGTGTCCGACTCTTTGCGACCCCAGGGACTGCAGCACACCAGGCCTCCCTGTCCTTCACTATCTCCTGGTGTTTGCTCAGACTCATATTTATTGAGTCAGTGATGCCATCCAACCATCTCATCCTGTCACCCACCCTCTTCTGCTCCTGCCCTCACTCTTTCCCAGCATCGGGATGATACCCAGACCTCCCAGCTGCTGGCTCCTCCCCACATTTGTATCAGGTGGGGCTGCACCCAGGAGACCACGTGACTTTCAGGGTGGTGGTCTGGGGACACTCACCTTTGGTATCACGTGGCCTCCTCTCTCTTGAAGGAGAAAAACACGTTAGCCTTGACTCAACTGGGATGAGGAATCTGCATGCTTGCCTCCTGCCCCGTTCCCAGTGGGAGGGGTGGAGGTGAAGTGTGTGGTCTGCGGATGAGTGTTTATTTTCAGTTACCCAGCCCTCCCCTCCTGCTCCACTCAGCTCCCTCCCGGGACTGCCCTGAGCATTCAGCAACCTGCCGGAAAGCCTGCTTCTTGGTTGAGGCTTAGACAGGGGGTGTGATGAAGGAAGGTCTGATGACAGGAGCTGGGTCTTTGAGATTTGGGTTGACACTGATATTAACAACAACAACATCGATAATGATAGCTACAATTTATTGAACACTTACACCGTTAAAGATTTCCCCCAGAATTCCTGCTTTCATCCTCACGGTGAAGCTCCAAGGGTGGACCCTCCATTGTTCTGTTCTGCAAATGAAGAAATTAAGCCACAGAGAAGTTAAGACACTTAACCTGAAGTCGCACAGCTTGTAGGTACAGAGCCAGAGTTTGAATCTGGGCTGCGTGCTCTGACCCTGCACGACCCTGCCTCTCAGAGGGAGGTGGCCTCAGGGGAGTTCCCTGCTGTCTGCTTCTCTGCTCCTGGGTTGGGGCTTAGGGGAGGGTGTCTGCAGGCCACCACCAGATACATCAGTGTATTGATGGCCTCGGGTGTGAAGGACGGAGTTCGACTTTGGAGCTGGGCATACCTGGATTTGGGTTATGGCTCAAGTGGCAAAGGATCTGCCTGCAATGTAGGAGACTCAGGAGACGCGGCTTGGATCCCTGGGTGGGGGAAGATACCCTGGAGGAGGAAATGGCAACCCATTCCAGTATTCTTGCCGGAGAATTCCCATGGACAGAGGAGCCTGGCGGGCTACAGTCCATGGGGTCTCAAAGAGTCAGACATGACTGAAGCGACTTAGCATGCATCTGTGAAAGGAGTCAAGGCCGAACTCCCCAGCAGAGTGACATTTCACACTCGCAGAGAGCGCCCGGTGTGGAGAAGACACTCCCTAAACCCTGGGCTCTTGGCCTTCCTTCCTGGTGGCCTGAATCCATGAAGCTTGACCTGGTTTCTTCCTGGCTCTTGGCCTGTGATTTCCGGCAGGATACAGTTTCAGGTCTCTTTCCAAGTGATTCACTCTAAACAAGCCCCGGGTGGGATGTTGTCCGCAGAGCAGGCCAACACCCCTTGCAGGCTGGGCCGGGGTGCCCGTCCCAGGGACTCTGGCCATGCTGAGCCTCCCTCCCTCCGGGAAAGGCCACCTCCGGTCCCCGAGGGGCCCTGCCCTTTGTGGCGGCCGGAAGGAAAGGTCGAGGCTGACTTCACTCCTGTTCTCCATCCGTGGCTCCTCGGGGCTGCCTGGCGCCCCCGCCGCCGGGGCTGAGCCAGGAAGGGCGGCTGGCTGGGCTCCAGAGCAGGGCGGCAGGCCGGACCAGGCGGGCTGGCCTCGCTCTGAGCCCCTGTAATCCCGGGGCTGAGGGCAGTGATCCGTGACCGGGGCTTCCAGGGGCCTCCCGAGCCAGGCACCGGCGTTCCCACCCACCCCTGAGGCGGGTGGAGAGGTTGCTGCCTGGCTCCGCGGGTTGGCAGGATGTGGGAGAGGGAACCTGGGGCCAGGGTCTCCAGGTGGACGCCCCCGGGTCCCCTGGGAGGTCCTTCTGTGTTCTGAGCCGACACTGGGGAAGAGAGCCTGGCGAGCAGGATGCTGCATCCGACCTGGGCTGCCCCCCGCCCACCCCACCCTGCACGAGCTTCCCCAGCTCGGCCAAAATGACTGCCTCGTTGAGCCCGACTCTTGGACCCCCGCATCCCATCCTTCTCCTCCCCCCTGACCTCAGGGCAATTTGAAAAGCTTTACCATCTGAAAGAGGGCCGGTGGCTTAGACGAGGTGCTTTCTTCCGGCAAGATCTTGCAGATTGAGAGCAGGGGTGTCGGAGTTGGATGAACCAGGCTCCAACCTCCACACACCGTCACCTGAGCTGGTTGACCTCAAGCAGGTTGCTTAGCCCCTCCAAGCCTCAGTTTCCCCTGGCACATGTAACAGGCAAGGAATAGATTGTTCTGAAATGTCCTTCCTCCTCTCCACAAGCAGTCCTGTGCCTTGCACCCACCCATCCCCACGTGGTTATCCCAGACCCTCCGGGTTCAGACCCCATCCCACGGGACCCCACAGGGACCCCAAGACCAGGCTGCATCTGCCCCTCCCGCGGGAGGAGCCAGGTGGGGCCTGCAGTTAGTCTCAGGATGGGGGCAGGCTTCCATCTTGGAGCTGCTGGTCACTCGTTCCTGGCGGCCGGCTGAGGGTGGCTCTTGTCCCTGTGCTCAGACACAGCTGAGCTTCTCGTGATAACCCGTTGTCTGGAATAACACGGCCACCCCTGAGGTCTCTGCTGTGTGTCATCACTGGGGAAGGTAGCCAAGCCAAATCGGAATCCCCCTCTCCGGGGGTCTGGAGGCTTACCTGTGCGCCCTCATCTCCCACCACCACGGGTTCTGAGTAGCCCACTTCTGAAGGTTCACCCTTTGGGCCACCCCACTACCTTCATGAGGAAGCCGCTCATCAAAACAGCCCCTGCTGCCTGGCTTCCAGGTTCTAGAGAAATCTTATCAACAACTGGGAGGAAGGACAGACCAGCTATTGACTTGGGGGCGCGGTCCCTGGAGACCCTGGTGGTATTCCCAGGAGATTGTTGTATGTGGAGGAGCGCTTCTGCTGGTTGGGCTGGCCCAAAATGACCCAGCAGAGCTCTGATTTGAAACAGGATCTGATCCAGGTTTTATGATTCTCTACTGTAGCATCAGGGTCTTCCCTGGTGGCTCAGATGCTGAAGAACCTGCCCACCAATGCAGGGGATGTGGATTCGATCCCTGGGTCAGGAGGCTCCCCTGGAGAAAGAAATGGCAACCCACTCCGGTATTCTTGCCTGGAAAATCCCATGGACAGGGGAGCCTGGTGGGCTACAGTCCATGGGGTCACAAAGATTTGGACATGACTTAGTGACTAAATAGCAACAACGCCAGCATCACCTCCTCCAGGGAGCCTTCCCTGAAATATTCATGTTTAAGCAAATGTTCCCCCTGGGTCCAAACTGTATCCCACGTGAGTAACCCAGGCTCTCCAGGGGGGCTCAGTGAATGCCTGTGTGTGTGTGTGTGTGCATGTGCACGCAAGTACCAAGTCGTTTCTGTCGTGTCCAACTCTTTTGTGACCCCATGGACTATAGCCCCCCAGGGCTACAGACAGAGGACAGAGGACAGCCTCCTCTGTCCATGGGATTCTCCAGAGTACTGGAGTGGGTTGCCATGCTCTTCTCCAGGGAATCTTCCCAACTCAGGGATCAAACCTGCATCTCTTACATCTCCTGCATTGGTAGGTGGGTTCTTTACTACTAGTGCCACCTGGGAAACCCAACAAATGCCTATGGAGTGATAAATGGGAGAGGTCAGGGGGAGAGCTCACCATGATGGACAGGACAGGGGTTTCAGAGATGAACCAGGTACCCAGATTGCCCCCAAGGAGCTCACCTCCTTCCTAGTGGGCAGAGTCCTATGCTGGGCTGCCTGGGTGTCGGTATCTGGGAGACGTGTTACCTGTGCGGGAAGCCTCACAGGTGGGCAGAGCACACAGCAGTCTTGCTCTAAGAGATGCTGCCAAGAGCAGCTGATGTAGCAGCAGAAACCACGTGGCAGGCCAGATGCCCGGTTTCGAAAGCGTGGAGAGAATGGGTTTAGTCTACCCGGAAGGCAGCTGCGCTCACAGGCCCAGCAGGACAGGAACGCGGTGGGTGGGAGCGGGAGGGGCGGACAGGTGGTGTGGGGAGACCACCCCTTCCAGGCCGGCCGGCCTCCTCCTCCCAAGGGCCAAAGCGAGATGCCTCGTTTCAGCTACCGGGTCTTAGATGCACAAACACCATTTTGGAATCAAAAGCTGGGTGAATTTGAGGCCCTTGGCCAGCAGGCCTGAGACTCCAGGTTTTGTTTCTGCTTTTGTGTTTTCTGTATCCTGTCCTGGACCATTGGCTCTCTCTCTTGGGAGGCTCAGCCCACGGGCGGTAACCATTGACCGTAGCCCCCAAAACACGACCCTTGGGTCCAGGGGCCCCGCTTCACGGGGTGGCTTTGGGGGGAGTGGCTTCAGTGATCTGAACCTCACCTGTTGATTGCAATGGAAGCATTCTGCCTCGTGGCTCCCGGCGCGGGCACGGCAGCTATGTCAGAGGATAGACTTTCACAAGCATCTCCCAAAGAAAACACTCTGCAGAGTGCCGGGTGCTCCTGTTGGTTTCGGGCAGGGGTTGGCCGGGCTCATGGGAGCTCAGCCCTGACACCACCCTCCCCCCACCTCCCCCGCCATCACCTCTAGCTGGAGTCTCTGGAACCTTCTCTAAATCAAGAAGTTGGTTTTGCCGGTTTGTCTTGGCTCCTGACGGAGACAAAAGCCTCGTGAGAGGCAGAGTCTCTGGCAGCCTGACCAGTGCCTCGGATGTCTGGCCTGGATGCTGTTTCCAGGAAGTTGGGGCTCTTGTGACCGGTGACATGGCATGTGATTTCTCTGCACAAAATGGGTGGATGTGGAGCTTGGCAAACTTTCTGTGCCTTCTACCCTCCCAGCTCCTCCCCTGGAAAAAGCCTGGTCCATATGCCCAGGCGCAAAGTGGTCCCTTTGACTGAGGCCAGGTGACTGCTGAACGAGTTGACTTTCTCATTTCCCAGACTGTTCTGCGCTTGCCCCCATCATCCTGAAATATCACTTAATCCAACTGTACTCTCTCCCCAGGGCCCTCTGACTTAGCCCAAATCCTTAATTTTCCAGTACTTTAAATCCTTAATTTAGGCTATTTTATAAAGAAATATCATTCTATACATTCGACTTGATGGTACCCTATAAGCCAAAATATTGAAGAAGTGGATGATTGAATGAATGTTAAAATGAACAATAACAACTGGCTTATGTGTCATCAGGGACTGCGGGGTATGAACTTAGACACGAAATGTAGTGTAGCAATGGGATTATAAGGCAAGACTCTCAAATCCACAGACGATGTCAGATCACAGCAGTCCCCAAGCTTTCTTGCTTTTGGAGACTCCACCCTGCATCAAGAGAGTTGAAATGCACCCATACATTGCATTACATATAATTTTATGGGAATAAAAAGAATGGGGAGAGCTTTATGATTTTTTTTTTAACTTAGAGATTTCAGAAAATAAGATTCATTCTTGTGATTTAAACTTTATTGTATTCATTAATAACTATTTGAGAATTGAGTTAAATCACCATTGGCCAGTTAACTGTGATTTTGTAGACACTTAACTATAAACATTTGGAGAAGATAAGTTTTGTAGTTTTTTATATTCTGAAGCCAGTGTTGTTTTTTTTTCTTACTCCTTTCTTTCAGATATTTTCATGGCTCCATGAAAAGCCTGTAGGCTTTAGTCACTGTGCTTGTGGTTCTTGTTCAGTCGCTAAGTCGTGTCCAGATCTGCAAACCCATGGACTGCAGCACGCCAGGCTCCCTTGTCCTCCACTGTCTCCCGGAATTTGCTCCAATTCTTGTCCATTGCGTCTGTGAGGCTCTCTAACCAT
This sequence comes from Cervus canadensis, assembly GCF_019320065.1. Taxonomy (NCBI): domain Eukaryota; kingdom Metazoa; phylum Chordata; class Mammalia; order Artiodactyla; family Cervidae; genus Cervus; species Cervus canadensis. The sequence goes on along the minus strand of NC_057386.1, from coordinate 4,542,882 downwards.
CTCATCCTCTGCCACCCGCTTTTCCTCTTGCCTTCAATCTTTGCCAGCATCAGGGTCTTTTCCAATGAGTTGGCTGTTCACATCAGGTAGCCAAAGTATTGGAGCTTCAGCATCCGTCCTTCCAATGAATATTCAGGGTTGATTTCCTTTAGGATGGACTGGTTTGCTCTCCTCGCAGTCCAAGGGACTCTCAAGAGTTTTCTCCACAGTACCACAATTTGAAAGCATCAGTTCTTCTGTGCTCAGCCTTCTCCATTGCTTTAAAAAAGGGAAGTCTTATTGGAGTCAGAGCTTAAGTTTGATTCCTGGCTAAGTGTCACTCTCTGTGTGACCGATCCAAGCCTCGCTAGCTCCATCTGTTAATGGGGTTAATTTGCTCTCAGTGTTTCATATGATGGTTTTGACAAGATAAACTAAGATAATAAATGGAAGCACGTAGTCCAGTGCCTGACTCCTACATAGAAAGCTGCCTAGTTAAATATGAGCGCTAAAACAAATTAACAAAAGATACATGATTCTAGAGTTTAAAAAACAAACAAAAAAACCCAGGGCTTCCCTTGCCATCCAGGGGTTAGGACTCCATGCTTCCAATGCAGGGGGCTTGGCTTCAATCCCTGTTCAGGGAACTAAGACCCCACATACTGTGCATAGCTCAGCTGCCCACCCCCAAGTTAATTTGGATAAATTTCTCCTATTCTCCAGTAAGATCTTGAAAGCTGAATTTTTTAAAAAAGTAATTATCAGGGATTTCATTCATTAAGAATTCAGAATAGTTCCATCATGTTTTAGATTTACTTTTAAACTTCCTATGATAAAAATTTGAGTCCAGGGAATTCATGATTCCAACAATAGTTGATGGAGAGGCGGTGGTTTTCAGTCTAGTTGAGGAAATGAGCTCTTCAAGCACTTGGAAACAGCTGCTTGGAAACAATCAGTGTGTTAATTAGGGAGAGTTCTTATCAGATTCCGGAGAACCTCTTCTTGGCTCTTCCTTTTCTGGACCACGGGCTCTAGCTGGAAATAACACCAGCATCCCTGTCTCGGCCAGCTTCCCATAACTGAAGGTTACGGTCATTCAGACCAGCCTTCCTCCCCGAGTCTGATCTGGGGGGTGGCCCTTGACGGGCGGGGTCGTGGGAGACCCCCCCCAGAACCCTCCTCCACACGTGTGATGCGCGCTCTCGTGACATGAGTCACACGTGTTTACTCAACACATAGTTGGCAGTCACGTTTCTCGTCTTTTTAATTGGACGGGCAGAGAAGTGTATTGATGGACGGGAAGCTGCAGGCTGGAAAGTATTGGGCATTTCGGAGGCTGTACTGACAGTCATGTGGCACCACGTTAGCGGGACTAGTTTCTCTCAAGGCCACGTGCCTTGATTGTCTCTTGGTGTCCTGGGTGGACACGATATTCCTGACGATGTAGGAAGCCCTGGGATTCAGGGCACCTAACTTCCAGCTTGAATTCTCTTTATAATAAGTTCACTACGACTGTGAATTAGCTAGGGTTTATAGCGTATTGAAGTCAATAAGAATGATATATGGGGGGAAATTAGATACTTTCCAAGAGCAAGCTCTAAATAAATGAGGTTTCATCTGACTTCACTGCTTGGTTAAAAGTGCAAACGTGAGCTGGGTAATAGTCTTGTTCAGCGGATTCCCAGATGGTTCAACAATCACACCCCAAGTACCTATTGGTTCGTTTCAAACTGCAGTCATGCCATCGGTCTCCATCCTAAATTTCTATCAGTGACCTGACCAAAGACCGGGAAAGTCCTGCAATGACACTGGGAGTGAAGCCGATATGGTGGACGCCTGGTTTAAGGTCCCTGATACTCTCCACAGACCCAAGTCCTCAGCCAAACCCAGCAAGATGGAAGACTTTCAACTGTTGCTGTTCAATTTCATGTGGTTTCAAAATTCAGAAGCACAAGCATGAGATTAGAGAACACCCCGTTGGCAGTAGTTCGCTTGAAAGAGATCTGGGGGTTTCAGTCGACCACAAGCCTAATTGGATCCAACAGTGTGTCTGTTGCTAAAAATGTTAAAAATCCTGGTAGGCTGCCTTCAAGGACATGTGGTGTCCAGACCCACGAAGGTGAGGCTGCAGGGTCTCCTGGCCCGAGCAGGCCGTGCCCAGAGGAGTATGTTTCATCCTGAGCATCACATTTGAGGAGAAACAGAGTGATTCCTGGGGAAGTGCAATGGGGGCATCGTTGAAGACATTGATCTGGAGAATGGTGGAGACCCATTCTTGTTGTTTAGTTGCTCAGTCGTGTCCGACTCTCTGCGACCCCAGGGACTGTAGCCCACCAGGCTCCTAGGTCCACGGAGTTTCCCAGGCAAGAATACTGGAGTGGGTTGCCATGCCCTCCTTCAGGGGATCTTCCTGACCCAGGGATCGAACCTGTGTCTCTTCCAGCTCCTGCATTGGCAGGATGCCCCCAGAACCACCTGGGAAGCTCTTCACTTCTTTAGGTATCACTTTTCTCACCTGTCCTATGGGGCTGACCATCTCTGCTCTGTCAGCCCAAGAGTAGAGGATGTTAAGTGAGACTGTTAAACTCACCTGTGGGCCACGAAGTCTCTAGCTATTTTAGCTACAAAGGAGCCTCCTGGTTAGGTTAGGTTCGGCTTGACTTGGAGCTGAGCTGGTCCAGGAGGCAAGAGGCTCCTGGGAACCAGAAGTGATGAGCAGGAGGCCATGGATGCAAGAGACACGGTTCTTACAAGAGCACAGACGGACTCAGACAGGCTCCAGGGTCCCGTCCAGCCTGAGTGCCCTGCTTGGGGCGTGTTTCCCAGGCACCAGCTCTCAGGCCGGTTCCAGCCTGTTTCGACGACGCCCCGCTGCCCTGGGGTTCTGGGCCTTTCCCAGGCTCCACCTGAAAGCGGGGCCCTGTTGCCTGCACCCCGGACCAGCAGGGTGGGCGGGCGGGGGGACGTGGGGCAAGAGGCAGGCGCAGGCGCCTGGGTGTCTCACGTAATAACTCAGGGCTGCCTACAGCCCGGAGAGGTGTTTCACGTGCCTCAGAGGCAGATAATGGAGCATTCTTCCAAAATGAGAGAATGCGCCTGTTCTTGACTCCTTCCCCCCACCTTTCCCAATAAAATAATTAAACTGGGATTTCTGGAGGGCCCTAGTGGATTCTGCGGGGAGCCGGGAAGGGGGGGCTGACCGGTGCGGGGAGGACAGCGGCCGGGCTGGGAAGGGGTTCGGCTGGTGAGACGGGCGAGCAGGCCCGCGGAGAAGGGTGTCGGGGTCTCCAAGGGCACCGGGGAGGGCCTGCTGACTTCTCACCAGCCCCGATGACATATGACTTCGCACGTCCCACAGTCTCCAGGGCTGCAGCCGGCTGTGTACATTCAGCATGTGTTTGGTATTATCGGTGTTTTTATAATAATAACTGTGGTCTTGAAAGGGACCAGAATTAATTAAAACGCAGCACTCTGCCGCATTTCACATTATTATTATCATAGGAATGCTTGCCTGCAAAGGCCCTCCCTTGGGAGGGTCATCTCACCCACCCCCCTCCACCTCCCGCTAGATCTGTACCCACCCCCCCGACCCCGGTTGGCCCTCCCAGCCAGGCTTAGGAGATGGCCAGCAAGTGGTTGGGGGGCGGGATCCACAGTTCCTTCTTGGTACTTGAATTACAATAAGTAGGACAGTGCAAGCATTCAGGGGTCGTGCTTACAGAGTCACACGACCCCAAGGAAGCCCCCATCAAACAGCCGGAAGCTCTCATCTCAAGGCACCTGCCTGAAAGCACCTCTCGGTTCAGAGATGCATGGTTTGGCTCTAGGTTAGGGCAGCGTTCCTCCATGTCCACTTGGCATGTTGGCCTGTGGGGCTGGACCATTCTCTGCGGTGGGGGCCATCCTGCATGTTGTCAGATGTTTAGCAGCATCTCTGGCCTCCACCCACTGGCTGCTGGGAGCACCCCCTCCCCCCCAGACTGTGTGACCACCACCTATGTTTCCCGACATCGTGACGTGTCACCCAGGAAGAAGGCAGAAGTGCTTCCAGTTTTATTGGCTCTAATTTCGGGACCCCGATGGGGCAACATGGTGAAACGACCTCTTCCAGATTGACACTGCAGATTCCTTAACGGGATCTTGTCTGAGGCTCATTCTGCAACCACTGAAAGAAGGAACTGGCTGGGGCATCAGACAGTTCAGAAGATCTGGGGTGGGGCCCAAGGATTTGCCTTCCTAAGGTTCCCAGGTAAATCTCAAGCTGCTGGTCTGGGAATGAGCCCTGGAGAACCCCGCATGGAGGTAGGCGTCCTCATCCGCCAGACTATGGGCATCTGGGATCAGATTACCCTGTGTGTGCGTGTGTTGGGGGGATCCTTTGCTGCAATGCTTGCACATGGACACACCTCTCCTGTGCATTGAAGCATGGTGGGCAGCATCCCTGGCTTCCAGCAGCCATGAAATTAAAAGATGCTTGCTCCTTGGACAGAAAGCTGTGACGAAACTCAACAGCATATTTAAAAACAGAGAAATCACTTTGCTGAGGAAGGTCCGTATAGTCAAAGCTATGGTTTTTCTAGTAGCCACGTATGGATGTGAGAGTTGGACTAACAAGAAGGCTGAGCACTGAAAAATTGATGCTTTCCAACTGTGGTGTTGGAGAAGACTCTCGAGAGTCCCTTGGACAGCAAGGAGATCAAACCAGTCAATCCTAAAGGAAATCAACACTGAATATTCATTGGAAGGCCTGATGCTGAAGTTGAAGCTCATTTTGGCCACCTGATACCAAGAGCCGACTCATAGGAAAAGACCCTGATGCTGGGAAAGATTGGCCAAAGGAGAAGAGGGTGGCAGAGGATGAGGTGGTTAGATAGCATCACCAACTCAATGGACAAAAATTTGAGCAAACTCCAGGAGATGGTGGAAGACAGAAGAGCCTGGCGTGCTGCAGTCCATGGGGTTGCAAAGAGTTGAGCATGACATAGCAGCTGAATAATAACAGGCTCCTACCCACTAGATGCCAGTCCTACTCCCCCCAAATTGTAGATACCAAAATATCCCCAGACAGGGCCAGAGACAAAACTGCCTCTAGCTGAGAACCACTGGTTCAGGGGAAGGCTCTCTGGAGTCCCAGATGTCCCGGTAAGGGGAGGGGGCCTTCCATGTCTCAGGAAATCCTGCCCCCTACCCCCCCAAACCCACTCGGCTCCAGGGAAGCCACCCTCCCCCCATCCCTGCTCGGCTCCAGAGAAGTCGCCCTCATTCAGGGAGGAGTGATGTACCCGTGTGTCATCCTCACATCTGAGGAGGCAAGCGAATGACTTGCTATGAATAACATCCTGAGGTTTCTGAGTGATTCACTTCTGAAAACAAATTCGAGAGGGTACTCGCAGGGCGACACGGCTCAGTCTCTCGCCTCCCGTTAGGGTTTTCTGAGTGGCCGGAACTAGCCCTTCTCCGCCCCCCACCCCAGCCCGGCTCATTTTGGGCACAGCCCAGACGGGGGAGGCAGCTCTTGCTAATACCTCCCAAGTTCTGTTTCAATTACAATTTATTGCCGTGTTTTGTGGCTTCGTCGCATCTGGGTTTGCCCAGGGGACCTCGGCACACACAGGGCTGCCATCCTCTGAGTCAGCGTAGGGTGCGATCGGCCCGTCTTCCCGGGACAGGCGCGGCCTGGGACCCCTCGCTGCAGTGCTTGCACCTGGACACACCTCTCCTCGAGCAGCCAAGTAGTAACACAAACTGCATGGGACTAAAAATAACTGCGTGCATGCGCAGGTTGTCGAAGTCTGGATCCAAAAGGTAAAAGAGACCGAAAAACCCAGCTGCCACCTGTGAGGAGCCTGGAGCAAAAAGCAGGGGGTTGGGAGCAAAAGCAAGTTACTGTGCAAGCCCCCTGCACAGAGCACCAGTAAGAGGTGGGCAAACTGCCTAAACCCCCTGCAACCCGACCCCCGGACCCTCCCCTGCCCTCACCCGTGTAAGGAACCAGCTCACCCTGACCCCAGAGAGTGAGTGAGGGAACCTGTCACTTGTTTGCCTTCCCTCCTGCTGCAGCAGGGCCCCCAACAAGCCTTGCCTGAATTTCTTGTCTGGCCTCTGATCGATTTCTATTGGTCGCGGAGGGGCAAGAACGCTTGCAGGTGAGACTGTGACTCCCCTGTCCTTCACTCGTGGGCTCCCCTCGCTCACCCCTGCGCTCCAGCCACGGTCCCCCTTTCTCTCCCTCTGACACGCTTCTTCCTCCCACACCGCCTGGCCTCCCTTCCCCGACCCCCTGAGCGTGGCTGGCTGCTGCCCGTCTCATCTCTACCATCACCTCCTCAGAGACGGTGGGTGCGCCCGACACGGCGCCCACCTTGTCCTGTGATGCCGAGTCAAGCCCTATCCTCCCGCCCGGTTCTGTCCACGGCACAGGTCCTGACTGGCAGTCGCCCTGATTTGCACATCCCTCAAGTGGGAGACGGGTTCTCCAGGAAGCAGATTCTGCGATGAGGGCAACCCCGAAAGAAAGAAGGGGAGGAAGCAGGCTTGGGCAGGAGCGATCGTTGGTGTGTGAGGGTCCAAGAAGTCTCTGCGGTCCGTACGAGGCTCCAGAGCAGTGGCTGCCCGTTGGAGGAACCCTGGGGGTGGCCGCGGTTTGGTCCTTGCTCATCGCCCTGCTCAGCTGTTGACCAGGGCTGCCCCAGGAAGAGCGTGACCTCAGCTTGAAATCTGAAGAGGCTCTTCGAGACTCTAGTGGTTGAGGCTGTCCCTCTTGGCCAGGCAGGGAGTCCTTCCTCAGAGGGGGACCTGGGCGGCTCGTCGCTGGGTTTGCCCTATGGGGTGGGCCACCACGCACTTTCCCAGGAGCAAGGATCTTGTAGATCTTCTTGCTGCTGGGTCCCATTTCCTAAGAGAGCGTCACGGGTGCTCAGACAATATCGTGGAAAGACAAATGTGTGTTTTGGGGAAGGAGGAAGTGAAAGTGTAAGTCGCTCAGTCATGTCTCACTCTTTGTGACCCCATGGCCTATAACCTGCCAGGCTCCTCTGTCCGTGGGATTCTCCAGGCAAGAACACTGGGGTGGGCTGCCATTCCCTTTTCCAAAGCATCTTCTCAATCCAGGGATCGAACCCGTGTGCCCCACATTGCAGGCAGATTCTTTACTGTCTGAACCACCAGGGGATCTAAAATCTCCTTGGGGAAGCAGAGGTGGAGAACTACTGTCCAAAATGTCTCAAACAATTTTTCACCCTGCGGTGCTTCCAAGGTTTGTTTTTTTTTAATTTATTTTATAGGTGTTTTTAAAAAATGTATTTTATGTGCATGCATGATCAGTCACTTCAGGCTTGTCCGACTCTTGTCCTGTGAACTGTAGCCCGTCAAGCTCCTCTGTCCATGGGATTCTCCAGGCAAGAACACTGGAGTAGGTTGCCATGGGGATCTTCCTGACCCAGGGATCGAACCCCCATCTCCTGTTTCTCCTACACTACAGGCAGATTCTTTACGTGCTGGTCACTGGGGAAGCCCCATTTATTTTATAGTTTCTTTTTTTTTTTTTAAGGCTACCCCTGTGGCATGTAGGATCTTAGTTCCCTGACCAACAATCGAACCCACACCCCGTGCGTTGGACGCATGGAGTCTTAACCGCTGGCCTGCCGGAGACGGCTCGCTTCCAAGATTTTAAAAGCTGAAAACGTCACTATGGTGGGGTGTCCTGTCCCTGCCTCTTGTGGGTTGGCTGGGTGACAACTCTCGGGCCTGCTCTGTCAGTTGGAGGGGTGGGGCAGGCAGGTTGATGAGGGGAAAACAGCAGCCCAGGGGATCTTGGAGGAAAAGGAAAACAGAGCTACCAGGTGGGCCAAAGGCACATTCCAGGGGGCCGTGGGTGCCTGTCAGACCGGAATGGTTATCGGGTCTGGCAGAGCCCAGCACCTTGGGTGGCCAAACAAACCTCAGATACGGTGTTCCCAGAGCCCGGGTGGGTGGCGGGGAGTGTCCTTTCCTGGCTGAGCCTCCCTCCTGCCCCAACATTTTTCTCTGCCAGGGATTCAGGTCAGGATGGGCTCGTCCTGGGAGCTGCTGTCCATCTATGGGGCATCCAGAAGCCCAAGATTCCCAGGGAGCTGGTCCCACAGGGCAGCCCCCTATCCGAATGCAGCATGCATGCACATGAGGGAATCTTCCTGGGTGGCAGAGATGCCCATGGGGCAGGTGCTTGGAGGCTTTTGGAACGAGGAGGGCATGGTGTGAGCTCTGTGTGCTGAGAGGAGAGAGAGGGCAGAGTCTGCTCTGGGGGACGCCTGGCCCCTAGGGCAGGCGTGACTCTCTGCTTACAAGCTCAGAAATCCCAGAACTCCAGCTCGGTCCTCTTATAACTCCACCATGGCATCTCAAGGCCCCCCAGCCCTTGCCCTTTGGAGTCACATCAGATTTCAGAGGATGGGGCAGGGGGCCTTGGGGGCTGGGAGGTGTGGGGTTTCTGTATCATTTGTCTACACCAGATTCCCCGGAGACCTGCAACAACAATATACTGAGAGGTCACTGGTCATCCATCCGCCCCGGTCACTGCCAGGTTGTCTGTGGTTCCCATCCAGAGAGCCTCCAGGGCCGCACACTTCCAGCTCCTGCTCGGAGACTCCCGGCAGCCCTCCCTCCTCCGTTCCCAGGATCCTGCCTCTCTCTCTGCTTGGCGTCTGCCCCCTCGGCTCTCCCAGCGCAGGAAAGGCTTTCCCCCTGGGGAGCACATACGTGTTGTATTTGCTGTAGGTTTCCAAAGCCTTCTTTGAAACTCAAGAACAAGAGTTGATTACTTGCTGAATTTTTGCCGTTCTTGCCCGTTCTCTAAGGCAGCAGATTCAACGACAGTGAAAGTGTTAGTTGCTCAGTCAGGTCTGACTCTTTGCAACCGTCTGGACTGTAGCCAGGTCTTCCTCCGAGGGATCTTCCCAACCCAGGGATCGAACCCGGGTCTCCTGCCTTGCAAGTGGATTCTTTACCATCTGAGCCACCAGGGAAACCCATGATCAATTACTGTTTGATCCCTTTTTTTTTCCTAGGAAGTCCACGGATGAGAGGGCCATTCTCATTTCTGCAGTCCTGAATATTTAAGGCTGAGAATACATAGGACATTCAGACAACACCTGAAAACAAAAATCAAGTCAACACAGGCGAAGAATTACTCAGACCATTTTACCCATTCTTTCTCAGCTCTAATACCTGGGAAGATGGGTAACTGAGCACCTCATCTTGGCTCAGACCTAATGCAGTGTGACTCAATCTCCAGCAATGCCCTGCATTGCTGGGGGACTTATTTCATACCTGAGAGCCTCTCACCGGTAAGACGTGTTTCCTTTTTCAGTATCAATTTCTTCAGCTGATTGGCTCCGTTCCATGTCTCATTGTTCTGGGTGTCTACCCAGTAGAAGTGTAACACTTTAGAAGGAAATGCAGGATAAAATGCTTGCCTTTGAGTGAACTCACCGTATTCTGAAACTGAAAGTCTGTAGGAAAGACGGCGGGGAGGGATTTTTTTAAGCCATTGTGCTCTCAATTACGGCTTCTTCAGAACTTAAAGCTGGGTTGTGTGTCCTGGTTAGATGGTGTCTCAGCTTTTGTGTACTCTTGGTTCAGAGTGTTAGTCTGTTAGTCGCTCAGTTGTGTCCAAGTCTTTGCAATCCTATGGACTGTAGCCCACCAGGCTCCTCTGTCCATGGGATTCTCCAGGCAAGAATACCGAGTGGGTAGCCATTTCCTTCTCCAGGGGATCTTCCCGATCCAGGGATCAAACCCAGGTCTCCTGCATTGCAGGCAGCTTCTTTACTGTCTGAGCCACCGGGGAAGCCCAAGGTCACTGCCAAGAGCCTTGCTTGTTCTGGAGACAAAGGAGATGCTGGAATTTCAAAGGAATGTCTGTCTTGGTGACAGAGGAGAGCTCAGAACCTTAAGCCAGGAAGGGCAAGGCCAAACCACAGTGGGGTCACTTGTATGCAAACCCATCCTCCTGTTTCCATGGTATCCAGGGGCGCAGACTAACGTGCACCGCATACTGCATTCCTTGTACACGCGTCTCTGGTTGAGAAATGAGGATTCTTAGCAACCTTCCTTGGAATCAAACTGTCTGTATTTTGACTCACAGGGTTGGGGGCTGATCAGGGCATAGAGGCGAAAGAGGGTGTTGAACTAGGTGAAGATCTCCATCACCTGTTTCTGCCTTTACCCGGTGACCTGCCTCTTGTCTGGAAGTGATGAATCAGTAATACCACCCGTGGATTCAGCAGTCTGGCTTGCACCTCCTGTCGCTGGGCCGCTCTGGTGGGGAGCACGGGCAGGGAGGGCTCAGGGTTGGTCCACTTTGGCAAAGCTGTTTCACCTTCTCTGTCCCAAGTAGAAGAGGCAGTTGTTGTTGTTTAATGACTAAGCCCCACTCTGTTGTGACCCCATGGGCTGTAGCCCACCATGCTCCCCTGTCCACGGGATTTCCCAGGCAAGAGTACTAGAGCGGGTGTTCATTTCCTTCTCCTGAGAATCTTCTTGACCCAGGGATTTAACTCGAGTCTCCTGCCCTGTCAGTAGATTCTTTACCACTGAGCCCCCTGGGAAGCCCTGGAAGAGGCAACGGCTTCCTGGAGATCCACACAGACGCATGGCCTACCCTAGTTCATCTGTGTGGGCTGTTTCCTTACTGCCAGTGAGCTGAGAGCTGTACCTAATAGTTACGAACCATAAGAAGGGAATCAAGCCTCAGATGGAAGTCTAGACTCACAGTCATGGAAGTAGTCGTGGAAGTCAGAGCCAGAAGGCACCTCGGAAATAATTAGGTCCACACTTTCATCTGACAGATCAAGAAATTAGGGGGCCCAGACTGGGGTGGAGGGGGCGCCCAATGGCACAGAACCAGTTAGTGATGGAGCAGAAAGTAAAGGAAAGACTAGTTGATAATCTTCGTCCAAACGGACGTGTGATGCCCGAGCTAAAAATCTAACTGGGATTTTGTGAGTCTCCCCTCACTGGAATAGACAGCCATGCCTGTGGGCTTCTCCCGTTCGCCCCCTCCCCCGCCTCCCCCCTGTGCCCAGGACTAACTGTGCTCACACATACCAACCTGTATTCGTTGCCGTTGTCCAGTTGTTCAGCTGTGTCCGGCTCTCTGAGACCCCATGGACTGCAGCCCACCAGGCCTCCCCGTCCTTCACCATCTCCTGGAGCTTGCTCAGACTCATGTTCGTTGACTCAGTCATGCCCTCCAACCGTCTCATCCTCTGCCGCCCCCTTCTCCTCCTGCCCTCAATCCCTCCCAGCATGAGGGTCTTTTCCAATGAGCTGACTCTTCGCATCAGGTGACCAAAGTATTGGAGCTTCAGCTTCAGCGTCAGTCCTTACGGTGCATATTCAGGACTGGTCTCCTTCAGGATGGGCTGGTTGGATCTCCTTGCAGCCCAAGGCACTCTCAGGTCTTCTCCAGCACCACAGCTCAGTGTCCAAGCTGCATCAACAGTCTCTCTGCCCCTCTGGCTCGCAGGTGGCTCTGGGCCACGGTGGCTTTTGCTGCAACACGGGCGAGAGGGAGGGGGTGGTCTCAGCCCCTCCCCACTCTGTCCCCCTGTCCCGACTGGCAGCCGCTGGGTCCCTCTGGACGGTGCTCCCCTCAGCACTTCCTGCACCTGCCCACACCTTGTAAACCGATCCCTTTACTAACTGGCCTTCAGTTACCTAATGTGAGTGCGTTGGTGCATTTCCTGCCAAGACCCCAAGTGACACAGTAACTGAAAGCTAAAGGGAAGAATTTAAATATTGCAACGGCATTCACTGAACTCTGCTTTCACATTCCTTAGGCATAAGCTAAACTTCAGAGAATCTGGGGAGCAGAGAAGATGGACAAATGAAAGGGGAAGGTCCACACTTTAAAAAATCCCCTCTTATCTACTTATCTACTTTAATTTTCTACTTGATATACTTAATTACTATCCTCTGTGGCTCAAACAGTAAAGAGTGTGCCTGCAATGCGGGAGACCCGGGTTCAATCCCTGGGTCAGGAAAATCTCCTGGAGAAGGAAATGGCAACCCACTCCAGTATTCTTGCCTGGAAAATCCCATGGATGAAGGAGCCTGGTAGGCTACTGTCCATGGGGTTACAAAGAGTCAGACACGACTGAGCGGCTTCACATACTTAATTACAGATTATCTCTATCTCTCTATCGATCATCTATCTACTTCTTGAATTTGCTAATGTCTCTGTTAGGTTTTCTAAGCACATGTGCCCCTGAAGGCTGCGTAAGTAAGCTGTGTGTCCTCAAGGACTTGCAAGGGACAATCACTGATGGGGACTGAAGAACATTCTATTAAATGTGTATGCATCTTACTGAGATGCTGAGAGTAAAAACGACCCGCCTGCAGGACCACCACCAATTGATGGTAAAATTAGAATTTGAACCTAGGTCTTCTGATTCTCTGGTCCGTGACCTTTTCACCACACTGAGTTTCTTTCCTCATTTTAATTCAGTCCAACTCAAGAGGCGTTAATGGGCACCTCCTCACTCTAGAACTGTGCGAAGTGGGCTGGTGATTTAGAAGTGACTATGGAAACTTCTCCCCTGCCACCAACAAGCTGCCACTTGAGGGTAGACTTTTGGGTTCTCAGACAGGATGATGGCAGAGCCTAAAAATGGCTTTAGAGCTTCTCATGGGTGACCTTGAGATGGTAACTTTTCCGTGTCACCTTGATCAGGCTCTAGTATTTAATCAAATACTAAACTGGATGTTGCTGCAAATGTATCTTGTGGATGTGGTGAATGCTGACCGTCATCTGACCGTAAGGAAAGCAGATCAGTCTTGACAGTGTGGGTGGGCCCGAATCCCACCAGCTGAGGGCCTTCAGAGCAAAGGCAGGTTTCTCAGAGAAGGAACTCAGTCTCAGGACCGTAGCCTCAACCCCTACTTGATTTCCAGGCTGCTTGTCTGACCAGTGGGTTTTAGACTTGTCAGCTCCTATCGAAATTGCATGAGCCAATTCCTTAAGACAAATGTCATTTTAATATCTGTGTATCTACCTATGTATCTATGTATGAATGTATGTATACATCTATCTATGTATCTATTGTTGTATCTACAGCATGCCTGCATCTATGAACATATATATGTCTATGTATCTATCGATGTATCTGTCTATCACCTATGTATCTCTCCTGTTGCTTCTGTTTCTCTGGAGAAACTGACTGATTCAGCGATCTACTCTTTTGCCCATGTTTAGATTTTAAGAACAGGAGACTTGAGACTCAGAGGCTGTTGAGGTTGCAGCACAGAAACCCGGGAGGCCAGTCTGGACCGCATTCTGCCTGCTGTTTCCAACGTCACCTCCCGCTCTCATTCCTGCACTCTGCCACATCCAGCCCCCAGGGCTCCTAGCTGGCTCATCCCTGGGTCCTCTCTGTGAGCAAAAGAGCTCTCCTCTGCTCCTTTCCGGTGTCACTGAATTCCATTCTCATGACCAGTCGTTCTCGCCATTTCTCAATCCTTGTCATCTGCAGGAAAGCCTACCTCCACCATCTGACAACTCTGACTTCTTCCAGGTCATCCGTCCCGGGAGTCTGCCCAGCTGTTTCAACTGGGTCAGCCACAGGCATTAAGTGCTTGTGGCAGGTGAGGTCTGCAGAGGTTGTAGGTGGGGTTACACGGGAGGAAAGGAGGTGGCCATCAGCCATCCTTATTCCCCCACCGACTCTTCAGAACAGACACAGCTGCTTCTCAGGGCAACCAAGTGAGACGGGGGAAAAAAGTGTCTTGGAAGAAATTTGCTGTATTTAAAAAAAAAAAGTCATAAAAGGGAAGCCTCTGAGGCCATGTAGCTTTGGGGTGAGGAAGAGGTGGAGACCTCAGCAGGGCCGGCCGCTGAAGCTTCCTGTTTTCTGGCAAGCGGGAAGCAGAGTGCAAACATCCTTCTTCATTTATGGTCTTTGTTCTTGCTCAGCCAGTGTGCTGTTCAACAGGGTGGCCTTTCAGACGCATGCTCCCCTCTGCATTATCTGCTTCAGATCAAAAGGGAAAATGCATGAGAATGTGCTCGGAAGGCCTGGTTACCGCACACATGCCAGTTATAATCATAATCATAAATGCTCGGGCTGGGACCTCGCGGGGAATCTAGGCTTGTGTCTCTTTTCTGAGATGTGCCTTCTCCCTGGAGCTCGGGCCTGCCAACACGTACTGCATGTTAATGTGCCAGGCACTGCCCTGGGCATGGGGGGGCGTGCAGGACTTATTCCCCGGGGAGACCCTGAACGAATCAAGTTAGAGAAGGGGCGTTTCCATTTCTCCCCGAGAACACGGTGACCAAAGCGTTCATTCATTTAGCCCCTTCGACATCTGCTTTTTTATTTATCTATTCTTTTCTAAAGAAAATAAAATTTATTTCTTTGGCGGTGTCTTAGTTGCATGATGCAGAATCTTTGCACTGTGGCATGCGGGCTCAGGAGTTGAGGCTCAAGGCTCAGTTGCCCTGTGACATGTGGGATCTTAGACCAGGGATGGAACCCACATGTCCTGCATTGCCAGGTGGATTCTTACCCACTGGACCACCAGGGAAGTCCCAGCATCTGCTTTTCAAATTCTGTTGACAAGCTGCCTTTGCTCCCCTCTCCCCCAAGATTTGGAACATCCGTAACCATACTCCCCATCTACCCAAGACGGTTCCAGTTTAAACTGGTCTTCCCAGCGTAGTTACTAATAGCTCACATCCACTATTCAAGAGGGTTCCAGTCTGAACCATAAGTCTTATGGTCTCATTCGTCCATCATCCTTCTGGGCAGCCATGAAGAAGTCAAGGACATTTTCTGGGGGCCAGCTCACAGCTTCATAAAGAGAAGAGTTCTCAAAAATGCTGATTATTGAACAAATTGTTTTCTTTATCTTGGGAATTTGAGGCAGGGGTCTGGGAACTCACGTTAGGTCTCCCAGACAGCCTTCCAGTGACCAAATGTGCAGGAAGAATCGACGTCCAGAAGTGCCTGACACCGTGAAACATGACCCCTGGATTTCAAACCCTATCAGGGAGATGCTCAATCTAAGTCAAGGTCTTCATGGAGGAAGCTAGGCTCCAGGAATGGCAGAACTGACCAAAAATACCACGAGCATCCTCTGAGCCTATTTGTGGCAATATGTTACCGGTACATCCCGTGGGCTGGATAATTAGGAATATGTGTCATTTGTTTAGAATTTGGGGCATCAGGAAGCCTTCTTGCATACATTCTGACTCAGGGCTCGTAGCAATGGAAAGGTATTGTCATCTTCACTCTTTTTTTTTTAACGACAAGGAAACTTTCCCCAAGTTCAGAGCCGAATGGTGACGGGATCCAGGGTCTCCATGAGCCCTCCCTGAGGCCAATGCTCTTTTCAGCTGGTTGTCCTGGAGTTGGGATGGAAGACTGGCTGAGCACTCTGCATCCCAATAACAGGTGCTTTGAGGCTCTCTGCAGGGTGGCGAGCTCCAAGGAATGAGGTCGGGGTCCAGGGATTGCAGTTTATACAGGGACCAGTGGATCGGAGACGCGCCCATAGAGGTGACTAAGCTGCTTTCACAAAGTGCCAGTCGGAGGGGATCAAGCCAACTGACTTCCATTCACAGCTTTCCGGCCCAGAGGAGAGAGGGAGGGCGGGGACCCTGTGTGCAGGGGGCAGAGGATAGTCGCCAACGATGCCCGCGATACGACGTGATCCGGGCCACGTGAAGCCGGAATGATTGAACTGCGGGTGACCCCACAGAGCAGGGAGGCTAATTAGAGCTTGTCTTCCCCCCTGCTTCAATCACAAGCCCCTCCTGCCCTTCCTCTTGATGGTGCGGCTGATAAGGACGGATTGAATTTATGAAAAGCCATGAAGATGTTTGGATAAGCCTCGGGACCCAGGCAAGCCAGCCAGACGAGTCAGGGCCTGACGGAGGCAGAGGGGTTGTCTGAGAGCTTCCGAGGGAGCAGGCCAGGCGGGGCAGGGAGGAAGGGGGAGCACTGAAGTTGAAAGTGACACCTGAGGGCGTGGTCTCCGGGACTGCGGGCCCTGGCCGTCCAGGTGGAAACGGGCCTGCTGAGAGCCGGCTCTGGGGGCGGACTCTCAGCCTGCCCCGGGGCCACCCAGCAGCCGGCAGCTCCTGCCACCCCTGGCCCCTGGCCCCAGAGGGAGCTGGTGTAAGCAGAGTAAACCCCAGGACAGGGAGCCACCCTGGGCAGAAGGTCGGGTGCCCAGGAAAGAGCACCTTCCTTCCAGAGGTGACATTCAGACCACCTGGTTGGAAGGATAAGGAAGGTGAAAATGTTTGTCCAGCATTTACCACTTGCCAGGCACTTGGCAACCCACTCCAGGATTCTTGCCTGAGAAATCCCATGGACAGAGGAGCCTGGTGGGCTCCAGTCCACGGGGTCGCAAAGCGTCGGACACAACGGAGCCAGTGAGCACCCACAGACGCGGGGCAGGGGGCATCATATGTACCGTCACGTTACCTTTCCATGTGAGTGGTGTAGTTGTTAATCACACCTGTTGCACGGATGTACTTAAGTGAAGCTCAGATAGGGTAAATAACTTGCCCAAGGCCACATAGCTAATACGTGATAGATCTGGTAATCAAAACCAAGTCGTGAATTAAAAGGAGAATCAAGCAAGGAGAATCTGGAGCCTTAGTCGTCAAGGAGGCAGCTCCATGCAGACTGGAGCGACTCGGTGGGTGGGGGCAGGTGTGTCTGCCAGGCCTGGAGTGTGAGCTCCTTCTTCCATCCCGGGCTGCCTCCGCTTATTCCGTGGCTGGGTGGCTCTTTACCTGAGCCCTGGCATTCATGCCCCTGGTCTTCAGCAGGTGGCTACAAGGAGGAGATGCTATCTGCCCACCCAGCTCTCAGCTGCCCAGCCCGCATCTCAGCTCTGGCTATGGAAGCACCAGCTTCTCCGGTCTTCAGAGGGATATGTCCAACAGTGGCCTAACCCCAAGGGCGCATGCGCTCTGTCACAGAGGCGCCTCCGGGCCCCGCGGCCACCCAGGCTGCTGGTCTGGCCCTCGTGCGCCCTGCCTGAGAACCACGGCTCCCTCCGTCAGCTCTGTTTCTCCTGGCGGCTGCCCACCCACACCGAGCCTGTGACTCACGGGGAGATGATGGAGGCTGATGACTGTCTTGGGTGTGCAGAATGGGCTGTGTCCCCGAGGCCAGGGGTGGGGCCCGGGGAAAGGGAGGCTGGCTGGCAGGAGAGCGGTGTTCTGTGGGATGAATGTGTCACTTGCTTCTAAATTAAGGGAGAACTCCGATCCCGGGATGTTCGGGGAGAAGGAAGGGCGGAAGTGGGCAGCCATCCTTGGCAGGGTTTCCCCAACTCGCTTCTGGATTCTGACTTTCTCCTGCCTCCCAGAGGCCAGCCTCAAAGAGGTCAGATGGAGAAGTAACACCTGCTGAGTCAGACCCTCCCCCTCGGGGAGACCCCCTCCCCAAATGGGCTCCCACCCCTACACATTTATGTTTAATCATAATGAAGACTCAAGCTGTTTTTTTAATTTAATTTTTATTTGATATTGGGATATAGCTGACTTACAATGTTGTGTTGGTTTTGGGTGAGCGGCAAAGTGAATCAGTTATACATAAACATATACCCACTCTTTTTGAGAGTTTCTTCCCATATAGGTCATTACAGAGTATTTAGTAGAGTTCCCTTTGCCATACAGTAGGTCTTTGTTGACTACCTAGTTTATATATAGTAGTGAGTAGGTTTTGCCCAACTCTTTGTGACCCCGTGGATTGTAGCCCGCCAGTCTCCTCTGTCCATGGGATTTCCCAGGTAAGAATACTGGAGTGGGTAGCCATTTCCTCCTCCAGGGGATCTTCCTGACCCAGGGATTGAAGCTGAGTGTCTTGCATCTCCTGTATTGGCAGGCAGATTCTTTTACCACTGAGCCCCTTGGGAAGCCCATGTATATAGTAGCTGTCTGTGTGTTAATCCCCAACTCCTAACTTACCCCTCCCCATTCCATAGCCTGCTCATCACAGCAGACTCCAAAGTTACATGTGCTGCATTTTTTTTCAACTCTAGATTTTCCCCTCTGTTGGGAATCTCTTGTCAACAAGAAGGCAAAACTGTGATGCCAGTGATTAAGGCTGGGGCCTTTCAGTGTGGTGTGTTTGGATCCAGCTGGGGCAGGCAGGTATAATAAAGAAATAATAAAGCCAGGGTGGAAGAAATGTCTGTGCATTTTGATATGAAATACCTTCCTTCCTGGTTAAATGCAAAGCACGACGTATAAATCAGCCTGGGTCGTTTAAATTAACAGCTCAGGCTGGGCTTTAATATCGGTCCTGGTACCTGCGACTCATTCCATTAGTGTCAGTTTAACAGTTGGATACGTGGGCCGGGGGTAATATTAATGATTACTTGTTAGTTAAGTGGACACGAGCTTTTACACAAAGGGCCAGTGCTGCAGGTGCCTCTCTGCGTGTGCTGTGCCCGCCAGGGCCCGGGAGACCTGGAGCTCCGAGGTGGACAGCTTAGAAGGATGCTCTGAGCCTCACCTGGACCTCTTCCCAGGGGGCCCCTGGAGAGGTGAGCTGTGCCTCTTTGGGGCTGAGTCCCTGAGTGAGAGCCCTCTCTGCCGAGCCCGGGAACAGCCCAGCAGGCAGCTCCCCAGGGCCCGGGAGAAAGAGAGGCAGCGGGCCCTGGGCCCCCCTCGGGGAAGAAGCTGCCTCTGCAGCCCGGGACGGCTGAGATGGGAATGCCCACCGGTGATCGACGCTGACGTTTATAGAAAGCACACAGGTTTGCTCACTCATAGAATGCAAGGACAGTGTGTGATTCGGGACCTGGCAGGGCTCTGCCGTAGTGCTCAGGCTGGCGGGGCTGATTGCAATCATTTCCGGAAAGGCCTTGGATTGCCTGCAGGGAGAAGGCCAAGGGTGCATGGGAACAGGCCGCCAGCGGAACCCGAGAGCAGGCTGCCTGCCCCGTGAACGGAGCCGAAACCAACTGCTAGGAAGGGTCCCCTCTGGGCACTCTGCCCCCACGCCTCCTCCTCCCAGACACTCCGAAATCTTCCTGGTTGCGGGGCTGCGGCTGGGACCACGGGATGCAAGGTCACGCGGGTGGCCTTCTGAGAACGCTGGATAAAGGGGATTCTCCCCGGCCCCGTCTGATCAGTCTGTCCGATCAGTCTGGCTGGGGGTGCTGTGGCCCCCGATGCGACTTTTTTTTTTCTTAAAGTGGATGTTTATTAACATTCAAACTTTCTTCATACAAAACCATATAAAAAAATTAGTCAGGCGTACAAAGGAATGGGGCTTCCCTGGTAGTTCAGCTGGTAAAGAATTCGCCTGCAATGCACGAGACCCCAATTCCATTCTTGGGTTGGGATGATCCCCCGGAGAAGGGATAGGTTATTCACGCCAGGATTCTTGAGCTTTCCTGGTGACTCAGGTGGTGAAGAATCCGCCTGCAATACGGGAGACCTGGATTCGATCCCTGGGTTGAGAAGATGCCCTGGAGGAGGGCATGGCAACCCACTCCACCATTCTTGCCTGGAGCATCCCCATGGACAGAGGAGGCTGGTGGGCTACAGTCCACGGGGGCACAGAGTCAGACATGACTGGGCGACTAACCACATACAAAAGAATCAGACAATGAGACTTGCAGTGGCATGGGTGGACCTAAAGATTGTCATGATGAGCAAAGTGAGTCAGAGAAAGACGAATATTGTATGATATTGCTTCTATGTGGAAACTTAAAAAAAGGGGGGCAAATGAACCTATTTACAAAAACAGAGAGTCACAGATATAGAAAACAAGCTCATGGCTACAACGGGGGAAAGGGTGGAGAGTGATAAATTGGGAGACTGGGACGGATGTATACACACTACTATATATAAAATAAACAACAAGGACCTACTGTATGGCACAGGGAGCTATGTTCATTATCATGCAATAACTTACAATGGCCAAGGATCTGAAAAAGAATATATATATCTCTTCTCCCCGGAGCCTAGCACTGAGGCCCAGATGCCATATATATATTTATATACACTCCTGCTAAGTTGCTTCCATCGTGTCCAATTCTTTGCGACTCTCTGCACTGTAGCCTGCCAGGCTCCTCTGTCCTTGGGATTCTCCAGGCAAGAATACTGGAGTGGGTTGCCATTTCCTTCTCCAGGGGATCTTCCCCACCCAGGGATCGAACCTGGACTATCTAGAGTCAGACGCGACTGAGCGACTCCGCACAGCGCAGCAACATAAATATAAACTGGACCTCTTTGCTGTATAAATATAAACTGGACTTCTTTGCTGTAGACCAGAAACTAACAAACACAACATTGTCAGTCAGCTACACCGCAATGAAAAGTAAAGACAATGGTGAACAGGTGATGCTGAAATTGCAGGCTTTCCACCTTCAAATACTACCTGTGTGTTGCGGGCTTGTGACTCAGAACGGCAGTTGGTAGGGTGGAGCCCCAGACCAGCTGGCGGCTCTGTTGGTCAGCGGGCTGGCCCCGCCCCTCCGCCGAGCCTTGATGTCCACATCTGTACGGTGGCAGCGGCGGGAGGTGGGCACGAGCTCTTTGCTCTTGCTTCCTCAAAGCTGCTATAGGTGAGTCCACGCGGGACAAGTCCAGAGAGACTGCGGGAAGGCCGTGCCGGGGAACCTGACCCTTTCGCACGGAAGCCCTGGACACAGCGTCCTTGTCTCTTGGGGACACTTTGGGGAAGCAGTGCTGTTTCCCAGTTCCAAGGGAAAAGTTTGGCAGGAGGGAGCCGGGCACACTCGCCCACTCCCCGACGGCGAAGCCGATGCCTCGGTGGGCACGCGAACAAGCTTGCACTCTCCCTAGACCTGCAGCTTGTTGCTTCTCCCCAGAGCCTGACACCGAGGCCCAGACGCTATTGCCCCCAGGGCCTTCAGCAGCCAGTCCCACCTGGTTGGGCCGCTCTACCCCGGACCAGGTTCCCGGCCTGCAGCACTCAGCCCGCCGCCCCGGCCCCGGGGCTGCAGAGATTCCCTGTGGATGCCCCGCGCGTCCCCTGTGAGCCTCTGCCCCTCGTCTCTCTGCTCGGGAATTTCTCAGGCTGGCTTGGTGGGAGCCGGCCTGCAGACACTTCATTCACAACTTGTTGGTTGGTTTTTCTCTTCCAAGGGAGGCGGGGGTGTGGCTGCAAAATAAATCTTTGGCTTTTTTTTTTCCTTCTCCCCCAAAGAAATCATTGTGTTGTCATGCAGGGAGGGCCCAAGCCGATGACATGTTTATGGGGCTGCCTCGAGTGAAGGCCAGTGTCTGGTAGGGCCATCCAGAGGATTGCTCTCCACTCCCCCCACCGTGGCCACCCCACCCCCTTTCCCTCACAGCAATACAACTTCAGTTCAATGCTTGTCTAGAATTCTCAGTGGGGCTACCTAGGCTCAAAGGGGGTGGGGGTGGGGGTGACGTCACATCCCCGGGTCCCGATTGGCTGCCTTCAGGCTTCAGGAATGATATCATCTCTGCTTCTGCCTGCCCACCCCCTTTTCCTTCCAGGCCTTTCCTGGCTGGGCCAGCCCCCCCACTCCGTCCCCAGCACCCCACCCCAGGATACCCTGTTGCCTTGGAGACCACAAGTTTTCAACCTCGTTGTCTGAAGGAATGGTAATTCGTTATATGTCTGACATGGGGGTGAAGGGTGCAGAGAGGGAGACCCAGGCCGGACGGTCGCAAGGGGAGGTGGTGGACAACCGAATAACGAACAAAAATATGTTTCACGCATGAGAAGCCATCAAAGATGGTAGCGAGGAAAAAGGTCATTGCAGATGGCGTTTATGAAATTGAAAAACGGAGGCGAAATTTTCAAAAGCAAGCGGCTGCCAAAATATGGCTGAGCATCACCACCCCTCCCCCAGACAGCTCATTAGGAGGGTTTTGGAGAGAGCGTCACCGGTGCTCTGGGGCGGCTGTGTTATCTTCGGAGGAAGGGCGGTCCCTTCATCCCCCGGAGGAGGTACACCAGGAGCTCTCCCCTCCAACGGGCTCTGCTCAGAGCCAGCAGTTTCTGAGAAAGTGGCCCAGATAACGACCCACCCACACCCTTGGTGTGCCTGAGGGTCTCCTGGTCCCTTAGTGTGAGTCCCCAGGAGCCTAAGGCACGAAGGAGTCTCTAGCTGAGGCTGTGTGCGCGTGTGTGTGCATGCGTGCTTGCATATGTGTGCATATGCTTGTGTGTGTTTGTGTGTTTGTGTATGTGTGTATGCATGTGCGTGCTTGTGTATGTCTATGTGTCTGCGTATGTGCTATGTACATGTGTGCGTGTGTGTGTACATGCATGCTTGCGTATGTGTGCATATGCGTGTTTGTGTATGTGCGTGCTTGTGTATGTCTATGTGTCTGCGTATGTGCTATGTACATGTGTGCGTGTGTGTGTACATGCATGCTTGCGTATGTGTGCGTATGCGTGTTTGTGTATGTGCGTGCTTGTGTATGTCTATGTGTCTGCGTATGTGCTATGTACACGTGTGCGTGTGTGTACATGCGTGCTTGCGTATGTGTGCGTATGCGTGTTTGTGTATGCATGTGTGCTGTGAGCATATGTATGTGTGCTTATGTGTATTTGTATATGTGTGCTTGTATGTGTGTGTTTGTATATGTGTGTGCTTGTGCGTGTATGCATGTGCGTGCTTGTGTATGTCTATGTTGTGTGTGCTTCTGTGTGTTTGTGTGTCTGCGTATGTGCTATGTACGTGTGTGTGTTTGTGTGGGTCTGTGTACGCTTGTGTGTGTTTGTGTATGCGTGTGCTGTGTGTGTATGCATGCGTGCTGTGTGTGTGCATGTGTGCTGTGTGTATGTGCATGCGTGCTGTGTGTATTGGCGTATGTGTGTTTGTGTGTGGATATGTGTGCTTGCGTATGTCTCTGGATGTGTGTGCTTGTGTATGTTGTGTGTGCTCATGTGTCTGCATATGTGCTATGTACGCGTGTGTGTTTGTGTGGGTCTGTGTACGCTTGTGTGTGTTTGTGTACGGGTAGGTGTGTTTCAATTACCCGTAGATTCCGTGTCTATGTTGATGGTAGTCACTACGGACTACTCCAACCCCTGACTCCCTGGGACGGTTTAAGGACAACACGCAGATTCCCCGTGGCTCCCCATCTCGTCTGCCTCCCAGACTCTGGTTTCACTCCAGGAGCATTTCTTCTCTCTCCATGGGCTGTTAACATGTGGCTGTTTGTGGTCTTCCCTTACATTTGTTCCATGTCTGTTTTCCTGTCGGAGGCATCCTTTGAGTCGGGAACTCCAGATTTGCAGTGTGGAATATTGGTGAGGTTCTGGCTGCTTGTGGTCCTTACTTTTCACGCCTGACCCCTGTAGCCGGCTCTTCTCAGCCCTCACAGGCCGCCTCTTACTCCCTGACAAGTGCCTCTGAATCTACAGTCATACAGTTACAAGGAAAATAAGCAAATGATGAAAAGAGGTGTTAAAGACATACTTGCTGGGCAATAAGTGGAGAGTCTAGAGCTTCGTTTCAGGAACAGATTCTTTTAGATGTTCCTGTGTGTTGAGATGGGTGGATGTTTTTCTTGTAAGTCTGGAATACACTGACCTTTCAATAAAAGCTGGCTAATATTGTCTTCTTGTTCATTTGTACAGACTCTTCTGGGCTGGCAATGTATTTTAAATATTCTGTAATAACCTATATGGAAAAAGAATCTGAAAAAGAATGGGCATATATATGTGTGTCTGATTCACTTTGCTACACACTTGAAACTAACACGAGATTGTACATCAGCTATACCCCAATAAAAATTTTTGCAAAAATTTAAAATTGTATTTCAAAATACCTCCTAGAAATGGGTGAACACTGCAACTATTAATATATATACACACACACAGCCATAGATATGTGGGTCGCTGAGTGTCTATGTGTGATTGCATTTCCTTATTTCTGTTTTTGAAAAAGTTTCCAAGTGTTCTGAAGTGGGTAGTTACTACAAATAAAATCGGGGGAAAAAAAAGCTATTTAAAAAAATCGGTCATTGGGCAGGATGTTCTAAAGGGCAGATGAATGTAGCTTCCAAGATGAAGTAACCGGATACCTGTCAACTCCGCGTAGCAGAGAAGCAGCGGCCGCGTTTGTCACCAGCGGGGCGGTGACGTGACTCCCCCGGGGTCCTGCGGCTTCTCTTCCTTTCTGCTATGGTCCAGTTTCTCAGGCTCGGAGGGAGAGAAGACTCTCTGAGTATTAGATGAAGGTGATCTTGGACCACCTCTGATCCACCCTCTTTCTGTCTAAACCGGACACTTAATGGCTCTTGAAAAGTGAGCCCTAATCTGAGATTTACACAAGCTGTCCCCTCAGAATCCGCATGCCCAAAACCCAAGTCATAATTTCCCCAAACTGTTTCCTTCCAACCCTAAAGTTTCTGTCTGCCCCCAGAACCACTATTTTTATCCAAGCTAGAAACTTCGCAGTCATTTTTGATTAATCCCTGTACGTCAGTCTCCAAGAGAGTCACCGAGAACAGTTTGTTATTCATGCCAAGTCTGCCGCTGTGTTCATCCTTCCCAACTTCCTGGTGCCCCAGCAGAAGCCATTTCCTTCAAGAGCTGTTTGAAATGCCACCTCCTCCAGGCAGATTTCCTGAATTGCTCCTGTGCTTCCTGATAAACATCTAACTTGAATTCCACCTGGATGAACAGACTTGAGGAGCTCCATCCACCTTGGATCACGCAGCCTTGGTTTGAAGGAATAGACTTGGCTTTCCTTCTAGACTGCGTGGCCCAAGAGCGCAAGCCCAGGTGCTTTATAAGGTCAGATTGTGTGAGCTCAGCATAATTTATTGATTAAACAAAAGGAAACCACTTCCTCTCTTGGCAAACCACACTGGTATTTCACCCTCTTTTCTTTACAGGTATTTTCCTAAACATCTGACCTGAACACCTACTTTTTAACTGAAGCAAACTTTTCTCTTTTGCATTTCCTGTCTTTGAATACACTGATTAAACTCCGTCTCTGTGTTTTAATTATTATCATAATAAATAGTCCCAAATTATTGTTTTGTTTTTTTTTTTTTTAGTTTGAAAGACAGGATAGTCTATAATGTTGAAGTCTGAATTTTGGAGCCAGACTGCCTAAATCTGGGAATGTAACACTGTAGTCACTAGCCACATCTGAAGGTTTATTTAAATACATTTTAAGCATATTTATTTATTTATTTGGCCATGCCAGGTCTTAGCTGCTGCATGCATGATCGTCGGTCTTCACAGAGGCGAGCAGGACCCTTAGTTGTGATGTGAGAACTCTTAACTGTGGCATGTTAGATATAGTTCCCTGACCAGGGATCTAACCCAGGCCCCCTGCAATGGGAGAGCAGAGTCGTAGGCATGGGACTACCAGGAAATTTAAATATAAATTTAAATATATTATGGCTTTTAAAAATGAAAGATTCAATTCCTCCATCGTATTGAGGTTTTCAAGTCCTCAAATAGCAACGTGTAGCAAGTGGCTACCCTACTGAAAAGCAGAGATACAGGACATGTCTGTCATCACAGAAAATTCTTTTGGATACCTCAGGCCAGCTTCAAAAATATTCGACTTTGGGGGCCAATCTCCTTCTAATACCTACCTCTTCAAGTTGCTTAAGCTTTAAATGAGTTAATACACATAAAGCACATAGGAGAATGTCTAGAGTATCACAGCAGGTCACCCACAGTTGCAGGACCAGGGCTTTCCAGGTGGCACTAGTGGTAAAGAATCTGCCTGCCAATGCAGGAGACAAAAGAGATGCAGGTTCGATCCCTGGGTTGGGAAGATCCCCTGGAGGAGAATCCTCCTCCACACGGCAATCCACTCCAGTATTCTCGCCTGGATAATCCCCATGGACAGAAGAGCCTGGCAGGCTACAGTTCATAGGGTCACAGAGTCAGACACGACTGAAGCGACTTAGCACTCACGCACCCACAGTTAGACATTATGGTCTACACTGGCCTCGTGTTCCAACTCTTGACTCATCTCCATGACCCAATTTAATCTGTGAGTCCATATCACATTTTTGGTAACAGCATTCTTACTAACTCCTGCCAAGAATTCTCTTTGATGCCCCTTAAAGGAGACAACATTCTCTGGCCAGAAACAGCTCATAGAAGCCACCTTCTTGCTTAATGACATACAAATTATCAACCATAAATGACCCTGGGAAAGAATAATCATTTATGTTGGACCTTCAAGGACTTTAAGCTGGTCACCACCAGGCCAGAGAAAGTCTTTTTCCTGTTGGATCTGGGGCAGCAAGTGTGGAGAAAATCAAATGATGTTTAATCAGGCCGAGCATTCTTCACTGGTGACCTAATGAAGGGGCATGACTAAATGACCATTAGGCGGGATGTTTGTGTGAACTGCAATAGAGAAGTTCCTCTAAACTTTCTGAAGAGGAAGATAATATATCTAAATAGCTTCCTGTCTCTTTGCTGCCAAGCAGCAGCAGAAGGAAAATAGCTTCTCCAGCAGGGAAATATTTAGCACATTGGGTGCGCTCAGCTCCTCCCTGTTGGGACGAATGAATGGAAAGTGAGCAGGAAAGTGAGGGAGCCTTCTGGGCGCTCCCAGATGCCCTGACGTTTGGCACGTTGTTTCAGAGCTACGGGTCTGGAAGTCAGGGAGCGTGTCTGGAGGGTAAGAAGGCTTATGAGACAGAGATGGGGTGTCTTTGGGGGCTTCTGGCACTCACATTGATTAGGGCCTGAACCGATCTCTGCCTGGGTTCTTAGAAACCCCAGTTCACATCTTAGCAGGAAAGGGAAGATCCGATTTTTTTCCTGCTTGCCGGATGCCTGCCTCTGAGCCCTTGGGTGCGCGGTTCTGGAAAGTTTTTCCATGGCTGTGAAAAACCCATTTGGGAGCTTGACTTTAAGTGGAAACTGCTACTCACTGAAGCCAAACCACAACCCAGAAGACAGAAAAGCCCCTCTTCCATTTGCCGTGACTTTAGGGCGTGCGAGGCAGAGCTCTCCCGGAAGTCCACATGGAGCGGCCCTCCCTGGTGGTTTAGATGGTAAAGAAGGTGTCAGTCGCTTAGTCGGGTCCGACTCTGTGACTCCGTGGACTGTGGCCGCCGGGCTCCTCTGTCAATGGGATTCTCCAGGCCTGCTGGGTTCTTTATCACTGCGGCCACGTGGTTGGCAAGATGGTACAGAATCTGCCTGCACCGCGGGAGACCCGCGTTAGATCCCTGGGTCAGAAAGATCCCCTGGAGAAGGGAATGGCAACCCACTCCAGGATATTCTTGCCTGCAGAATCGGATGGACAGAAGAGCCTTGCGGGCTACAGTCGATGGGGTCGCAGAGTCAGACATCACTGAGCGAGTGAGTGAGCATGCACGCACATCCGCCAAGGAAGCCTCGGTTTGACTTTTTTTTCTGCCGCTCCAACTCCCACTCATGTTTGCAGGAGCGGGGAGAGGCGGGCAGTTAGAGAGGTCAGAGGAAGCCCAGGCCTGGCTGCATCCTGGGGATCAGCTCCTGCCAATCGACTCAGCAACCTGGGCCCAGCTCTGTTGGAGACAACAAGGGTGAGATTCAGGTCCCTCCTGCAGCCCCTCTCCCCGGCAGACTTTCTCCTTTTCTCTGACTGCAGGCCTCACTCAGCCCATCAGCAGCTCTTTTTGGGATCTAGACCTGAGGTCAGCAAACGTTTTTGACACCTTCCGGTTTTGCGGGTCAAGAGCAAAAGGAGGATGTTATGTAGGTCATTCTGTAACCATTTAAAATCTAACTAAACATTAAACAAAAACAACACCCTATAGCTTGCTGTTCAGTCTCTAAGTCATGTCCTACCCTTGCTGCCTCATGGGCTGCAGCACCCAGGCCCCGTGTCCTCCGCTGTCTCTTGGAGTTTGTTCAAATTCATGTCCATTGAGTCGGTGATGCCATCTAACCATCTCATCCTCTGTCTCCCCCTTCTCCTCCTGCCTTCAGTCTTTCCCAGCATCAGGGTCTTTTCCAGCTCTGCACATTAGGTGGTGAAAATATTGGAGCTTCAGCTTCAGCATCAGTCCTTCAGTGAATATTCAGGGTTGATTTCCTTTAGGATGGACTGGTTGGATCTCCTTGAAGTCCAAGGGACTCTCAAGAGTCTTCTCCAGCAGCACACCCTGAAAGCATCAGTTCATGCAGGTAGTAGGCTGAAATTGCCCTCTGGGCTGTAGTTTGCTGACCCCTGACGCAGGATGCAAACTCTGATGAATAAGTGCCGTTTCCTGCCTAACAAATACTTACAGAGAAGGGATTGTGTGCCTGACACCACGCTGGATGTTTGGGGCACCATCGTCAAGCAAAACGAAACAAAGCCAAACACAGATCGTGGTCCTTCCCTGGTAGGCTAGTCATTAAGACTTCAGCTTCCAATACAGGGGATACGAGTTCGATCCCTGGTGGGGGAAATAAGATCCCACAGGCCTCATGGCCAAAAAAGCCAGAATGTTTTTTTTTTTAAAAAGACGCATTATTGTAACAAATTCAATAAAGACCAAAAATGGTTCACATTAAAAAAAAAAGTAAAAAACAGACTGTGTCCTTAGGGGTATAAAAAAAGTCATTGAAAGACAGGATCCTGGGTAAGTGCAGAGAGGCAGGCGTTCACAGAGACAGTTGCAAATGGCATTCAGACCAGCTATGGGATGTCTGGGCTGTGTGTGTGTGTGTGTGTGTGTGTGTTTGCACGCGCATGCGCGTGCATGCAAGGGAGAGAGCGAGCGTGCCATATGTGACCATTTCAGCTTCAGTTAATGAAATGCCAATTCATTTTCCATTTCAACCAATTAAAATTACATGCTATTAAACAACAAATTAATTGATAATTAAAATGTAAAAAATACAAATTCCATTGCTCATTTGCACTAGCCACAGTTCCAAGGCAGTGAATGGCCACCTGCAGCTCGTGGCCGCCACGTTGCAGAGAGAGGGAGGGAGAGAAAAGGCAGAGGCCAGAGGGGATAGAAGCGAACCTTCCGGTGCAGAGGAAGCTGGGCTGAGTCTGTAGGACCTTGTGGGCTGGACAGGACTCGCTGAAGCCGACGCAAGGGAGCAGAGAGAGGAGGGCGAGGGGAAATGTGGGCGAGGACGTGGAGGCAGGAAGCAGCATGGGCTCCCAGCGCAGCAACGCAAGCCAAGCAGAGCCATTGCAGAGTGGGCCACGCCCTCTGGACTCCTGGTGGAAGGGGTCACCAAGGGGCCCACCCATGTGCCAGGGACTTGGGGTTCATGACCAAACATGACCCTGAGGTGTACTCGTGTGTGTGCGTCCATCATTACAGAAGAATTCGGGGATGTCCAAGGTCACAGAGAGACAAGATGGGCCTCCCTTTGAATGGAAGCAGGTGTGTTCAGGACCCCAGAGCGTCCCCTGTTTGTCACTAATGACATGGCTGCCCCTCCAGTGGGTCTGCGGGGGCTAAGTCAGGAGCCCTGAGCCGCACGGGGCCATTTCAAGCTGCAGTGAATCATGCCCAGTAACATTTAACTTGCCACTCTCCTCTTTCACCTTCACAAAGAGGCTCTTCAGAATAGTCACTGGAAGGACTGATACTGAAGATGAAGCTCCCATACTTGGGCCACCTGATGCGAAAACCCGACTCAGTGGAAAAGACTCTGATACTGGGAAGAATTGAAGGCAGGAGGAGAAGGCGGTGATGGAGGATGAGATGGTTGGGTGGCATCACCGACTCAGTGGACATGAGTTTGAGCGAGCTCTGAGAGATTGTGAAGGACAGGGAGGCCGGGCGTGCTGCCGTCCACAGGACTGCAAAGAGCCGGACAGGACTGAGCGACTGAACAACCATGGCAGCAACATTTAACTTCAGTTGCCGGGTGTTAGGAGCACCGCTTCAAGTGCTCAAAGTCTCCATGTGGTCCAGAGCAAACCATGTTGGATGGCGCAGACACAGAACCACCCCTTTGTTGCAGAAAGTCCTACCGGGCCAGACTGACCTCGAGGACATGATCTCTGTTCCTAGCCTGGCTTGGGAAAGCATTTAGACCTGAAAAAAAAAAAAAAGAAAAAGAAAGAAAGAAAACCCAGCTCTTCTTTACAAACAGGCCGTCCCTCGCAATGTGGGAATGTCAGGGCCTCTGGGTGAAGTGAGCAAGAGAGAAGAGAAACGAGATGCAGCTGAGGTGGGGACGCTGTGTTTTCTCCGATATTACTAAGCAACCGTGTCCTAAAATCTCCGGAGCCAGCGACAGAACTTTGTTTACCAGGAAGAAAGCACTTGAAAAGGAGAATATTTGGCGGAAATGCGCTTTGGGATTAGCAGGTTTTTTTTTTCCTTTCTTTCTTTTCTCTCTCTTTTTTTTTTTCTTTTAATGCTGTTTTGTTTCTCTTCTGGGTTGTTCAAGGTACTGACCTAGCACTCAGCGCTCTTTGCCAAGAAACTCTTTCCCTGCCTAATTAGCCTGCGGTATTGTTCGGGGGTTCTGGGAAGGGTGGGGAGGGGGCGAGGCGGCGGGAGGGAGGCAGGACCAATGGCAAGCTGCAGGGAGCCAGCGGGGGTGCGGGGAGGCCCGGCTGGTCATTAGATGCCAAGGTCTTGAAAATCCCTCTGTAATTAATTTTCTCCTGCATTAATTAGAGAAATGTTGGAACGGTCAGGAGAGGGAGGGATTTGTTGCCCCTGGGCTTCTTTTCAGGGCGACTTAAGGGAAAGATGGTAATCTGTTGGAGAGTTGGCCGTGTCCAGGGTTTTCAGGAGACTCTGTTGCCTGTGGGAGGAGAAACCAATTTAAATCAGGGGTTACGGGGAGGCTCGGGCTTGATGCTATAACTTGGGCTGGAGAATGGGACACACCTCTTCAGAAGCCGGGAGCCTGTGTGTGGACGCACACTCACGTCACTGCTTCTCAAACTTTCGCCCACGGAATCTGAATGCTTGAAAATTCAGCAGAGTTCTCCAGAAAGAACTGCATTACCCCTCTCGCTCCCTCACCCCCGGTCTCACAACTGGTCCCGCTCAGCGTAGGAATTAGAGCCTCGGTGGCTTATTGTCCCTCACTAGCTCAGTCGTGCCCAACTCTTTGTGGCCCCGTGGACTGTAGCCCGCCAGGCTCCTCCGTCCAGGGGATTCTCCAGGCAAGAATACTGGAGAGGGTTGCCATGCCCTCCTCCAGGGGGTCTTCCCCACCCAGGGATCGAACCTGAGTCTCCTGCATCACAGGCGGATTCTTTACCACTGAGCCACCTGGGAAGTCCCTCCCCGGCTTGCAGCCCCTCAAATCATTCATTTTTCGCCTGAAAGTAAGACACGGGGCTGGGGTGGGTGGGAGGGCCAAGAGGCAGGGGATATACGCTGTTGTGCCCCATCCACTATGTTGTACGGCAGGAACTAACAGAGCGTTGTAAAACAATCATACTCCAATAAAAAAATACATAAAAAAGGGCGGGGCTATATGCTTATGCATGACTGATCCAATTTGCTGAGCAGTAGAAACGGACACAACATTGTAAAGCAGCTATACTGCCGTGAAAATTAAGCTAAAAACAAACAGAATAAGGGAAACAGCCATTTTCCCTGTGCTTTTTCTCTATATTTAAGCATCAAATGCCATGACTCTTGCTAGGCGCGTTTCTGGCCCCGCGGAAGAGAGGGCCTTGACAAGCTTCTCATAGCAGCTCCCGGAGTCTTGCGGTCCACAGCTCTGCTATCCCGAGTCCCCATGTGTTGAAAATGACATTCGGAGGCAGGAGGCCAGTGCACTTCTAAAATGGGACGCCAACTCTCTGGTTTTGTGGGCGGCTTTTACGGAAATTTGAACGGAGCCCAGCTTCTTCTAGACTCTGATCCCGTATGGATTTTATTAATTCAACCGATGGCTTAATAGCTCTGTTGGAGCTTGTGGGTCACATTCATGAAGGGGTAAGCCTGTGTCCTCAGGCGGGTCCCTGAGGCCAGCACCTTTGGCTAGTAATTCGATGGCGATGCCCCAAACAGGGAGCCCAGTGAGTTTCAGTCCGCCACTATTTTCAAAGCGGTCGGATCTGTGAATCAAAGGTCAAGATGTAGGTTCTGGGCTCCAGTGAAGGAGCTTGCCTTGTTGTGTGTTAGCTGCTCAGTCATGTCTGACTCTTTTCGACCCCATGGACTGTAGCCTGTCAGGCTTCTCTGTCCGTGGGATTCTCCAGGCAAGAGTACTGGAGTGGGTAGCTCTTCCCTTCTCTGGGGGATCTGTCTGACCCAAGGATTGAACCTGCATCTCCTGCATTAGCAGGCAGATTCTTTACCATCTGAGCCACCAGGGAACTCTCCCCCCTCAAAACAAAACAAAACAACAAAAACCTGATTGCTAAATAAAAGTAATAGGTCTCTGGTAGAAAGAAGTGTTATGGGTTGAATGCGTCAACGAATGGAATAGAAGTTGGTGGCCCAGCAGGAGGGTTGTTGTGCCAGTTGGTCTGTGACTCAGCTCTATGGGCTGGATCTAAGCAACCGGACCACACCACCCAGACTTTCCATGTGCAACCATTATTGCCCACTGTATGCACTGCTTCCTTTGACCTTTCAGGCTGTGAGTTTTTGTTAACATGAAAGCTCTGAGAGCTCCCTTCCCAGCGCCATTCCGTGGCCATCACCCACAGTCTTCCAGCAGTGGAAAGCATCCTTGCCCCCTTCTCCTCGAGACGAGTGACTCATCGCTCTTGAGGGAGGGACTAGAGGACCAGAGCAACAAGAGGAGTGAGCAGAGTGAGCGGGGTCGGGGGGCGGTTCTTGGCAGGAAATGGGCTTGGGAGCTGGGGCGGTCAGAGCCGGATGGAATCTCCCGGAAGCTGTCGGCACCCCTGGGAGGTGGCTGTGCCCTCTCTCTTCCCTGGCCCACCCCTGCGCATTCTTCACAGCAGCTGTTTCAACTCTCCTCCCGCTCAGGCCTCCAAGTCCACCCCCACCATTCGTAGAAGATGACTTCACCTCCCGCTCCGCCTCGAGGACCAAGCCACTGGTCTATACTGACTCCAAGTGGCCTGGGAGCCTGGCTGTGTCATCAGGACTCATGTGCGTGTGTCTGTGTGCACGCATGCACACTCAGTTGTGTCCTAATCTTTGTGACCCCATGGACTGTAGCCCACCAGGCTCCTCCATCCATGGGATTCTCCAGGCAAGAATACTGGAGTGGGTCTGCCCTTCTCCAGTGATCTTCCTGACTGAAGGGCAGAACCTACATCTCTTGCATCTCCTGCATTGGCAGGTGGGTTCTTTATCACTAATGCCACCCAGGAGGACCTGAGTTTAAATCCGAACTCTGCCACTTTTATGGTGGATGGTGGGCCGTTTACTGAACCCCTTTCTGGCTCTGTTACCTCCCATGTAAAATGGGGTTGTTTCTGGAGTTACGCAAACAAAGGCAGGGAACTTCTGTGTAGACAAAAAGTAATGATAATGCTAACAATTAGAAATAATACCACCAGCACAGCTTTTTCTACCACGACCGCCAACACCGTCAGGGGCATTCACTCTGTCATCTTATCATCCACCCACATCAAGAGTTTCTTGTGGTCCAGCCCCACTTCCTTCCAGCCTCCGCAAAGGTGGGGAGTCCTGCTTCTGGTCTACGGCTGGCCCCTCCACTCACGTGCACGCCATCTGCTCCCGTCTAATTCCAAATGATTACCTCTGGACTCTCCCAACTCCTTCTCTCCTGCATCTTCTTCTTGGTATTCACACATGTTTAGGTTCCACTTAACTCCCCCATGTGCTTCCTTCTCTGGACTCTGCCCTCAAACCACAGTCTTTTCATGGACGGAACTGTCCCAAGACTCATCGACGCTTCCTGACCCTGCTTTCTGCCTCCCCCGTCCCTCACAGCCCACTGCAATTTGTCTTCTGCCCCCACCGCTCTGCTGAAATGGAGCCTTCAAAAGTCTTCTTAATTGCCCTCCTCCGTGCTCCTCAGTCCTCGGGAAGCATCTGGCTCCGTGGGTCCAAAGGTTCATCCTCCACCCCCTTCTCCCTGGGCATTCCTGAGTCTGCTCCTGCCCCAGCTCACGCCTTTGGCTCCTGAGTCACGATCTTCTGTCCCCTCAGGGTCATCAGCTCTGCCGCCCCCTGGGTGGTCTCACACATGCCCTCCGCAGCCAGGATTTCCCCCCAAAGTCTGCCGAGTCCACGTCTGCACCTCTGACCTCTCCTCAGCCCCCGATCTTCACATTCAGCCCCTTGTTCTTCCTTTGCCCCACCCATCTAGCATTTCTAGTGCTCAGATGTCAGTCGTTCTGTATGCCTTCTTTTTTTTTTTTTTTTAAAAATATTGCTTCTTTATTTCATATGTATTTTCTTTTAACTGGAGCATAATTAGTTTACGGTGTTGCTAGCTTCTGTTGTACAACAAAGTGAGTCAGCCATATGTACACATAGACGCCCTCCCTCTAGGAGCTCACTCACCCCCCACCCCATCCCACCCTAGGTCATCTCAGAGCCCCGAGCTCACTCCCTCTGCTCTCCAGCGGCTTCCCACCAGCTGTTTATTTACATGTGATCGTGTATCTATGTCAGTCCCGATCCCCCAGTTGATCCCACGCTCCTCCCCCTATCAGTTCTGTCTGTCTGCATCTCTATTCCTGCCCTGGAACTAGGTTTTATCTTGACCGTTTTTCCGGAGTCCACATATATGTGTTAACATATGATATTTTCTTTTCTCTTGTGACTTACTTCACTCTGTATGATGGACTCTAGATCCAACCACATCTCTACAGATGACCGATCCTTCTTATGGCTGAGTAATAGTCCATCGTGTGTATATGTACCACATCTTCTTCATCCATTCATCTATCGATGAACACTTAAGTTGCTTCCACGTTCTGGCTGTTGTAGATAAGACTGCGCTGAACATTGGTGTATCACCTCACACCAGTCAGAACGGCCATCATCCAAAACTCTACAAACAATAAGTGCTGCAGAGAGTATGGAGAAAAGGGAACCTTCATGCACTGTTGATGGGAGTGTAAATTGTAACTACCACTCTGGAGAACAGTATGGAGGTTCTTAGAAAGCTAAAAACAGAGCTATCGTATGATGCAGAAACCCCACGCCTAGGGATATATCTGGAGAATACCGTAAGACTTCTTATTTCTCATACCTTCTGTGCTGTATCAAACCATGTGTCTTACTGAATCTGCCTTCAAAGTGGGTCTTTGATCCGTTTCTTTCTATCCATTCCCACAAGCTCTCTGTCTTCGGAAATTCTTATTACCGACTCAGATACTCAGAGTGGCGGCTTCTGAACTGGTCTGTCTGGCTCTAGACTTTTTTTGCTCCAGTTTCTGTCTCCCGCTGACAGCAAGATGATGGAAACTTGGGGTGACCATGTAATTTAGTGTCCAAACAGGAACACTCTGGGGTGTGAAAAGGAGCGCTAGTAATAATTACAGGATGGGACTGTCCCGGGCAGACTGAGATGCAGGTTCATGCTGTGAAAATGACTTTCTGAGGATGTCACGTCCCGGTTTCGGAATCTCAGGGCTGCCGACGGTAGTCACGGATCCCCTTCTCAGCGCAGGGGATCGCGGATCACCATGAGCCAGCCTCCTTGTTATTTTAGTCTCGGCTTCACTCTGGGTTCTTAGGCACCTGAGTGTTGAGCCATCGTGACACTCCATCGTTTCCCGAGGAAGTTCTGTCCTTCCCCATCTGTCCCCGAGCTCTAACGGTTCTCCCGCCCAGACGCCCCTCCTGCACCACCATCCTGTCCATAAGGCTCAAATGCCACATCCTCCCGGAGGCCCTCACTAACGCTAGTGGTTAGAAAGAATTTCCCCCTCTTCTCTGTTCTGACAGCACGTCGCGTGATCGTTCACAGACGCCCGAGGCTGGAGTCATTTGTGTCCATCACCTGAAGACTGGGCACCTGCTGGGGGGCGGGGCCAGAAAACCACATCCCTCCCTGCATCCCCGGAGCTGGGAGCAGCGTTTCTCGTCTAAAGAGTGAAGAGGGAATGAGCTGTCCTGAGCACCGACGCTGTGCCAGGCATTCCCATGCGGCCCCTTGTTCTGACTTTACACCTCCGCCGATGGATACGATTACGGCTCCCACCCCCAGCCTTTCTTTTCAGAGAGCTGGGAGTGGGGAGGAATGCTGACTGTACCTGGTGAGGACTGTGTGCAGACAGGTGAGTGGTGGAGGGCTCCAATCCCAAGAGAGGAGGGGACTCTTCAAAGCTTCCTATCACCCTTCTGCATTTACCTACGGGTGCCCAGCTCAGTAAAACTGCATCTCTTTGCCACCCATTGAGCATTGCCTGGGATACAGCAAACTCAGCGAATCTTCTGTCTCTCATTCTTGCAGCCACACGAGGGTAGAGGAATGGAATCTTAGGCTCGTTTCCAGCTCTGTCAAGTCCCCCGCCCATTTCCTGCCACAGCTCTGATTTCTCACTTTCTTTAGGCCCCACCCTAACCTCTGCTTGCTGTTCAGTCACTCAGTCAACCCCGTGGACTGCGGCACACCGGGCTTCCCTGCTCTTCACTATCTCCTGGAGTTTGGTCAGACTCAAGTCCGTTGAGTCGGTGATGCCATCCAACCATCTCATGCTCTGTCACCCCCTTCTCCTCCTACCCTCTGCATGAAGGGCTAAAGTGAATGGTGCAGAAAGACCAGCGAGGGAGGGGACCAAGTGATGCAGAAGAAGGGTCGCCCGTCCGCAGTGGATAAACAGGCCCCTGAAGTGTGCCCCCCTAGCTGAATGCTTCTGAATAAAAGTTTTACGACCAACTGATCGGCTAATGTGGGATGGGGATGCAGAAGCACTTTCCCTGGGCCTTCCAGGTGGCTCAGCTATAAGGAATCCACCTGCGGTTCAGGAGCTGCAGGAGATGTGGGTTCAATCCCTGGATCAGGAAGATCTGGAGGAGGAAATGGCAGCCCACTCCAGTATTTTGGCCTGGGAAATCCCAAGGACAAAAAAGCCTGGCAGGCTCCAGTCCATAGCGTTGCAAAGAGTTGGACAAGACTGAAGCAACTTAGTTCGTGTACACTCTTCTAGAAGTCTCCCCAACCATGTTTGTTTGAAACTATAGATTTTTGCAGTCTGGTAGAAAATTAGGCCAGCTAGTCTGTGGGTCATCACAGTAAGGCCAAGGGCTAAAATGGATTCCTTGCCTAATTTATAAATAAAGATTTATTGGAACACAGGCGTGCTCACTCATTGTCCTATGGTCTATGGCTGATTTTGCTGTGCAAGAGAGGTGAGTATATTCAGTATCTGGCCCTTTTAAGAAAAACTCTGCAACCCTTGACAGTTTATTGTTTAGAATTCCAGACAATATGCTACGGCAGGCTGGGACCACGCTGAACTCCTTAGCAAACAAGTATGAGACCATGGGAGTTCTTAACCAAATTTTTGTGATTGTAAAATTATAAAGAAGAAAATACAAGGCACCCATAATTCTATCACCTTCTAATAAGAACTGTTAATATTTTGCTGTATTTGCATCTGGTCTTCTTCTATTTACATATAAAAATATAAGTATATGTAATTATGTCATTAAAAACCTACTGTTTTCAGTTTTTTAATCCGGTTGTATGTGCTTGTGTTTCCCATTTTATGGTGACCACTTTGCATGTCCTTGAATGGTTCTCATGAACACGACCTTGCATAACTTTTTAGTAGGTGTCTCAGCATCATTGAACTCCTAGGTAGTTTCTAGTTATTCATAAATCAAAATATTGTGCCCTGGAGCAAATTCCATTGAGCAGAAAGCTTTGTCTGGGTCTTGACGATTTCCTTGAGATAGATTCCCAGAAGTGGAATTGCTGGGTTAAAGGGTAAGGACAATTTTCAGGGTCTTGATAACATATTGCCAAATTGCTTTCCAGAAAGATTGTACCAATTTATGCTCCCACCAGCAAAGTATGAAATTGCCCCCTTACCCTCCTCTCACCAGCACTGAGTACTATCATTAAAAAGAGTTACCAAATTGATAGGCAAAAATTGCATTTTGTTGTTTTGATTTGGATTCCTTTGATTACTGGTGAGGTTAAACATTTTTTTCATATGTTAAACACTTCTTCATATGTTTATGGCCAAGGGGAATCTTAATAATGGTCTTCAAGTGTGCAAAGGGGTTATTTAGTAGATTGGGACCAGCTGTTCTAGGGAAGAAATGAGAAATGTTGAAACTTCAGCAGGAAAGCACTCGGTTGAAGGTCTTTAGATGGAGAATGATCCTAAGAGTGGTCAGAGGCTGCTCAGAGCCCCTTTCCTGAAGGTGCAAGGACAGCAGAGCAGCGAAGGAGACACAGACATAGAGAACAGACACATGGTGGACTCTGTGGGAAGGAGAGGGTGGCACTGATGGGGAGAGGAGCATGCAAAAATATACATTGCCATGTGTCAAATAAACAGCCAGTGGGGATTTGCTGTGTGATGCAGGGAGCTCAAACCCAGTGCTCTGTGATAAACTAGAGGGGAGGAAGGCGGGAGGGATGTTTGAGAGGAAGGGGACTTATGTATATCTGTGGCTGATTCATGTTGATATATGGCAGAAACTAACACAGTATTGCAAAGTAATTATATTCCAAATAAAAATTTTTTAAAAAAATTTAAGAGGGAAAATGGTCATAAGCTATTGGGTGCTTCTAAGTGCTAAAAACACTGCTGATGCTGGCAGATATTTGCATTTAAATGTTCACAAAAGGTCTGTGAGAAACACGGGGCTTAGATGAAGTTTAGTATTAATTTTCCCGAGTAGGATTGAAACTCTCACCCGAAAATCCTGACTTCATAACCCCTCTGCTACAGCGCCTCTAAGAGAACAGAGTCAATGAGTTTTTCTGGCTTAAAGGGTTTTGCAAATTCTTCCTGAGCAAAATGAAGGCAGGGTGGACCTCGGCTCCCAGAATCCCTCAGTGAGACCTATCTTCTCTAGCACAAGCCAGGCATAGTTTGCTATCAAGAACCCGTTCTCTACTCTGATGTTTGTGCTTTTTAATTCTTGCTGAATGCATGAGCTTGCATAGATGGACTTGTTTCCTTTTTCCCTCATTTTGGTCTTCTGTCTCCATCTTGCTCGGGAGGAACCACAAGTATCAACTGCGTGCCTCTCTCCAAACTGTCCTCCTCAGCAACACGTTGGCCAGGTAAGGCTAGGCTTTCCTCCCCTGGCCATGGGGATGGTGATCAGGGTAATGAAAACCTTCTCTGCACTCCCGTTCTCCTTGCCCAGATCTCCTCTCCACCGCTCGGTCAATGGGAGCTTTGTCTCTGCAAAGAACAAACCTGAAACCCATGGGCCGCAGCCATTGTTGTCTGCTGGCTCCTGAGCCATTTGGATTCTGACTCTGTTAGAGATCTTGTAATTTAAACTCCAACCTGCTTATTAGAAATTCAAGGAAATCACCCAATAATATTTAAAAGCTAAGGAAAAGCAGACAAAGCCTTCTGTCCCCCCACCTCTCCTCCTGTACCAGTCTCATGCCTTCCTGCTTTTTTAGATCTGAGTTTCAAACTCTGTATTGCGGATGTACACCTCTTAAAGATTACAGTGAGTTGCTCAGGTGAACAATCTCCAGGGTTAGGAGGACAAGATGGCTGGAGCTTTTTATCTGTGAGGACGAAGCAAAGGCATCCACTCTGGCTCTCCTGTCCCCTCAGTTTTTCAGTGGAGAATATCAGCAGTCTCATCTTTTAGGTGCTTGATGTTCTTGACCCTGCATGGTCAAACACAAAGGATTGCTCTGACAAGCATTGCTGTAAAATCCATGATCTTTCACCCTCCCCACCTTTCCATTTTCTGCCCTCTGTCTCTTTGGAGTGCTGGCCCCTGTGAAGTCCTGGGCGTGTGTGTCCAGAGCTGGCAGATGAGAGCAATGATGCTTTGTTCATTTCCCTTTGAGATAACAATTCAAATACTGTCACTCCCGTGATGGGCTTGATTTTGCCCTTGTCACCTCTGAGCAGAGGCATCTGTGCTGTCTTGAACAAGGAAAAATAACTCTGCTATTATGG
Source organism: Cervus canadensis (assembly GCF_019320065.1). NCBI lineage: Eukaryota > Metazoa > Chordata > Mammalia > Artiodactyla > Cervidae > Cervus > Cervus canadensis. The sequence goes on along the minus strand of NC_057386.1, from coordinate 4,502,973 downwards.
AAGATCCAGAAAGTTTGATGAAACCAGTCAGTCCTAAAGGAAATCAACCCTGAATGTTCATCATAGGAAGGACTGATGCTGAAGCTGAAGCTCCAATACTTCGGCCACCTGATGGGAAGAGCTGACTTATTGGAAACAACTCTGATGTTGGGAAAGATTGAAGGCAAGGAGAAGGAGGTGGCAGAGGATGAGATGGTTAGATAGCATCAACCACTCAATGGATATGAGTTTGGGCAAGCTCCAGGAGAGACCGCAGGACAGGGAAGCCTGGCATTCTGCAGTCCACGGTGTCGCCAAGAGTCGGACCCGACCGAGTGACTGAAGAACAGCAAGACTGCTCCTGCAGGGTCTGAATCCCCTCCGCCCACAGGAGGACAAAGGATGCCGTCCACTGCTTTTCCTGTAGGTGTGTCTCTCTTCTCCTGCTAACCACTGCAGATTGAGCAGAGGCTTGATCTCCTGATATGATCTCCTTGCAGACCAGGGGGACTCTCCGTCTGAGAGTCTCTAAATAAGCCTAGGCTTTTTAATAGTAATTTTTTTTCTTCTGGAAAAATGGGCTTCTCTCTGTTCTGGGATGTGGCAGCAGGATTATTTGGATTTGGGGAAATGGTTGCCTATGAGTGAGAATGCAATTAAGTTACCAGATGGAGGTTTTCAGTTGAGCCACACAATTAAACAGTAAGGGACAGTTAATAGTGATTATTATTCCTCTGACATGTATCATCTCAGAAACCACAAGGCATGGCTGAGTTGAAAGGAATTTAGGTGCAGAAAAAAGGCACAGCCTATGACCCCAGGGTCAGGTTCAGTGTGGAGGTGTTCCGACTGCTGTTTTACGGCGGTCAAGAAAGAGGGGCTGGGCACGTCCCTTCCTTCATTCACGGTGAAAGGCTGACCCTCAATAAGTGCAGCTCTTTATCAAATGTTTGTCTGCACACATCTTAGTATTGAGCACTGCTAAAAACACAACAAAGAAGAAATGACAACAGGGAAATTCTCATAAAGCTAAACGTAGCCTGACCCTGCATGCCTGCTACGTTGCTTCAGTCCTGACTGATTCTGTGCGATGCTATGGATCGTAGCTGGCCAGGGATTTTCTTTTTTTTGTTGTTCAGTCACTTAGTCACGTCCGAGTCTTTGCGACCCCGTGGACTGTGGCCCGCCAGGCTCCTCTGTCCATGCGATTAACCAGGCAAGAATACTCCAGTGGGTTGCCGTGCCCTCCTCCAGGAGATCTTTCTGACCCAGGGATTGAACCTGGGTCTCTTATATCAGCCTGCATTAGCAGGTGGGTTCTTTACCACTAGCACCAGCTGGGAAGCCCCCATCTTACCCTGTAACCCAGCGATCACGTGCCTGGATATTGACCAAACTGATATGAAAACATCCACCCTGCACATGAATGTTTATGGCAGCTTTAGTCATGATCCCCTCAAACTGAAAGCAACGTTGATGTCCTTCATAGGCGAATGGATCAGGAAAATTTGATGCTACACACAATGGGAAATTGTATGGGTGTGCAGGTGTTGAGTCATGTCCTACTCTTTGTGACCCCATGGACTGTAGCCCACCAGGCTCCTCTGTCCACAGGCTTTCCCAGGCAAGAGTACTGGAGTGGGTTGCCATTTCCTTCTCTGGAGGACCTTCCCGACCCAGGGATTAATCCTGAGTTTCCTGCATTGGCAGGCAGGTATTTTACCACGAAGTCACCTGGGAAGCCCCAGAGTAGAATACTATCCTGTGACAAAAAAGGAATGAACTAGCAAGCTACACAAAGATGCAGATGAATCTTAAATGCAGTTTGTTGAGCAAAAAGGATTATTCTGGAAAACGAAAACTGCGTGATCCCATTTTATGATATTCTGGAAAAGGCCAAAATATGGACGGCACAGAAGGATCAGAGGTTCTTGTCAGAAAGAGAAGAGATTTGAATGTCTGAAGCCCAGGGAGCATCTGAGGGTGATGAAAGAATTGTGTCTGATACTATGGTGGTATAGACATGTGCCAAAACCATAGAAGTTTAGCACAAAGGCAAACCTTCATGTAGGCAATTTTTAAAAAGCTATTTAGGACATTGGGGGAATCCCAGGATGGAATGCAGGATGTGACCGAAGAATCTAACTGGATTACAAATGTATGAAGCAATGTCCTGGAAGGGCCTGGGAGGAAAAGGTGTGCCCCTAAGTAACTTTCGAAATGAGTCTCTGAGACTAAGAGCAGTGGGAAAGTATGCATGATTGTAGTCCATTTCCCATGGGGGGATGGGGTAGCGGTCCTGATGCTTTGCTACCCCGGCACTGGAAATGAACAGCTAAGTATATGGACGGGGGCGCGGGGCGGGGAGACTGGGTTCTCATTGTTGGAAGGGCATTTGCAGATAAGCAATGGAATCATCCATGGGGTAGTGGATTCAAGCTGGAAATAGCGTGAACTCCTGTTTAGCTTAATCTGGATATGAATGGTTACATACAGGAGCATTTATAAATGTGTGTGCGTGTATGTATCAGGGAGTAGCACATGTGTACAGATTTCCTCGTCTGTCAGCTGAGCCGGCTTAGAAGGAAGAGCCCCAGTCCAGCGTGCACACCTGATGCCCAGGTATCTGTGTCTCGTACTATCCTCCAGGAAAAACAACCAGGGCTCCTTGCAGAAAGGGCTGACTTTAGGAATAAGGCATGGAATACACAGGCTGATCTTGAAACACAGAAAATAAGGAAATAATACAAACATCTAAAAGAAAAACCGGGCTTCTTCGATGGCTCAGACGGTGAAAGCATCCACCTGCAATGCTGGAGACCGGAATACGATCCCTGGGAAGATCCGCTGGAGAAGATCATGGCAACCCACTCCAGTCTTCTTGCCTGGAGAGTCCCATGGACAGAGGAGCCAGGTGGGCTGCAGTCCGTGGGGTCACAGAGAGAAGGGCAACTGAAAACAAAAAAAGAAAAGTCAAAATTAAAAGATACATCCATAACCATGGGGTCAGCGTGGGGAGCATGGGAACCCAATGAAAGAGCTCTCCAAGGCCAAAGCTGAAACAATGTGGCAAAACGTAAATAAAGTGGAACTGGATTATACACATAAAGTAAATATTCAGGAGTCCATACTGATGTAAGCAGTGAGTGCATAAATAATGAAATGGAGGAGAATGACAATCCTCGGTGCGGAAGAATTTCAAATAATTTATGTAGCTATTTTGCCCTTAAAGGGACGGGACTTTGTGATTTCTCTCCAAAGAGCATAGAAAGGAAAGGAGGTGGAAAGAGAGATGAAACGGTGGGGATGCCTGAGGACACGACCTCAGCTGGGGGGTCAAGGTCAGCATCCGCCTTGGTGAGACGCTGCAAGGGGGGCTTGGGCGCTAGGCAGGGTGTGGTGGGAGTGGACCTTTGCCTGTATGGTCTTCTTCTCTCTCTCTCTCTCTCTTTTTTTTTTTTTGAGGTGGACCTTTTTTCCTTAAGTCTTCACTGAATTTGTTGTAATATTGTTTCTGTGTTAGGTTTTGTTTTTCGGTCCAGAGGCAGGTGGGATCTTAGGTCCCTCCCCAACCAGGGACCGAACCTGGACTCCTTGCATTGGAAGGCGGAGTCTTAACCACTGGGCCACCAGTTAAGTCCCTGCCTCTGTGGGCTTCTTTCCCCAAACTCGTAAGCCCAGAACAATCATGACAAAAACATCAGACACATCAAAATTAAGGGACATTCTCTGACGCTCCTGACCAGCACCCTTCAAAACCATCAAGGTCGTGGGAAGCAGGGCAAATCTGAGAGCCGTCACGGCTAAGAAGAGCATAAGGAGACACGAGCACCACATGCAATGTGGTGTGCTGACTGGGACCCTGGAAAAGAAAAGGGACAAAGGAAATTGGAGAAATGTAGGGCTTTTCTTTAATAACAAGGGCTTGCCGGGTGGCTCAGTGGGTAAAGAATCTGCCTGCAGTGCAGGAGATGCAAGAGACACAGGTTTGATTTCTGGGTTGGGAAGATCCCCTGGAGGAGGGCGACAGTCCCATTTAATAGCAAGGTCTCAGTGGTGGCTCATAAATTGTGACAGATGTGCCACAGGCTTGTAAGAAGCTCCCAGGAGGGGAAACTGGACTGGGCGGTGTGGGAGCTCGTGGGGCCAATGTCACAACATTCCTGCAAATTGAAAATTCTTTGAAAATGAAAAGTCATTATAAAAGAGACCAGGGAAGATTCTCGCCCTTGAGATGAAAGGCAAGGTCAAGGACATTGATACGAAGTCATAATAAAATACCGAGAACAGATATGATATTGAACTGTCTGAATGAAAAAAAGTAATGAAATGAATACCACATATTTTCTGTCCAAGTAAATACATCTGCTCATGTAAGCTCCATGAGAACACCACGTCCTCTGTTGGTTTAGCTGCTGTGTTCCCGGCGGGTGATGGGGATGGGGGTCCTAGGGGGTGGTGAAGGAGTTGCCACTTTAAATATAATGCCATGTTTTCTCAGCCGTCTATCACAAATGTCATATAGCAATGGATGCCCTTCTTTCCTCTTCTATAAAATAGGGCAGGGAGACAGGTGCATCCATCACTGTGAGGATAAAATGAGATGATCCGCTAGAGCCTTTGTATGTTACCTAAGATAAGGTGAGCAGTGAAAATCCGGGTGGGGGGAGGGTGTGTCCACAGACCTGGATGCAGAATGTGAGCTGAACCCAGCATCCTTCAAAACCATACAGTGGTCGTTCCGTGAACATCCTCCCCGGGGCGTCAGGGAGGGCTTGGGCCCATGGAAACCTGTAAGTTCCCAGAGACCTGTCACGGAGTAGAAGCTGTTACTGATGCTGGTGTTAGCTCCCTAGGGCTACTATCACAAACCACCCACTGGGGGCTTAAACCAGGGTCCCAACCTTTTTGGCACTAGGGACTTGTTTCATGAAGATGATTTTACCATGGTCCTGGGGAGAGGGGATGGTTTGGGGATGATTCAAGCTCCTTACATTCATTGTGCTCCTTGTTTCTGTTATTAGGACATCAGCTCCACCCAAGACCACCAGGCAATAGATCCCAGAGGTCGGGGACCCCTGGTTTAAACAACAGAAATGTACTGTCTCAGAGCTCCAGAGGCTGGAAACCCAAAACGGAGATGCCCACAGGGTTGTCTCCTCCGGAGGCGAGCAGATCAGAGCTCACCGCCCTTCTCTGCCAGCCCAGCTCCTCTGGCTGAGACACCCGCTGAAGGTCCACAGGGAAGGCCAGCACTTTGCAGCCTCAAATCTGGCCCCTCCTGGCCAGGCAGAGAGACCCGAGCCAAACAGCATTGCTGGCTGTCACCGTGGAAAGGGGACGCTTCCAGCAGAGAAACCTCGAGCGCAGAGGCCAGATCCACGTGGATCTATACTCACTGCCGCCTTTGAACCTCACGCAGGGAACTCTGGCTTTTGGTTTGAGGCTGGTCCCACCAACAGCTTTGCCTTTGAGCTACATGCCTGCCACGTGCAGCGGCAGCATGCAAATAGTTTTGCATTGCGTGTTCGCATTTGGTTAAGTCTCTTCTTGGTCCAGATTAGTTCCCTTTTGCTCTCCTGGCTTGCCTCTAACCCGTATCACTTCCTGCTTTGGGACTCCTTGGCTGTGGTGCCTCCTGGCTTCTGAATGACCGCTGTTATCTCATGCAAATAGACAGGAGAGGGCTAGGGGAGGGGTAAGCTGGTGACAGATGGTGACATCTCAGCAAACTTCCCCTTCTCTGGTCTCTGGGCTCAGCAGTTGGTATACAGATAGTGTGTTAGTCGCTTAGTTGTGTCCAACTCTATGACCCCATGGACTGTAGCCTCCAGGCCCCTCTGTTCATGGGATTCTCTAGGCAAGAATACTAGAGTGGGCTGCCACTTCCTCCTCCAGGGGATCTTCCTGACCCAGGGATCAAACCCAGGTCTCCCGCATCGCTGGCAGATTCTTTACCATCTGAGTCACCAGGAAAGCCCACCATGCAGATTAAACATAAAAAAATAAATACCCGGGTCCTGTCTATGAAGCTCTGGTTCCTGCTCCCCCTCCCACCGTACAATCTTGACTCTTTTTTTCTCTTTTGCCTTATTGCTAAAGCACTCGCATATGAGTTTTCTGAAACTCTGCAGCCAGTATTTCAGAAAATCACCATATTGTATGTTTACATGATTTGGAACAGTTGTCTGAGATTTCATTGTATGTCGCTGTAAACTTCTCTTTTCCAGGGAAAGGCATCTCCAGTTCTTGCAATAAATGTCATCCGGGAAATAAGATTTGATGCTTAAAACTGCATACAGGAAACTTTCCAGAAAAGGGTGATACTTCAAGTGGAATATCGTTATGGTAGACTGGGAGTGGTTTGGATAGATGATGCTAGGTTCTGATTTTATGATAGCATTTATTTATTCACTTATTCAATAAATATCTATTGCATGCTTATTATGTGGTAGACACGGAACATTTAGCAGGGAACAAAAGAAACCTGAGATCTGCTTCTAGTGAGGGAGATGGATAATAAATGAGTTTGTACTATTCAAGGCATACATGATACGTGCCATGGAAGAAAACTAAAGCAGGGGAAGAGAGTAGGTGGAGAAACCACAGGACTGTTTCAGGTAGAATGGCCCGAGGAGCCTCCCTGGAGGGTCACAGAGGAGCAAATTGAAAGAAATATGGGAGCCAGCCATTGACATGTCTGTAGGAAGAACCGTCCAGACAGAGGGAACAGAAAATGCCAGGTCTCTGAAGCAGAAACATGCTTAGCATGTTCAAGAAACACCAATAAGGCCAGTACAGCTGGCGTGGAGTAAATGAGGCAAAAGCAGTATGATGTGTTCAGAAAAATCGGTGGCGGTCAGATGATAGAAGGCCTTAACAGTCCAAAAAAGGAGGTTGATTGTTATTGTCATTTAAAAATATACCTTTTATCTGTTATCCTTATGGACTCTGAATTTCTAGAATGAAGATAATATGGCTTCTTTGTGCATTTGGGGTATCTAGCAGCATCTGAGGACAGGGTGGATACTTGGAATATGATATATTGAGTGACCTCTTCTGCTTCATTGCTTCTTAGCCATGCTTTTGAACTGTGGTGCTAGAGAAGACTCTTGAGAGTCCCTTGGACAGTAAGGAGATCAAACCAGTCAGTCCTAAAGGAAATCAACCCTGAATACTCATTGGAAGGACTGATGCTGAAGCTAAAGCTCCAATACTTTGACCATCTGATGTAAAGAGCCGACTCATTGGAAAAGACCCTGATGCTGGGAAAGATTGGGGGCAGAAGGAGAAGGTGATGATAGAGGATGAGATGGTTGGATGGCATCATTGACTCAATGGGCATGAGTTTGAGAAAAGACTGGGAGACAGTGAAGGACAGCGAAGCCTTCCGTGGGGTTGCAGAAAGTCGGACATGACTGAGTGACGGAACCACCACCAAAACGTGGGAATAACCTCTCTCCTTCATCTGTCTCCTACTGGCCCGTGAGCTCCGAGGAAGGGTGTGGTGGCTGTTCACAGAAGAATCCAGAAAGTCTCTAGGGTGCAGTTTGTACAGCAGAATCCCATATCACAGATGCTGCCCTTTCACTATCCTTTCCTTAGAACTCCAGCAATAAATGCAAACAGCTTCCCGAGTAGCCTCAACATGCTCTGTTGTTCTGGGTGTGTGTCGGGGGACTCGGGGGAGGGAGTCTGGTTGATTCGAAGGGGAAATATAAAGTCCCACTTTGCATAGGTCAAAAGGTTTTAAAGGACTCTTACCAGGTCACTGGATCCCAACTGCTAGTATGTTTGTGTGTGCTTGTAAGGGGATGTTGTTGCTGTTCAGTCCCTGGTTGTGTCCAACTATTTGTGACCCCACGGACTGCAGCACACCAGGCTGCCCTGTCCTCCACCATCTCGCAGAGCTTGCTCAAACTCATGTCCATTGAGTCGGTGATGCCATCCAACCACCTCATCCTCTATCATCACCTTCTCCTCCTGCCCTCAATCTTTCCCAGCATCAGGGTCTTTTCCAATGAGTTGGCTCTTCGTACCAGGTGGTCAAAGTATTGGAATTTCAACATCAGTCCTTCCAATGAGTATTCAAGGTTGATTTTCTTTAGGACTGACTGGTTTGATCTCCTTGCAGCCTGAGGGACTCTCAAGAGTTGGACCATGAAGAAGACTGAGTGCCAAAGAGTTGATGCTTTCAAGTTGCAGCAAGGGGGTGAGCGGAATTGAAATACAGGAATGAAACTTGCACGAAGGCTGTAGTGTGTAAGAACCCACCCCACCCCAGGGTGATGACTGAGAAACCACAGTCAGCATAGAGCGTTTTGCTTCTTAATTCTTTGAAGGCCCTTTGAGCACCGGGTGGATGGAGCATGGAGATGACCATTTCCCTGGCGGGGCAGGGTGGAGATGGAGGCAAGGCCACAGATGGTGGATGTCTCTCCTGAGTGACTCCCAGAGCCAGCGAGTCTCAGCCTCTGACCAGAAACTGAGATTTATGTCTCGCTGGCTACAAGAGAGAGCTGTTTCAAAATCTTCTTCCTCTGTTACAAAACTCCCCCTGGGAGCGTGGTTGGCCGTAGCTGCCACGATCTCGGTTTCTCTGTCTTTCATGCATCTCGGGTTACATGTGGAAAATGAGGCTGTGGGCTCTGGAGGGGTGGGCTTGGGGTCCCGGCTGCCACCCCTGTAGCTGAGAGCTGGCTGCCTCTGGGAACCCGACGTTCTTCTGCTGGTGCCGGAAGCCCCCACCTCCCTGCAGAGCGTGCAGATAAATATTCATCTCAGCAGAGAAGCCAGCAAAAAAAAAAAAAAAACAGACCTCTGGCAGAAGTGTGGGGTTTTGTTTGTTTGTTTGTTTTTATGTTTTTATTTTATTTTTGTTTTGTGTTGCATAACTTCCTTGATAGAATGCTCAGTTTTTTTAACCACAAATAACTAACTATATTGGAGTCCCAGGAAGTTAGAGAATCTTGGCTTGAAGCAGCCTCACCATCCCCTAGAGGGGTCATTGCCATCGCCTGCATGCTTTTCTGAGTTATACCCAATCTTCATGTCCCTGTGTTAGGGTGATGTCTGGCACTGTTTATTGTTCTTTGATAGCTTGTATTATCATCTGAAGATATTACATGTTTACTTGTTTTTTTTTTTTTTTTTGGTGGGGGGAATGTTTTCCTCCCTCTCCCTGTTTAGAACACATTTTCCATGAAGACAGAGACTACAACGTTTTTTCAATGTTTTATTTCTAGTACCTACAGCAGGACCTGTTTAGAGCAAGTTCTTATCAGGTATTTTGTGAAAGGATGAACAAATGGACATTAGCTAATATCCGGGCTGAGGGCCAGGTTTGGCCCCTGGGCTGTAGTTTACCAATCCCTGTTTGAGACTACCCTAGCCTTCTAAAGTGCGGACTCAAGATTCCCTGTTGTTGTAGGTTAGTTGCTAAGTCATGTCCAGCTGTTTTGTGGTTCCCATGGACTGTAGCCCGCCAGGTTCCCCTCTCCGTAGGATTTCCCAGGCTGGAATACCTGTGTGTGGTGCCATTTCCTTCTCCAGGGGATCTTCCCGACCTAGGGATCGAACCCATGTGTCCTGCATTGGCAGACAGATTCCTTAGAACTGAACCACCATGGTGGCCCCCAAATTTCCTATAGGATGTTTTAAAATGCTCATTTCCTGGACCCCATAGGAGGTCTTTTCCTAAATCCAGCAAACTCCCAGCAATCTGTTATTTTCCCCAGGCATCCCGGAATGGGGGGCTATTCTGATGTTGGGAACCAGCCAGCCACACATTTAGGAACGCCCAACAATTGCCTGGCTCATCCACGGAGACCGGAAGCCTTCCCCAGGGGCCACAGCTCCAGAGATTTGCCAGACTGCCCAGTCCCTGTCATCTTCCTCTCTCAGCTCTTCCTATCCGCTCTCTCCTCTTCAGCCACACCACGTGGCATGTGGGGTCTTAGTCCCCCAATCAGGGATCGAACCTGTGCCCCCAGCAGTGGAAGCGCAGAGTCTTAACCACTAGACAGCCCGGGACGTCTGTCTCTCTCTATTCTCTTATCGTCTCTTTAAATCCTTCTCAGACTTCGGTTACTAACTCACACCAGCTTTCGGGGAGCTGCTGGCAGGCCTTTTGGCCGAGCAGACGGGGAGGGAGACTGAGCGGCCGGCAGGGCCTCCTTGCTGCCCGGGGGACCGCGGGGGCCGGCCTCTCCTGGAGGCTGGGGAGCAATCTGCGCAGCCTCCGCGGCCCCGCTACCCACAGGCGGGGCTCCGGCTCCCGCGAAGCCCACGCTCTGCGCCTGCGTGCTCGCGGGCGTCCGGGCTTGTTTTCACAGGTGAGGCTCCGGGAGGCTCTTCCAGCTTTCGGCATCACGACGAGATGCTTATCTCCTTGGTCCCCTCCCCGCTCCCGGGTGATGGCCCTGCAGAGGACCATCTTAATTAAGAACATCTCGCTTGCTCTTGATTAAATTTGAAGTCGACTTGAGCGAGAGGGCTTGGGGAGCTCGACCGGAGGTGGGCCAGGGGTCTGAGCTGTAGCCGCGGACCGTAGGCACCTCCAAGGGTCTGATCCCCGGGGACACGTCTGCGGATTACAGAGGCAGAAGCCGCGAGGCTGGGCTAACTCTTCAGCCTGAGTGCGGGGTTTCCAAAGTCACCGCTGGTCAGGGGCGGAGGGCCCTGCCTCGCCTGCTGAAGACGTGGAGCTCGGGGTTGCGTGGGGCCGTGGGAATCAGCCCGCCCTGGGCCTCGAGCTGTGATGCCCTGGGTCCTCCTGTCCTGAGGCGCGATCCCCCACGGCCAGGTGTACTGTGTCCGCCCAATCTTTATTGGAGGATTTTTCCCTAAAGCGACTTACAGAGCGGATTAATCCAGAATAGAATGTTTGGGGCTTGAAGGGAGAGGATGGGGTACAGAGGTGGGGATGGTCCCTGACTCTTGTGGGGTGCTGTGTTCAGCCGCTGGGTCGTGTCCAACTCCCCAGGACCCCATGGACAGTAGCCCGCCAGGCTGTTCTGTCCATGGGGAGTCTCCAGGCAAGAATGCTGGAGTGGGTTGCCATGCCCTCCTCCAGGGGCATCTTCCCCACCCAGGGATCAAACCCTCACCCCTGCGTCTCCTGCATTGGCAGGCAGACTCTCCACCACTGAGCTACCCGGGAAGCCTGAATTTTCATTCGTTATACCTATTTTTTAAATTGAAAACACACATCGTACTTTCCTTGTGTACTGAAAGGTTTCCCTTTTCATTCTTAACCATAAAACCTTAACATCTGGGGCTTTTATGGAGAAGGGCACAAGGAAGGAGGCTGACCCAGATCACGGCCATGAACGTGCGGCTCAGTCGGGGCACATTTTTTGGTTTGTTTGTTTTGGGCTGCGCTGGGTCGTGGTTACTGTGCGAGGGTTTTCTCTCCTTGCGGGGGTCGGGGCTTCTCACGGCAGTGACTTGTTGCAGAGCCCAGACTCTGAAGTGTGGGCGTCGGAAGTTGTGGCTCACAGGCTGTGGGATCTTCCCGGAGCAGGGATCGAGCCTGTGTCTCCTGTATTGAGAGGTGGACTCTCAATAGCGCCCAGCCGTCCTTACACAGGCACATGTTTTACATACGTTGTCTTGTCTAATCGTTACGATAACAGGGACAGTCACCACCATCTCCCTGAAGAGGAGGAAACTGAGGCACAGGTTAAGTCATCCGCCCCAGGCTGTGCAGGTGGTAAGTGACGCAACAGGCAGCAGAGCCCAGGTTGGCCTGACGCCGCGAGAACCCAAACTGTGTTAAAGGTGACAGGACGCTTACCCTTGTCGCCCCTGGGAAATATCTTCAAGGCACCCCAAGAGCAAAAGCAGCATTGCGCGCTGGGCTCGGAGGAGGTTCAATCTGGCAGCAAGTTATCGGGGTGACTGAGGGCTTTGGGAGACGGAGTTAGTGGACCAACCTCCAAATTCTGCAGAGTTGCCTTATGCAGGGGTGGGGGGCCAGCCTGCCCATCTTCCCCGAGGGCCACACGCAGCGGGAAAAAGCAGCATCTCCAAATGCCACAGTGAAATGAACGTGGTGGAAGGGCTTCCCTGGTGGCTCAGACTGTAGAGAATCTGCCTGCCACGCAGCCACTGAGTCTGTGGTATTTGTTACAACAGCCCTAACAAACTAAAGTAACACATATCCTAGCGTGAATCTGGTTATAGCAATTCCAGGAGCATTTGTGATTTCAAAGAGTAGGAAAAAGTCAAAGTTGCATTATCTTAGAAGGTAGCATGCAGGACACTCTGCAATTTGGGGGGGCAGGTACTGGGGGGAGGGCAGCAGATTTCTGCAGGCCCTGTGGATACATGCTCAGTCTTTCAGTCCTGTCTGATTCTTTGTGACCCCATGACCCCATGGACTGTAGCCCACCAGACTCCTCTGTCCATGGGATTCTCCAGGCAAGAACACTGGAGTGGCTTGTCATTTCCTCCTCCAGGGGATCTTCCCCACCCAGGGACTGAACCCCTGTCTCTTTTTTGGCATGTGGATTCTTTACCACTGAGCCAGTGTGCTCCAGGCATCACTTTATTTCTGCCACTCGCTGCAGGGCTTGGGGGAAGCCAGTGTGGCAGCCTCGCCGGGCTCAGCCCCCATCGGACACATTTTCCTCCACATTCTTCCCCTCTGAGACCTCAGTGTGTGTTTAGCAGCTTTAGTTTCAGTATCCTGGGAACTGAGCAGTGCTCACACCACACACCCCCTCCCAGAGCAAATGGGGCTCCTGAGAGCTGAGACTTCTGGGTACAGAATATCCCTGGTTTCCAGAAGGGGTCACATTCTCCTGAGGAGCTGATGTATCGTGTCCAAGCTTCATTCTCCCTTGTAGTGGGGCCTCTGGGGAGTGGGGCCTCCGGGGAGAGCTGCACGTTTAAATGGAGGGGAAGATTAAGTCACTTGGGGAGACCTTTGCTTGTGTCTTTACCTGCTTCTTCTCCTGGACAAGACTGATTCATCTGTTCAGCATTAATTTTTTATCTGGGCTTTCCCAGGTGGCTCAGAGGTAAAGAATCTACCTGCAATGCAGGAGATGCAGGTTTAATCCCTGAGTTGGGAAGATCCCCTAGAGGAGGAAATGGCAACCCACTCCAGTATTCTTGCCTGGAGAATCCCTTGGACAGAGGAGCCTGGTGGGCTACAGTCTATGGGGTCACAAATCTGATCTCTTTTTCTTTAATAAGAATCGGACACGACTGAGCGAGCAAACACCAACCACAACGTTGAGCATCTATCCTGGGCCAGGAGCTGGGGAGGTGGTCATGAACGAACCTGACGCGGAAGCTCGCGTCTAGGAGGGGGAAGCCACAGGGAAGCCGTGCTGCCGGGTCTGAAGACTCTCCTGAGAGGGGAGTGTCAGCTCCATGCCTCCTGCTCTTCACCTGTTATCTGTGGTCCTTTATGAGTCTTTTCTCGTCAATCTTTAATTATAACCTGAGGCTACAGTGGTCCGGCTGGCAGACTTCTTCCCAGAGGCGTCTTCCTGCTCCAGGTGCTAGGGAGGCAGTTTTTACTGAAGGTTAGCATCCATGGTGATCACGTGGAGAAGCTGTGGAAATGCAGATTCCCTGGCCTTTTGTGTTGTTTAGTTGCTCAGTGATGTCCGACTCTTTTGTGGCCCCCTGGACTGTAGCCCGCCAGGCTCCTCTGTCTGTGGGATCCTCCAGTAAGAATGCTGGAGTGGGTTGCCCTGCCCTCCCCCAGGGGATCTTCTCAACCCAGGGATTGAACCCACATCTCCTGCATTGGCAGGTGGATTCTTCACCGCTGAGCCACCTGGGAAGCCTGGCTTGGCCCTTAGAGGCTCTGAGTTAGAGGGCCAAAGGTAGGGTTTAAAAATCTGCTTTTTAAACGAGAATGCCGGAGGAGTGTGGAAACGTGTGCACTGAAGTTTGAGAGCACTCTCTTAGGACCAGAGGCCTCTTGCTCTTTTCCTTGGTGTTTCCACAAAGTACAATAGGAAGCAGAAAATCATGAAAGCTGAAAATAGCAAACAGTGGGGAGAAAAAAATTCTTTTGGTGAAATTAGCAACTCAAATGTTGGTTGAATGGAATTGGATTCCTCTTACCATAGGTTTTTTTTTTAAAGCCTATTTTTTTTTCTGAGTAATTTGAGGTTCTTAGCAAAACTGAGAGGAAGGTCCAGAGATTTCCCAAAGACCCCTTGCACCCTCACAGATGCGTGGCCTCCCGCTGTATCCACATCTCCCACCAGAGTGGCACATTTGTTGAAACTGATGAACCTACATCGTCATCACCTAAAGTCATCGTTCACAACAGGGTTTGCTCTTGGTGGCGTACATTGTATGCATTTGGACAAATGTATAATGACATGCATCTACCATTATAGTTTCACGCAGAATGATTTCAGTTCAGTTCAGTTCAGTGGCTCAGTCGTGTCCGACTCTTTGAGACCCCATGGACTGCAGCACGCTAGGCTTCCCTGTCCATCGCCAGCTCCCGGAGTTTGCTCAAATTCATGTCCATGGAGTTAGTGATGCCATCTGACCATCTCATCTTCTGCCATCCCCTTCTCCTCCTGCCTTCAATCTTTCCCTGTCCTAAGATTTCCCTGCTCTAAAAATCCTCTGTGCTCTGCCTATCCATCCTTCCCCGCTCCCTAACCCCTGGCAACCCCTGCTTTTACTGTCTCTAGCTGTGCCTTTTCCAGAATGCCATGTAGTTGGAATCCTACAATATGTAGCCTTTTCAGATTGGCTTCTTTCAATTACTAATGTGCATTCCTCCACATCTTTTTCGTGGCTTGATACTTCATTTCCATTTAGCACAGCATAATATTCTATTGCCTACATTGCCTACAAATTGTTTTCCTACTGCTTGTTTTTAAAGACCTTGCGGTAGAAGGTACCATGTTTACATCAGCTCTGGGCTCCATTTTCCTTTCGATAAAAAGCAGAAGATTCACGTGTCTCATGGTATTTGACCGAAAGCTTTCCATCAGACTTGAATTTCTTAGGATTAACCACCGGTGCTGAGTCTCGCCTGGAAAAAAAGACAACAGGCAGGTGGATGAGAAGCTCATGACGGTCACCTGTGTCCATCCTGTGACCGGCAGGTGAAGTGGTGGAGACCTGCTCTGAGGGGAGTGTCCCCACTCTGGAGCTGGTCTTTGGACTCATGTACCAGCGTTTCTGTGCTTGGCTTGGGGACCAAACAAAGTCTTGCCAGACAACTTAGGGGGCTGTGTGTCTTGGGCAAACCCCATGCCCTCTCTGAGCCTTGGTTTGCATATCCACATTTCAGTGACTTCCAAGATCTCCTCTAACTCTGCCGTGACACATCGTGGCCACATCAAAGCCAGCTTATCGCCGTAGCCTCCTTATCCCCATGCAGGCTGCCTCCGCCCGTTTGCCAGCCCCTCGTGGAGACTGGCATGAGACACGGGGTAAGCCCACTCGGTGCTTATCTGCGGATGGCTCCTTGGTTCTCAGGCTTGCCCGCTCTGCGTCTGGCACACTTCTGAAATATCTGAGTGGGCTGAAAGGAAGGCAACTGGACACAGTTTTTTTTTTCCTTTTTCCCCCATGGGGATCCTCCCCCCCCTTCCTGTGTCTCCATCCAGCTGCTGATGCTCTGGGCCCCTGACCCCAGGGCCAACTTCCCACCCACTTCTTGTGACTCATACCTTTCATCACCTCTCAGAAGAGAGGCGCCTGTCACCTCCTTCTCCCTGAGGTTGGAAGGGCCTTGGGCAGAGTCTGAGCTGGAACCCAGTGCAGCCAGCACCGGGAATCACCCTCGAGCGATTCATGAAGCTGGGCGGTCTGCTTCCAGCTGAGTCCTGGGTGGCTGGGGCGCAGGAGGCTTCCTGCTTCTTAGACCCATTCCTCCCTTCCTGCTTGAAGCCTTCCGAAGAGGAAGGCTGACTTTCTCCTTTTGCCTCTGTCCTCTTTGAGACATGATTCTGAAGGACGCCGAGGATTCTCTGCTTCGGAGGGAAGAAGTCTGTGTTTTTTGCTGGCGGTGTGCAGCAGGAATGGGCAGGCTCAGCGCTGGCCTTGAAATGCAGACCACCGGCGTCTCGCCTCCCTCCGCAGGGGCTGACCCTTTTCCTGTGAGGCTTCCGGAGAGGGTCTTCGCTCAAAACCCAACCAGAGCCCTTGCCAATGTGCTTGGGGGAGGAAAGCTTACTTGACATCAGCTTTCCAGTGCATTCCTGTAATTACAGCTCGATGCTAAAGCGCTAAATGGTTATTATTATGAAGCCAGGGTGTTTGCTGCCAAGGCGATAGGAAAGACACGAGTACAAGGTTTGGGGAAATCAAGGGTTTTACTGGATTTGAGACTAAGGAGGGATGGCAAGAACAAAAGAGGGAGATCTGTAGCCATGCATGCAAAGGCACAGATTGGTAGGACCTGAAATGGAGGCGAGAAAACCTTAGACTGGCGGCAGACAGAGCAGAGACTTAGAATGTACAAACAGAGGTTCAGGTACCCATTTGCAAGGATCTGGAATATACAGGCAGCTTCAGTGTTGAAATGTAAACTCCCACAAACTCAACTCAGGTCCAAGTGTTTATACAGCTCACCATGTGCTGGTCATCATCCCAAACACGCTACATACATCTGCTCATTCCGTTCATTTTCTGTTGAGTTTTGTCATTTCCAGATTCACGGAATCTTCACCCGAAGACTTCGAGTGAAATCTGGGGTCGCTCCTCACCAAAAGGAGCTCTTGGCGAGGGGTCAGGTCATTCTAGATTCCAGCCCACACTTTGCCTGTTAGCACCTGCATCTCTGCCTGGCGTTTCCAATCCTGGGAATGTTGAACCCAGGACAAGAGCTAGCTCACAGGAATGGGAGAGGGGGGACAGCGTGGAGAATGGAGAAGGGGGCGTAGGAAGGATGGAGAAAGGACCGGGAGCTGAAAACAAGCTCGGAGGGAAGCTGAGGCCAAACCAATTGAGTCTGTTCTTCCTAACAGGACCATCTGAGCAGCAAGAGGGAGGTGTGTTCTCACCGGTGAGATGCCTGGAGTTTGTTTCTGCCGCTCCTCCCCTTAGCTCCTTGTGAGCAGGTGCGTCTCATGGTGGGGAGCAAGCAGGCGCTGATGAGCTGATGCTCCCAGGAACTCAGGAGGCGGGCCCACCTTTCCTTCTGGGGCAGCGTCTGGATCTTTGGAGGACTGGTTTTGAAGAAGGACCGGAGTCAGGTTTGATGCAACGTAACCAGGCAACAAACACCCTGGCTCTGCTCAGATGCTGTGACATGTCTCCGTCCATCTCTGAACATCTTATCTCTCCTTCCTCCCCTGCTCAGCACCGTTCATGCGTTTGTGGAGGAAGCTGATGGTGATGGTCCAGGTATGCTGAGATTCTTCCCAGGAGCCCTTTGTTGTCATGGTCAAAGCAATGCTTCTGCCTGAGTGAGGGGCTAGGGTTGAGGGGCCTCGGGCTGGGTGGAAAGGGCCCTGGGTGAGGTCAAATCAGAGGACGCCTGTTAACAAGGGTCGGAGGTCAAATACTGGGAGGTGGCGTCCGGACAGCCAGAGGTAGGACACTTAGGAAAGGTTCGGGACCCCGTAATGATTGAGATGGTGCCTCGTTTAGGACGAAGCCAAGGATCCCTGGGGCAGCTGTGGGGGAAAGCTCACGGAGGCCGGGGTTTCCTTCATGGTTGCCTTTGGGGATGGGTGAAGGGGTCAGAGGGAAGGTGGGCAAGTTCTCATCTCCCTTGTTCCCTTATAAAGGGAGGCAGAGGGCTAAATGACGTAGCTCATGTGAAGTTCCCGATACAGTGCCTGACACATTATCAATATTCAATACATTAGCTTTCAGGGTTACGTTTTGTTAATAAATAATTTTTACTAATAAAAACTAGTTGGCTAGTAGGCTCAGGTGTGCAAAAATAACAGGTAGGTTCTCATTAGTTATCTTTCTTTTTTTACATAGTGTCAGTACATAATATTAATAGTGTACATATAGACGCTTTCTTAAGATAGAAAACACTTGAGTAGGTTAATAGACTAAGAGGTAAAGTCAGTAGAGAGAGAGAGAAATAACGAATTCAGGAAACACTGAGGGAGGTTATGGAAGAAATGAGTGTGAAGTTATGGATTCACCTGGGACGGAAGGGAAGGTCTGGTTTGTATTCGAGATACGAGGAAGGAGGTAGCGGTACAGGTAGGTTGGGTTCCGAGGGAGGAAGTTTATAGCTGATTGTTTCTTTTTTTCCAATGAAATAAGAAGCAGGGTTCATAGCTGCTGGGAAAGATGGCAGCAGGGGCTGAAATGTTGACAGTGTTGCTAGGAGGATGAGGGATGGGACTGATCTGAAAATTCTAGGCGGATTGCTGGGCACTGCGAAGGACTCAGCCAGGATGGGCTCTCGGCGTTTGTCCTCCTGCCCACATGTGGGGTCTGTGAGCAGTTCTCCGGCCTTGCCCAGCCGTCAGGAAGTGGGACCAAAGCAGACCTTTGGTTGGCCTGGTCCACGAGTGGGGTTGGAAGTGGAAAGACAGGCAGCGATGCTTTTGTTACTGGCAGAGTGTGGCCACAGCCAAATGGGCTTAACAGGGAAGCAAATGACACCAGGAGGAAGGTGACAGACTGGGGAAATAGGAGGTGCCCCGGCTTTGGAGAACATGATGAGGTGAGAGAGAGGGCAGAGAGGAGAGCTGGGAAGATAGGGCGTCGCGCCAGAGATCCCAGGCTTTAGAAGGTCAGACAGACGGGGGACCGCTCTGGGTGATGGCAAGTCCAGGACACGGCCAGAAGCGTGGGCTGGGTGGTGAAGAGCAGGGACAGTCAATGGCACTGAAATGGAACCCCGGGAACCAGGACGCTCTAGTGTCCACTGGACATGGACTCCCTCTGGGGTGGCTGAAGTGTTTGTCCGAGAAAGATCTATAGGGCATGGGAGTGAGGGACCCGAGAACTCAAAGAATCAAACCTCATCTTAGCGAAGATAATACCCTGACTCTGAAGTCAGGGTTCTTGATAACATGGTCTCCTGGGCAAGCAGGGAAGGTCCCCATTCTGTTCTGTCTCCTTGCCCACTTCTGCCCGGCCAGTGGCCGGGGGACCAATGCTGGTTTTTAACAGCAAAGGGGCACAGCTGGCTATTTCCAGTGTACAGAGAAGTGGAAACTTCGACCAGAGCATCAACGCCTTGCCCAGAATGACACCCTCGTGGTGCTGACCTCAGCCTGTCGCTTCGTCTCTCCCGTCCTCCCCACTTGGCTTCCACTTTTGCGTTTAACCTATTGCAGCAAAGCTGGGTCAACACGGGCCTCCTCCTCGCACGCCCTCCGGAGATTTGGCATTTAGGTTTGATACAGGGACCTAGAGGGAAATTTTCCACCTTGGCAGAGGGGTATAAAAATCAGGAGGGAGTGTTTTTCCTGCACAGCAACAAGAGGAATCAAATTATGACTTCTTCTTCTCTCTCCATTCCAGCTCTCCTGCTATTTATGTAGATGTTACAGTTCCATAAAAATACCTTTTGCTCAGAAAAAAGCCATCTCTTAACCCAAAGCATCCCAAGTTGCTATATTTTTAATTTTAGTACTAGATCTGCTTGGATCTCTTTCCACTTCCACTTAAAAAAAAGTGATCTACCAATGCAGAAATGTCCCCCCTTCCTAGGTGTGACTCACTGGAAAAGACCCTGATGCTGGGAGAGCTTAAGGGTAGGAGGAGAAGCGGGCAACAGAAAATGAGATGGATGGATGGCATCCCTGCCCCAATGGACATGAATTCGAGCAAACTCCGGGAGATGGTGAAGGACAGGGAAGACTGGTATGTAGCAGTCTATGGGGTTGCAAAAAGTCGGATACAACTTAGTGATTGAACAACAAAATTAAAAATTAGTTTTAAAAAAGAAAAAGGATCAGGTCCCGAGATCCCTGGGTTTCATCTTAGCTTTACCATTAGCTGTATGGCCTCAGGTAAATCTTTGGACATTTCTGAATCCCAGTTTCTTCATGTGAAAATAAAAGGAAATCATAAGTCCTTTATTCAGTTGTCAGGAAGATTAGATTTGGTTGCATGCAGCCAGGTAGCTGAGATGTAGAAACACATCAGTTAAGAGAAGATCCTCAATTCCCATCCATGTGGACATCCATCCACCTATCTTCTGTTCTCAGGGCATGTGCTTCTGAGATGTTGAACCAGTTAAGACATGCTTCCTGAAGCTGTGGATCAACTTTTTTGCTCGGTACAAATTAATCTGGAATTGATTTCATGAGCAGGACCCAGGCTCTGAAAACACTGATTAGTTCAGATGCCCATGTGGGTGAACGGAAGTTTTGGAGAGAAGGTTTCTTATAGGTCATAGTCCATCATGTCACTAGAAAACCATTTGGCTAAGAGCTCCATAAGAAGATTCTCGTTCCTGAAAGTAGGGCAGGGGCAGTGGTGGCCTGGAGCCTCATATATGAAGAAAAGAACTAGGATGGGAACCGACTTCAAGTGATCACCGTGTTCTAGGCACTGCGCTAGCTACTTTCTGTTGTTACCATTTTAAAGTTATTTAATAACATTCTTTTAAGGAATTAGTAAACTGGGAATCCTGGATTAAAGGAATTCCAGATATTCCAGCTTTTAAACTACCATTGAGTTTAAAAATATGAGTACATATTGGCTTGTTCAAAGTTGTTTTCTGCAAACAGAATTGAAAGGAATAGGGGTCACTGTAGGTGGGCAGGACCCAGGGCCACCTCTGGACCAACAATAGACTGTAAGTCTGAAGAAGTCAGGGATCCCAGTGTTTGGCTCATCCTTGTACAGTGCTTAGCAGATGATCGATGATCGACACAGGATTTGATGTCCAGAGCTGCAGCAGCCATTTGGTGACCATGAGGACAAGGGAAGAAAATTTCAAGGGAGGTGACTCAGAGCCCTAACACATCTGAACTACAAAATTAACCCACTCTGTGACCATCTGTCTTCATCACTCTTGCTTTATGCACAAATGCCTTCAATTCAAAGTCATCTTTCCCCTATGGCTGTTTTTCTAAACACATGGCCAGAGAGATCCTAACTGACCCAGTCTCTAAATATGAGCATGGATACATCACCATCTCAGCTGGGTGATCACAACCATGCTCTTGATGGAGCAGCACTTCATGAGAATAATGGAAGCTACCTGTTTCTCAAGGCTATGCTGTGAAATCTGCTGGGACCCCTGGGCTGATCTCTCCCACTTTGAAACTCTCTCATTGCACATGAGAGTCGAGTCCCCTGCAGTGCGGGTGGCAGAGAATGAGCCTGGCAGTTTCGTGTTTGGTTTGTCAGGGTGCCACGTGGAACTGGGCGCCAGGGCCATGTTATGTGATCTGAGCCATCTCGCTGGCCTGCCTGTTGCTATGGCTCATGAGTGAGGAGCATAGCTGACATTCTTCCCCTCCTGGAGAATTCTATGCAGAAAGACACCTGCCCCAGTCCTCTGGGCATTTCCTCGTTCCTTTTTCTGCTGGATCTGCCACCTCTGAAACCTAAGCTGGGCTCAGGGTTGGTGGGGGGAGTGGCGGGCAGGAGAGCGTCAGTGTGTTCTGAGGTTTTATCAGCCAGTCTTCAGACAAGACCATGCATTTCCATAAGCACTCAGGTCAGAGTTGGGGAAGCATTTGTGACTTTGGTGTGAATACATCTGTGTTGCTTGGAGATCAGGAAGTTCAGTTTCGGGACCCCTGGTGGTCCAGCAGCTAAGACTCTGAGCTCCCAATGCAGGGGGCCTGGGTTCCACCCCTGCTCAGGTCACAAGACCCCACAGGCTGTGATGAAGATCGAAGACCCTGCTTTCCACACCTAACACCCAGCACGGCCAAATAAGTGAATACATAAAAGTAAATATTTAAAAAAAGAAGTTCAATTTCAATTCCTCAAACGTGTCACCCTCATATGGGGCTGGCTGTCTGGGAAGAGCCATCTCTTTCCATAACCACTGAATCTCCTCTAAGTCAATTCAGTTGTCTCCAAGTCTTTGCGACCTCATGGACTGTAGCCCACCAGGCGCCTCTGCCCATGGGATTCTCCAGGCAGGAATACTGGAGTGGGTTGCTGTGCCCTCTTCCAGGGGATCTTCCCAACCCAGGGATTAAACCTGCGTCTCCTGCATTGCAGGTGGATTCTTTACCATTGAGGCACCTGGGAAGCCTTCTCTATGCTATAGTTACTACTTTCCCCTGTGGAGCGAATAAATATCTTTCTTGTGTAGGAAGGCACTTTGAGACCCAGCAACTATTCCGTTTCCCACCACGCTTTGGAGTTATTTATTTAGGTCAGGTTGGACGCATGGGTTCTCATTTTACTAGTCATGAGCCATTCTGTCATTGGGCTTCCCAGGTGGTGCCTGGGTCGGGGAGATCCTCTGGAGGAGGACATGGCAACCCACTCCATTGTTCTTGCTGGAGAATCCCGAGGACAGAGAAGCCTGATGGGCTACAGTCCATGGGGTCACAAAGAGTTGGACATGACTGAGGAGATGTAGCACGCACGCATGGAGACGGTAAAAAGTCAGTGGTCGCCAGGGACAGAGGAACCTGGCGAGCTACAGTCTGTAGGGTTGCAAAGAGTCAGACACGACTGAATCGGCTTAGCACCGCACGGCTCATTCCGTCATTAATTTTTGCCTCTCAAATGATCTCAGATTTGGCAAGTGGAACCTCCTTCAAGCTGACTGGAGGCCCTTTTGAGATGTCCTCTTTATGTTTTGAGTACTTTATTTGTGGCAGAACAGAGTGGTCCATGCTCGCCTCCTACTTTCCCTGCCCAGCCCTGAAATCGGTGATTCCTTCAAGGATCCTGGGTCCCTTTATCGGAAAATAATGTGCGGGACTGGGAATGTCCTCATCACTTCGAGGGTGTTGCTACTGCTGGATCATTTCAGTGGAATATGTGTGCACACACGTATGTGGAAGTGTATACAGCACTCATGAGGGTATGTACTTAAACTTACATCCCTGTTTATTTCTGCATCCATCTGTATCTAGTAAAAACCACACGTTTCATCATCCCCACTTTCAGTCCAACACCACAGGGCTCATTCTCGTTTTCTCCCATTCTGCAGTTGTAGCTCTCTTTCCCAACAGGGAGAAAGTTGGCTTCTGTTGTCTTGATGACAGTTACCCATTTGATCAATCCCTTCGTGTATAACCCAGATCTTATCACGACTGCCACCCTTCCTCCTCCTAATGCTTCTTGATCTTGCTTGAGCTCCAAGGCCCCCATGATTAGCTTCTCCTGTTGTATTAGTTCAGTCGCTCAGTTGTGTCCAATTCTTTGTGACGCCATGGACTGCAGCACTCCAGGCCTCCCTGTCCATCACCAACTCCCGGAGCCTACTCAAACTCACGTCCATCGAGTCGGTGATGCCATCCAACCATCTCATCCTCTGTCGTCCCCTTCTCCTCCTGCCTTCAATCTTTCCCAGCATCAGGGTCATTTCCAATGAGTTGGTTCTTGGCATCAGGTGGCCAAAGTATTGGAGTTTCAGCTTCAGCATCAGTCCTTCCAATGAATATTCAGGGTTGATTTCCTCTAGGATGGACTTGTTGGATCCTCTTGCAGTCCAAGGGACTCTCAAGAGTCTTCTCCAACAGTTCAAAAGAATCTCCACAGTTCAAAAGTATCAATTCTTCAGCGCTCAGCTTTCTTTATACTCCAACTTTCACATCCATACATGACCACGGGAAAAACCATAGCTTTGACTAGATGGACCTTTGTTGGTAAAGTAATGTCTCTGCTTTTTAATATGCTGCCTAGGTTGGTCATAGCTTTTCTTCCAAGGAGCAAGCGTCTTTTAATTTCATGGCTGCAGTCACCATCTGCAGTGATTTTGGAGCCCAGAAAAATAAAGTCTGACACTGTTTCCACTGTCTCCCCATCTCTTTGCCATGAAGTGAGGAGACCATATGCCATGATCTTAGCTTTCTGAATGTTGAGCTTTAAGCCAATTTTTTCACTCTCCTCTTTCACTTTCATCAAGAGGCTCTTTAGTTCTTCACTTTCTGCCATAAGGGTGGTGTCATCTGCATATCTGAGGTTATTGATATTTCTCCTGGCATTCTTGATTTCAGCTTGTGCTTCATCCAGCCCAGCGTTTCATGATGTACTCTGCATATAAGTTAAATAAGCAGGGTGACAATATACAGCCTTGATGTGTTCCTTTCCCGATTTGGAACCAGTCTGTTATTCCATGTCCAGTTCTAACTGTTGCTTCCTGACCTGCATACAGATTTCTCAGGAGGCAGGTCAGGTGGTCTAGTATTCCCATCTCTTTCAGAATTTTCCATAGTTTGTTGTGATCTACACAGTCAAAAGCTTTGACATAGTCAATAAAGCAGAAGTAGATGTTTTTCTGGAACTCTCTTGCTTCTTTGATGATCCAGCGGATGTTGGCAATTTGATCTCTGGTTTCTCTGCCTTTTCTAAAACCAGCTTGAACATCTGGAAGTTCACAGTTCATGTACTGTTGAAGCCTGGCTTGGAGAATTTCGAGTGTTACTTTGCTAGCATTTAAGATGAGTGCAATTGTGCACTAGTTTGAACATTCTTTGGCATTGCCTTTCTTAGGGATTGGAATGAAAACTGACCTTTTCCAGTCCTGTGGCCACTGCTGAGTTTTCCAAATTTGCTGGCATATTGAGTGCAGCACTTTCACAGCATCATGTTTCAGGATTTGAAATAGCTCAACTGGAATTCCATCACATCCACTAGCTTTGTTCGTAGTGATGCTTCCTAAGACCCACTTGACTTTACACTCCAGGATGTCTGTCTCTAGGTGAGGGATCACACCATCCTGATATCTGGGTTGTGAAGATCTTTTTTGTACAGTTCTTCTGTGTATTCTTGCCACTTCTTCTTAATGTCTTCTGCTTCTGTTAGGTCCATACCATTTCTGTCCTTTATTGTGCTCATCTTTGCATGAAATGTTCCCTTGCTATCTCTAATTTTCTTGAAGAGATCTCTAGTCTTTCCCATTCTATTGCTTTCTTCTATTTTTTGCATCGATCGCTGAGGAAGGCTTTCTTATCTCTCCTTGCTATTCTTTGGAACTCTGCATTCAAATGGGAATATCTTTCCTTTTCTCCTTTGCCTTTAGCTTCTCTTCTTTCTCAGCAATTTGTAAGGCCTCCTCAGACAACCATTTTGCCTTTCTTTTTTCTTGGGGATGGTCCTGATCCCTGCCTCCCGTACAATGTCACGATGTCCTCCTGTATGGACACCCTCAACCTCTCTCAGGCCCTGGGTCATCACGGCTCACCCCTGTCCTCTTAGCGTGGACAGCTCCCCCAACAACTTGTGACCTGCTGCAATTCAGGATGAGAAGTGAAAGAAGGAAAGGAAAACATCGAGAGAGTCGTAACCAGCCTTGGCAGCGGCGATTTCAGTGCTCAGCATGGATAAAACTCTGTCAGCAGTTTGATCTACTCAATCTGCCTCAGGAGGGTAATCTGTGTGGGTGTGGCTACATCCCACTAAGATGTGTCTTCTCTCTCTCCTCTCTGCTTCTCTGCTTTGATGATGCCCTGAATGTTCAGGAGTGGTGATCCAAACTCCAGCCCTCGTGTCTCAACTTCCCAGGGCTGGGACTTCAGAGCGGTGACATGAAGGCACACGCCTCCCGGGGAGCAGTGCCTTCTGCCCGCCCCTGCTTGAACTTCCGCTCCCCTGCCACCCCTCTCGCAGGCTGAGTGCCCAGCTGTTCGCCCATCCCTCCCCCGGCAGCGGCCCCTCCAGCTGCTGTGACAGAATGCCTGGGAGTCACGGGCACAGGATCAGGGATGGGGGGAGCCGAGGCCACTCCTGTCCCCGGCTGGCTGGTCTCATGCCATGAGGTCACACGTCCTTTATACTCCCTGGGGCCAGCCTCATTCTGCTGAGGTCTGGCAAGAGTGGGGTCTCCTGTTTGGCACAGTGAGGACGGGCCCTCTCCTGACGCTGGTGGATTTGGGATTAGCCTGTGTGAGCAAAAGCCATGTGACCCTTCCACCACTGCTGTTTCTGTTTGTGACAACACAGGCCACAGTGGCCCCCGTCGCTCTAAGACACTCCCTTCCCCCCTCTGCCCTGCATCCAGGCCCGTGGCTCTGCTCCTGTCTGGGGCATTGAGGGGAGGGAACAGAGGTGCACACTCGGGGCGGGTGAGCAGGCAGGGGGCCACAGCGAGGAGGAGCCATGTGCCGAACAAAACCCAGTTCTTGCTTCCCCAGCACACGTGGGCACAGAGGAAAGCTTTGCACACCAAGGCTGGGCTTTCTGTGCCTCCCCAGGCCCTGATGGGCTGGAACGTGATCTGAAAGATGGGGAGAGCTAGCTGTCTTCTCTGAGTCATGGGGTGGAAGAACACGACTCCTTGGGGGCTTCTAAAGGCCAGAGCCAGAGCCCTGGAAGAGACGCCGCAGAGAAGCACAGTGGTGCTGACGTTCCCACCTCCGCTCGCCATCCCATCCCTTCTGGGCTCCGAGATTCTTGAATGATGTGAATCCTTTCCCGGAGAACACGGCGGCATGGTCATAACTTGTTAAATACTGCAATTAAAATAGTTCTCTTATTAACTTCGTGATAACACTTCCCCCCCCACTCCAAATTACATGTTAGCATTTTGTTAATTAAATTTCCAGTTCCAACACAGCTGCTTGCTGCCGCTGTGAGTTGTACAGGGGGCCGTCCTCCTGGTGGGTGGGAGGGTGGACCAGCAGGTCGGACAGGTTTCCGTCTTTCTGACTGGAAGGCTGTGAGGAGGGAACAGGAGACAGCATCGAGAGTTGACACCTAAATAAGGTGCAAAGAAAGATAAGGGGCACTCCGTTCAGTCCTTTGGACTGCAAGATCCAACCAGTCCATCCTAAAGGAGATCAGTCCTGAATACTCACTGGAAGGACTGATGCTGAAGCTGAGACTCCAATACTATGGCCACCTGATGAGAAGGGCTGACTCACTGGAAAAGACCCTGATGTTGGGAAAGATTGAGGGCAGGAGAAGGGGACGACAGAGGATGAGATGGTTGGATGGCATCACCAACTCAATGGACACGAGTTTGAGCAAGCTCCAGGAGATGGTGAAGGACAGGGAGGCCTGGTGTGCTGCAGTCCATGGGCAAAGAGTCGGACACGACTGATCGACTGAACAACAGTGAAGTTGGAATTTCAGATGTACGATCAATAATTTTTTTAGTGTGAGTATATCCCAAACATTGCACGGGACATGTTTATGCCTAAAATTCATTTGTTATTTCTGTGCATTTCAAACTTGGTGGGGCGCCCTGTACTTACTCTGGCCATCTTAAACCTACGTCAGCTCCCGGCTCCAGAGAAGGGAGGTCATCTCTTCTTTCAATGCATCTTGGCTCTTTAATTACTGAATTCACAATGGAGGTTGTTTTTATTGTTTTGGTCAGTTCCTTAATGCATACACTAAAAATCTTACAGTGATGTGTTGTGTGAATACTCTTTTGATGTCTATCATCGATCCATTGATCTATTAATCATTTAAAGAGTGTCAGAGTGTCTGAGACATACCAGGTGCTGCGTGAGGTGCTAGACATGAGTCAAGGAGACATGGGCTTTGACCTCAAGGAGTTCACTGCTCAGAGCTGGGCTCCTAGACATGGCCAAATCCAGCCAGCCATCTTGTTTTATAAATAAAACTTTATTGGAACACAGCCACACCACCATCTTGTTTGTGAATAAAACTTTTCTGGAACACAGATTCACCCAATCACTTTTACTGTTTGTGGCTGCTTTCACCCACAGTGCCTCACTGAGTAGGGGTAATAGACTATGTTCCAAAATAAAATATTTACTTTCAACTTTCACAAGGAAAAGTATGCTGACTCTTGACCTAGAGGAAGAGCTAGTCAACGATGCATTAAGCAAGATGTAAGTCAAGCGTGTGGGGATCACAATGCAGGGAGCCCCAATCTGACTTCTGTGTACAAGTTGCAGGGAGCCGTCATGAGAGCTGGGCTTTAAGAGGGATGTGGAAGGGGTGGGGTGAAGGTGGGAAAAGATGGCCTCTTGAGGGTCTCAGGGTGCCAAGCATTGACAGGGTTTTGCTGATGTGACCCGCTGTAGGTACCCATCACTCTTGACAAACCACGGGCAGGGGAGGGCGGGGGCATGTCTTCCTCTAGAGCAGTGGTTCCCAAAGGGGAGGAGGTTGCCCTCTGAGGGACATTTGGCCATGTCCGGAGACAATTTTGGTTGTCACAACTTTGCGGGGAGTTGCTACCGGCAACTCGTGGGTAAAAGCTAAGGATGGAGCTGACCATCCTATAACACATGGGCTAGGCTCCCACGACAAAGGCACGTGTCCCCCAAACATCAACAGTGCTGCAGTTGAGAACACGTGGCATGCACCCCTATGCCCAACACAAGGCTTGGCAAATAAAGGGATACTTGGTAAAGCTGGTTGAACTGAAAAAAAAAAAAAAGGATGCGTTTTGGGAACGGTGAGAAGTTCGGAGTCATCGGTGAGTGGGCTGTAAGATGTCAGGTGGAGCAAGAATGGATTGTTGGATTGGGGTTGCTGCAGTCAGGAAGGGGTTTTAATTTATTCTAAAGGCAGGGCGGGTACCTGGGAGGCCGCTTGGTCCAGGACAGGGGCGCCATGGGGAGGGCTCCTCGCAGAGTTACGCGGGAGGCAGCGCAGGGAAGAGATGGGCGCAGGAAGACCTGCCAGGTGACCTCAACTGCGGCAGTGCTGGTGGGAAGACGGAGGGGGAAGCAATTTCAGGCAAGGCCAGAAGGTAGACGCAGCAGGATTTGGGTGCGTGGAGCAAGAGGGAGGGTCATGAAGGCACTTGTTTGAGCAATTACAACACCGTCTGAGGTCAGGGCTGCAGGAGGGTAGACCAGGTGCACGCATAGGTGGGGGGGGGGGCAGTGGTTGGATTTGCTCATTTCAGGGTAAATCCATAAGACAGCTTTAAAAAGCACTATATTCTAGATGCCAAAGTCAATCTCATTTTTAAAAAAATTCATCCATTACCACTATTTATTTTCTCTTTGGTCTGGCAACAAGATAAGCCCAGAGTAGGGGGCAGAAGTAGAAATGAAAGTCGCTCAGTTGTGTCCAACTCTTTGTGACCCCATGGACTCTACAGCCCATGGAACTCTCCAGGCCAGAATGCTGGAGTGGGTTGCCATTTCCTTCTCCAGGGGATCTTCCCAACCCAGGGATCGAACCCAGGTTTCCTGCATTGCAGGTGGATTCCTTACCAACTGAGCCACAGGGGAAGCCCAAAAACACTGGAGTGGGTAGCCTATCGCTTCTCCAGCAGATCTTCCCAGCCCAGGAATTGAACTGGGCTCTCCTGCTTGTAGGCGGATTCTTTACCAACTGAGCTACCAGGGAAGCCCAGAAGTAGAAGTTGGTTTAAATCAACAAATATTTATGTACTGAATACCAGAGTCACTTTTTGCTGGGAATTCTGGACAAGTGACAGCTGCATCCATCTTAGCCTTGATGCTTAAATAAGACATCTCATGGTGCCCTGGTAATGGCAAGTCCCCGGGGGTCTAGGTGTGTTCTGCGCTCAGCCCCAGGGAGCTCCTGAAGCCGGAGTTGAATCTGGTCCTCTCCTTGACTTTTGAGAGGACCCAGCACAGGATGCAGAGCTCTGCAGATACCTCAGCGCCCTACGGAGCCACACCAAGCAAAGAGTCTCCCCTCTAAGCCTGTAGGCTCCTCACTGTCTGACCCCAACCATGTACCCTCGAATCAAATTACAAGTAGGATTGGAAGCTAAGAGCCAGCCAAATGCATCATGGTTCCCACTAAGAAGATAAACCAAGCTGCCAGCCAGCAGGGCTTGGCTACAAAAGCCCACGAAGCTGCAAGCTTATCCCGAGAAGGTGATTTGGGGTGTTTGTTTCTACATGCAGCCTCTCTCCCTGCAAATGCTGCGTGTTTCTTCAAGTGCTTTTATATGTGTAGATGAGCATTGCTGTTGGCCATGTCTTTTGGGAAGCTATAAGTTGCATGCAACTGGCTAATCTCACTGGCTTCACGTAAGATAAGGACACCACCATTGGTTTGGGCCTCATTAAGTTTAACTAGCCTGGTTCTCTTCTGGAGCCGCAGAAGGCACTGCTCAGTCGAGATGGTACTTTTATATTTTTTTGTTTTCAAAACTTTTTATTTTGATTTGGGGTGTGTGTGCGCGCGCTTAGTTACTCATGTCCGACTCTTTGCGACCCCACGGACTATATAGCCCACCAGGCTCTTTAGTCCATGGGATTCTCTGGGCAAGAATACTGAAGTGGGTTGCCATTCTCTTCTCCAGGGGATCTTCTCGACCCAGGGATTGAACCCAGGTCACCTGAATTGTAGGCAGATTCTTTACCATCTGAGCCATGTATGGCTAATTAATAAACAAATTTGTGATAGTTTCGAGTGAACAGTGAAAGGACTCAGTCACACACACGCATGTATCCGTTCTCGCCCACACTCCCCTCCCGTCCAGGCTCCCACATCACACGGAGCAGAGTTCCCTGCGCTCCACAGCAGGTCCTCGTTGGTTCTCCATTTTAAATACAGCAGTGTGTCCATGTCCGTCCCCAACTCCCTACTGTCCTTTCCCCCATGTCCGTCCCCTAAGTCTGTGAGTCTCTTCGGTTTTGTAAGTTCATCTGTATCATGTTTTAGATTCCACGTATAAAGGACGTCATATTTTATACAATATTTCTCCTTTTTCTGACTTTCTTACCCAGTATGACAGTCTCTAGGTGAGATGCTCCTTTTGTAAATGAATAGCCCCGGTCCATAACGGTACTGCGAGGCAGGATGGGTAAGGGTCACCTGCTCGTCTGCTCCAGCTGCGCACAGCTGCCCTCCTCATCACCGTCTGGCCTCCGCCCTCGGCTCACACTCGGACGGCACTCTGGGGGCAGCCTCGTGATGCTCCTGTGATGGGCGTGTGGGCGGCTTGTTGAGGGGACTCTGGAGCCTCTTCTCAGCAGAGGAGGCTGTGCCTGGGGTCCTGGGAGCAGTTGGGCTCTGGGTTGTGAGCTGCGCACTTGGAGATGCAGGAGTTCTCGCTGTTGGCTATTTTGTAGATGTGAGTAGACACTGAAATCCAGAAACCTTGGCAAGAGTTGCCTATTCTCTGTATCAGTTGCAAAGTATTATATCATAGGATGGATAAACAACAAGGTCCTACTGGATAGCACAGGGAACTATATCCAATAACCTGTGATAAACCATAATGGAAAAGAATATGAAAAATGTACATATATATATATATATAACTGAATCTACTGTACAGTAGAAATTAACACAACCTTGTAAATCATCTATATGTCAATAAAATGAAATTTTTAAAAATAAACATTCTTTAAAAAAGGAAGAAAGCTTGTGATTATAGAGGAATTATGAAGCAACCCATGAACCTTCATTTTTTCAGACAAAGTATAATTACAGGGCTTCATTTCCCAGGAGATTTAGATGGACATCAAGGGCTCAATTCAGAATACATTTTGCCATACTCTTTTTTTTTTCTTCATGAATTACATCTTTCCTATGTTTTCTGAAACACAGAATACAAAAACATAAGCTCTTTCTCATATTTATTAAAAATCCTATTTTATCATTTTGAAGTAAAATATGGATTGGCTTTTTATTCACATTAAGTATTGTGAAATATGTTTTTGATAGTGTATGAGGTCATAAAATATGGGTGATGAAAAATAAAGGGGCTTCCCTGGTGGCTCAGCAGTCAAGAATCTGCCTGCCAATTTAGGAGACTTGGGTTCAATCCCTGGGTCGGGAAGATCCCCTGGAGGGGTAAATGACAACCCACTCCAGTATTCTTGCCTGGAAAATCCTATGGACAGAGGAGCCTGGCAGGTCACAGTCCATGGGGTCACAAAGAGTTGGAAATGACTTAGCGACTAAACAACAACAATGAAAGACAAAAGAAAAGCTCATAAATTTAAAAAAAAATGAGAGTTTTGCCCATTCTCTACTTTATTTTATAGTCAGTCATTGATTCATCTGTACTCTCTATATTCCCTGCCTTATTAACTCATCCATATTCTCTGTCTTGCAGTCGCTCATTGACTCATCAAACATCTGCTGTCCTTCCCTGTGTGGGGGGCAGGCTCTGTGCTTCCTCCGTGAAGTATGTTGGCTTCCTGGGCAATCCTGCGTGAGGTCACTGTCATTTCTGTAGCAAAGCTCTGGATGGGAGTCAGGAGACAAACTCTGCCTTCTCTGGGTGACCGTGAGCCAGTCTCTTCCATCCTAAGAAGGTACGTTTCTCCCCCGAGTTTCCTGGCATCTCTGATGCCCTCTTTCTGTTCTAATGGCAGGGAGGACCGGATTTATGTGTCTGGACAAACCTAGTCTTCCTGTCTCTCCCTCAAAGGTGAGGGACAGACTAAAGGGGGATAAGGTACACCAAGAGAAAAACAGACAATATGCAGAAAGCTCGTGACTTCCTGCAGGGAGCTGAGCCACCGTTCAAACTTCAAGTTCAAGTTTGAACTTGCACCCTGCAGTGCCCCCGTGCTCGCTGGCCGCTCCCCGATGGTGCAGTCCAGATGGGTGTTCTCTGTCAAGTCAGCGACTGTGGCTCAGAGCAAAGACCGACTCATATACACATCGCCTTGGCAACGTTTGGGTAAACCCGCTCAGAGTCCGAAGGATACGGGACAACTTCCTTTCTTCCTTTTTTCTTTCCTCTCTTAACACTAGCCTAAGGTAAAGAGTGGTTGAGCTGGATTAACTTCCTCCTTTTGAAAACGATTTCTTACCTAGGGATATATTTGGCTCTGAAATTGTCAGTGAAAATTCACCTAGGACATCAGCCCAAGGCATTCTGGGGTCCTCGAGTTTTACTGATAACTGGAGGGTGGAATTGATGACTTGCTTGGATCCAGGGACACCTAAGTGGCCTATCATCTGTGTAGCCAGCATCTGAGCCATTGCGTACCTAGGGCCCCAGGGTCCCACACCAGCAGGATGCTGGAACATCAAAATGGGCTTCCTCCAGAGGGGCCCAGAGCTGATGCAGGAAGCAATCTCACACCCCCATCCCCTCCAGAGGTTGACACTAGAAACTACAAGAACTTATTTATAAAACATCGAGTCTCTTGGACTCCCCTGGCTATTTTATTTTCTTGCTTTTCTGACTTGGACCTTGAGGCTGCATGCTCAACGCATCAAGCTTACCTGGGGCCAAAAAATTGGTCCAATAAATACAGAAATAAGAGTTTTCCAGGTGGCTTAGTGGTAAAGAATCTGCCTGCAAATGTGGGAGATGCAAGAGTCACAGGTTTGATTCCTGTGTCAGGAAGATCCCCGGGAGAAGTGAAGGGCAACTCGCTCCAATATCCTTGCCTGGAAAATCCCATGGACAGAGGAGCCTGGCAAGCTACAGTCCATGGGGTCACAAAGAGTTGGACATGAGTGAGTGACTGAACATGCATCACTTCAGTTCAGTTCAGTCGCTCAGTCGTGTCCGACTCTTTGCGACCCCATGAATCGCAGCACGCCAGGCCTCCCTGTCCATCACCAACTCCCGGAGTTTACTCAGACTCATGCCCATCGAGTTGGTGATGCCATCCAGCCATCTCATCCTCTGTCATCTCCTTCTCCTCCTGCCCCCAATCCCTCCCAGCATCAGGGTCTTTTCCAATGAGTCAACTCTTCACATAAGGTGGCCAAAGTATTGGAGTTTCAGCTTCAGCATCAGTCCTTCCAATGAACACCCAGGACTGATCTCCTTTAGGATGGACTGGTTGGATCTCTTTGCAATCCAAAGGACTCTCAAGAGTCTTCTTCAACACCACAATTCAAAAACATCAATTCTTCGGCCTTCAGCTTTCTTCACAGTCCAACTCTCATATCCATACATGACCACTGGAAAAACCATAGCCTTGACCTTTGTTGGCAAAGTAATGTCTCTGCTTTTCAATATGCTATCTAGGTTGGTCATAACTTTTCTTCCAAGGAGTAAGCATCTTTTAATTTCATGGCTGCAATCACCATGTGCAGTGATTTTGGAGCCCCCCAAAATAAAGTCTGACACTGTTTCCACTGTTTCCCCATGAAGAGATGGGACCAGATACCATGATCTTAGTTTTCTGAATGTTGAGCTTTAAGCCAATTTTTTCACTCTCCTCTTTCACTTTCATCAAGAGGCTCTTTAGTTCCTCTTCACTCTCTGCCATAAGGGTGGTGTCATCTGCATATCTGAGGTTGTTGATATTTCTCCCGGCAATCTTGATTTCAGCTTGTACTTCTTCCAGCCCAGCGTTTCTCATGATGTACTCTGCATATAAGTTAAATAAGCAGGGTGACCATATACAGCCTTGACGTACTCCTTTTCCTATTTGGAACCAGTCTGTTGTTCCATGTCCCGTTCTAACTGTTGCTTCCTGACCTGCATACAGATTTCTCAAGAGGCAGGTCAGGTGGTCTGGTATTCCCATCTCTTTCAGAATTTTCCACAGTTTATTGTGATCCACACAGTTAAAGGATTTGGCATAGTCAATAAAGCAGAAATAGATGTTTTTCTGGAACGTCTTGCTTTTTTGATGATCCAGCGGATGTTGGCAATTTGATCTCTGGTTTCTCTGCCTTTTCTTAATCCAGCTTGAACATCTGGAAGTTCACAGTTCACATATTGCTGAAGCCTGGCTTGGAGAATTTTGAGCATTACTTTACTAGCGTGTGAGATGAGTGCAATTGTGTGGTAGTTTGAGCATTCTTTGGGGTTGCCTTTCTTTGGGATTGGAATGAAAACTGACCTTTTCCAGTCCTGTGGCCACTGCTGAGTTTTCCAAATTTGCTGGCATATCGAGTGCAGAACTTTCATAGCATCATCTTTCATGATTTGAAATAGCTCAACTGGAATTCCATCACCCTTGTGGCTCAGTTGGTAAAGAGTCTGCCTGCAATGCAGGAGACCTGGGTTCAATCCCTGGGTTGGGAAGATCCCCTGGAGAAGGGAAAGGCTACCCACTCCAGTATTCTGGCCTGGAGAAGTCCATGGGGTCACAAGGAGTCAGACATGACTTAGCAACTGAACATGCATATACAGACACAAATACAGCTTAGGGCTCTCTGGAGCTCAGCTTCTAAAGATGGGTGGGCAGTCTCTACGCAATGTGAGAATCTCATTTTCCTGATTCTCTGAGCACTACAGTTTCCACGTGGTGAGGGGGCCAGAGCTGCAGTTGGAGCCGGTAGGGTGAGGGCTTCATTCTGCATTTCCTCCCAATGTATGGGTAACAGAATTTAAACTCTTTCACTGATTGGGATAACTATAGGATATTCTTCCCCAAAGACAAAACATCTGAAAAGCTACACCCTGTATGATGTGAGCCTTACCTTTGCAACAGACAGGTACCTAGACATCCTAGTGTGTAGATATGGAACATTTCAAGTGGGACGTTTTTAAAGACATTCAAGGAGCTCATGGGAGGAAATCCTTGGTGATTTCTCTGTAAAGTTTATTGCTTCTTTTCATCTTTCTGTTACCCAGATTTTTCTGCCTTGGGTTATCTTAGAATACAGTGTCCAATAGCTTAGAATAGGCATTCCAGGTGGCCCAGTGGTAAAGAATCTGCCTGCGAATGCAGGAGATGAAAGAGATGAGGTTCAATCCCTGGGTCAGGAAGATTCCCCTGGAGGAGGAATGGAAACCACCCCAGTATTCTTGCCTGTAAAATCCCATGGACAGAGGAACCTGGTGGGCTACAGTTCACAGAGCTACAAAGAGCTGACCATGACTGAGCGACTGAACACACACAGCTTAGACAAACAGAAAATGGGCTTAGTCTGGGTAACATTAAGAACTCAAGGGTCTTTGGCACCTCCATACCTGTCCTTCTGAGATCCGCTTAGCATTCTGGGGATGTGTGAGTATCCTCTGTTCTGGACTCTAAAGTTACTTAAGTCATATTTCTTCTTTACAAATCAAATACCCTTGTCAGAATTCCCTGCCACATCCCCCGCCCCACCCCGTATTTTAGAAGCTTCTATAGCACAGAGCACAGTATACTCAAAGCTATGGTTTTTCCAGTAATCATGTATGTATTGTGAGAGTTGGACCATAAAGAAGGATGAGCACCTAAGAATTGATGCTTTTGAACTGTGGTGTTGGAGAAGACTCTTGAGAGTCCCTTGGACTGCAAGGAGATCCAACCAGTCAATTCTAAAGGAAATCAATCTTGAATATTCACTGGACTGATGTTGAAGTTGAATCTCCAATACTTTGGCCATCTGATGCAAAGAACTGAGTTATTACAAGAGACCCTGATGCTGGAAAAGATTGAAGGCAGGAGGGGAAGGGGGCGACAGAGGACGAGATTGTTGAATGGCATCATCCACTCAATGGACATGAGTTTGAGCAAGCTCTGAGAGATGGTGAAGGACAGGGAAGCCTGGCGTGCTGCGGTCCATGGGGTTGCAAAGAGTCAGACATGATGGAGAGACCGAACAACAACAACAAATAGCACAGAGACTCCTAAGAAACCAAGATTTTCTATAACCACCTTTAACATCTGTTGACCCCTACTTGTTTGAGACATTCAATTTTTTCATTTTTTTTTTTTGGCCATCTCTGATAACAACTTTGATAACCCCCTTTGACTACTCAGTCTTTAGTCAGCAACTTCCCAGGAAGAAGTAACTGAGGCCAACAGTGGGAGACCTCAAGGAGACTGGGCAGACAGGGCATAAATCTACTGTAGTCTGGAGAGTGTCTTCCATCTCCAGGTCTGAGTTGGTGTGGAACCTCCAGGGCCCTCCTAGCTTGAAGAACTAGTGGCATCTCTCCCTGGCCTTTCCTGGGCTCTGATCAGTTTCCATAGAACTCTGATCTTGGCAGTGCAGACTTGGAAGCCAAAAGTAGACTCTTTATACTTTGATCCTTAAAGAAACTGGAACAAATCTAGTTGTTTATTAAAAGAAAGAAAAAAAGGCAAGGGTGAGTTTCCCTGGGGTGTGGGGAGGATTGTGCTGGGAAAGAAGGCACATGGTCCAAGCAAAGGCTGCTGAGAAAAGTCTTCCAGCTGGATGGGGTTCCTCTGTTTCTCGGGGCAAAGGGGAGATCTACTCGCAGATAAAAATCGGCTCATCACCCTCCGAGTAGCAGCTGGGCGGGCAGCCAGGTTGGGAAGAACAATGATTTCCTCGCTTTTACATTTGATTATTAGTTCAGAGTTATTGGAAGCCTGTGATGTGTTTAGCTCAGCAGCCAACAGGCAGAAGGAGGAGGCGGCCTGGTGGGATTCATGCTTTCCTCTTCACTTTTTCCATTTTTCATCAACTCAGTCAGCATCTCACTAGACGCTGAGCCAAATCTCATTGGATCGCCATAGAGCCACCAAAATGGTACCTCCCCTCGCTCTCCTCCCAGCCCCCAGGCCAAATCGGCCTGCTCCTTGCCCTCAGGCCCATCCCACCTCTTTCTGCATCTGTGTCAATGAGATGAAATGTCTATTTCATTTAAAATGACTCTAGGATGGATGGTTTTCTATTATTGCCTGGAAACAAACCATCCCGGTGATTACCATGGCATTTTAACTTGAAAGAGAAGAGAAAAGGTTTGGGACGATGGACATTCTCTTTTCCTATTTGCTTTTAATATTTATTGAGCGCTAGTGTCTGTTGGACTCAATGTGTTATGAATTATCTAGCTCACTCCTTGAACCTCCTTAGGAGACAGGCCCCGTGTTATTGGCCCCATTTGACGAATGTAGAGAGACGCTGGGAAAACTATAGGGCCTTCCTGGGCCAGGAAGTTCATGTTCATCTTCTCAGCCCGTCCCCGGATGAACCACTCTGCGTCCTGCCTCCTGTGACTCTGAACTTTGGTCAGAGCCTGATGTTCTAAAATATCAAAAGCCGATGGACAAGTTTTCGGGAATGGAATTAAAACTCGGGTTTGCAGAAATGTTTATAATTGGTCTGACACATCAAGCATCTTGAAGTCGAAAGCATC
The DNA here is from genome assembly GCF_019320065.1 of Cervus canadensis. Classification (NCBI taxonomy): domain Eukaryota; kingdom Metazoa; phylum Chordata; class Mammalia; order Artiodactyla; family Cervidae; genus Cervus; species Cervus canadensis. The sequence continues at coordinate 4,465,055 of NC_057386.1, read as the reverse complement.
CATTTAAGGATTCATGCTGATGTTTCGTTTTTGGTCCTGAGACCAACCTGGAGCTCTCTTATCTTCACGTTGGAAAAGACCACTGGAAGACCAAGTCGTCTCAGGGTAATCTCAGCGCAATGCACCCAGGGGTGGAGCGGCTGGTCGGCTTGTTGAACAAGCTTTCTGAAGGTGGGATAATCTCCCCCAGTGGGTCCAAGATGGCACACGTGTTGGTGACCCTCGGGGAGATTATTAGTTCTGGTACTCCCTGTGGTTGACTCTAATGAGGAATTGTTTCACCTTCCCCCATTGGCCAATTAGAGGAGCTCAGGATGAAACAATCTGGATATGAGTAACTGCTATAGGGGTTTGCAAATGAAGCCAAGATTTTTGCAATTGGTTGCTGTGTTTTTTCTTTGGGGCTAACAGTGGATTGTGGTTTATGGCCAGGTGCAGAGTTGTTTACAGACTGTTAGTGGAAGGAGAAACCAGAGTAGAGGGAGCCAATGGCAAATACTTCATCCTCTAGGGCCAGGAACCTCAACCTCCAGGATCTAATGCCTGATCACCTGAGGGGGAGCTGATGTAACAATAAAAGAAATAAAGTGCACAATCAATGTGATCATCCCCAAACCGTCCCCCACTTGTGGTCTATAGAAAAATTGTCTTCCATGGAACCAGTCCTTGGGGTCCAAAAAGTTGGGGGCATTTCATGGATGGCTCATGGATGTCCCTGAGAAAGTCGAAGCAGAATATTTAAGTCAAGTTTCCATATAAATCACTCTGGATCTAGAAGAGATTTATCATCAGGAGATGAGTCAGTCACATTTTTAGGTCCTTACTTAGCACTGGGTATTGCTAAAGCTGAAGCTCTAATATTTTGGCTACCTGATGCAAAGAGCTGACTCATTGGAAAAGACCCTGATGATGGGAAAGATTGAAGGCCAAAGGAGAAGGGGGCGGTGGAGGATGAGATGGTTAGATAGTATCACCGACTCAGTGAACATGAATTTGAGCAAGTTCTGGGAGGTAGCAGAGGACAGAGGGGCTTGGAGGGCTGCAGACCGAGGGAATGCAAAGAGCCGAACACGACTTAGTGCCTGAACAAAAGCAACAACACTCTTCAGAGGGATTTTGACAGAGGAACCAGTCAGATAGTAGGGGGCGGGGATGAGTTCTTGTTTTCCAAAGGAGCAATAGGTAATCATGACCTGGCAGCAGTTGTGATGCCCATAGCATCGTTTCTAGGAGACCATTTCTGAAATAGTCCTTCAAAGCAAAAAGGCGTGTGCGTCACTGGGCTGAACTCAGGGGCCTGAGCCGGGCAGACCCTCAGGTTGATGACCGCACCCGGCACGTCTGGAAGGTCCTTTGTTGGGTTGACAGTGTCTGACAAAGGCGCCCGTGACTCATCAGCTGTCGAGCATCACTCTCAAAGCCTCCCCGCCTCCCCCTCTGCGTCCTTCCCAGGCCCTCATCACGGGGACCAAAGACACACATGCGCACAGCAGAGACTCCGGTCTGGGATGCAGACTGCACCACAGTGCAAGGAAGCCACTCAAAGGGTGACCAAGTCTGGCTTCCTCAGCACCGCGTGCGCTCGTCTGAAGGACCCAGTGTGGAAGGAACGGTCCAGGGACCCAGGGAGTGCAGAGCTGCTCGCCGCCTACCAGAGTCACTCATGAGAGTACGGGTTTACTTCCAGAAGGTCCAGGAAGTTGGCTCAAATCCCTTTCCGAACTTCTTGAGAGCCAGGTCCTAGAAAACGCAGGTGCACGCGTTCGAGAAGATATCAGGCATTTGCCTGGTTTTTTGTGCATTTTCGTTCTCCTTCCACAGACGCTTTTCTTGAATTTTATTTATTTATTTTTGGCTGTGCTGGGTCTTCATTGCTGAGAAGGCGTTTCTCTGGCTGCAGAGCTTGGGCTTCTCCCTGCAGCGGCTCCTCTTGTTGCAGGGCACGGGCTCCAGGCGCACAGGCGTCAGGTTTTGCGGCCCGTGGGCTAAGTGGTTGCAGCTCCCGGGCCCTAGAGCACAGGCTCAATAGTTGTGGAGCAAGGGCTTAGTCGCTCTAAGGCCCGTGGGATATTCCTGGACAAGGAATCGAACTTGAGTCCCCAGCATCGGCAGGTGGATTCTTAACAGCTGAGCCAGCAGGGAAGTCCTTCATGGATGCTTTGATGCCCAAAGTATCTTTGAGTTGGCTAATTCAATAAGCTCTTGCAATTACTGAGTGAATGAATGGAATAAAGGAGAGCACTAAGGGGGCAGAGGACAGTGCTTATAAAAGCAAGTGAGAGACTTTCTTGCAGTCCAGTGGTTAGGACTCCACCTTCCAACAGGGAAGTGTAGGGGTGTGTGGGTTTGGTCCCTGCTGGGGAGTCAAGATCCCACAAGCCTCACAGCCAAAAAAAAAAACCCCAAAACATAAAACAGAAGCAATATTGTAACAAATCCAATAAAGACTTTAAAAATGGCCCCCATCAAAAAAACCTTAAAAAAAATAAAAGCAATTGAATCATTTCTCCTCACTCTTTCAGAACACAGCCCAAGGTCAGGGCCAAAAGAAGACATTTTCTGGGAAATTGGTAATGCTTGGAATATTGCTGGGAAAATGAAAAGTTTAATAGCTATCATTTTGAGAGTGTGATATGTACCAGGCATTGTACTAAGAGTTTGGCTTTGTTTTGTTTATAAATGCATTTATATCTTGCATAAATCAGAAAAAGAATGGCTTCTCCCATCAAGAAGTACTATTTTTCCTTGAAAATAGCACCCTTGAACCTGGGTGTGGCTTTGCGACTCGGGTTAATGTGTTTTGCTTTGTTTTTTAATTGGAGTACAGTTGCTTTGCAATGCTGTGTTGTTTTTACTGCACAGGAAAGTGAATCAGCTACACGAATTTTTATCCCCCTTTTTGTATTTCTTTTCCATTTAGGTCACCACAGAGCACTGCAATGTCGGTTCTCATTTGTCTTTAGCGCTTAACATGCCCTATCTCATTTCATTATTACTGCTCTGAGGTTGGTAGAATTACCCCCATTTTACAGATGAGGAAGTTGAGGATCCATGAGAAAACTTACATTTCCCCCTGATTTGCATTTCTAGTAAGTAGCAGCGTTCAGATGAGAAGGCAAGTCTGTCCTCAGACCTTAGGACTTTGGCGGATTTTTCAAACCTCAGCCCTGGATGCCTGGCGTCTGTGGTCTGTTAATCCGACTTGTGGGCATGGTGAGGATGCTGCAGTAACATCCCACCGCACCGATAACCTCGCCACCCAAGGCATCTCTCTCCCCACATGATCCCTTCTCACCCCGTCCCCCCTCTTCTGAGGTTTCTTTCTCGCCAGCTTCCTCTTCTCCTCGTTGTGAAATGGTTTTGTCTCTGTTGCTGCCTGTCCCAGCCCTTAGGCGAGAGGCGCTGAAGTCAATTCCCTAGGTTTGCCCTGACCTGTCTGTCGCATCTCACACCGCACTGGGGAGGCTTCTCCTCTCGGCTTTATTAATCACTTCAATTTGGCATTGTGTGTGTTTTATGGTCTTTACTTCCGCCCTCACTCTGCCCCCGTTCAATTATGTTTACCTTTGAAAGCAACACTGGAAGGGAAAAATCTCTGCCTTCTGCCAGATGTTAAAAAAGAAAAAGTGCTCCTTAGACACACACATATGCACATTTCTGCCTCCAATTTTTCTCTTTATTTTATTTAAGATTTTTTTTAAAATTTTTTTTTTGACCATTTTGAAAGTCTTTATTGAATTTGTTACAATATCACTTCTGTTTTATGTTCTGGTTTTTTGGCTCCAAGGTATGTGGGATCTTAACTCCTTGACCGGGGATTGAACTCGCACCCTCTGCCTGCATTGGGAGGCAAAGTCTTAATCACGGGACTGCCAGGGAAGTCCCTTCCTCTTTAACACACATGATAAATAGGAGAGAGAGAGCGAAGACCAGCTCCTTGTTTTAACATGAGCCGAAGGCATGTTGTCCTGGGGGTGTGTGCTCAGGTGCTCAGTCGTGTCCAACTCTGTGACCCCAGGGACTGCAGCCCACCAGGCTCCTCTGTCCCTGGGACTTTCCTGGCAAGAATGCTGGAGAGGGTTGCCATTTCCTCCCTGGCCCAGGGACCAAATCCACGTCTCCTGCATCTCCTTCATTGGCGCGGGGATTCTTGACCGCTGAGCCACCTGGGAAGCCCTTGTCTTGGGGTATGAGGTCCCTAAATCAATGCATCTCACACTTCAATGCACATAGAAACCACCAGGGCTCACAGAAGATACTGGTTTTGATTCAGTAGGTCTTCAGTGGAGTCTGAGATTCTGCATTTCATGCCAGGAAGTCGTGAGATGATGCTTTACCTAAGGACCCAAGTTTTCCCTGCCCTCTTCCTTCCGTGCCTCCCTCTCTGGCCCTGAGGTTTCTCGCTCTCCATCATTCAAGGAGTGCCCTTGCCTCGGGAGCTCTCCTGGGCTTCCCGGTCATGCAGGATCTCCCACGAATGCTGTGCCCATCTCAGCGGGATCACCTTTAATGGCCAAGAGCCTTTTATGGTTTAGGTTGGAGTCTCCCCACTAAGCCCTTCCCAGGATAACAGTTAGTTGTCCCTGGCTGGGAGACAAAAGAAATGCATTTTGCTGGAGCCAGTTTTCCCCAAAACGTTAAAGGCACCTTTATCTCCGGGTAATTAAAGCTCTGACTGATGAATGCATAATTATGCATAAGCCGGACTCAAATGATCACCTTGGTCTTTCATCTCTGAGCTTACTTCACGTAGAGAGGTAACCGTCCTGGGCGTGCTTTAGAGAATAGCTATTTGGAGGTGTCTGAGTTGGGTGGAGCCCTTCCAGGGGCCGGCCGGCCCCACAATGACTGTGATCTGTGAAGGTCAGAGTTGTGTCTGTCTCCATGGAGTTGGGGCTTTGGTGGCTGCAGGGGCCTTGGGGAAGGCGTAACACTGCTCAGGATTTGCCAGACTGTTTGGAGGTTCAAACTCCGGCCCGCGGATCTGGCCCTGTTCTGCTTGCGGACGAAAGGGCAGACGGGGCTCTGCTGTCTCTGGCACCTGGGTCCCTGATCCGCATCCCCCCCCACCTCCTCCCTGCTTGAGAACAGGCTCGTCCTTCGTCTGGCTGCCCTTGGCCCGAGTTAGGCCGGGGTCACTGCCGGCCTGCGACTGTCTCACCCGGATCCGGGTCAGTGCCGACTTCTCACCTCCTGGGAAGGTGTTTGTGGAAGCAGGGGGAGGGCTGGGTAGATTTCCAGGTCTCTGAACTCCAGAACCAAAAGACACCCATCGAGTGGGGGTGGAATTCCCGGGTTCCAGACACCGAATGAGCTCAACCCACCCCCACTGTGAGCTCTGCAGCAGGTGTGTGTTCAGTCGCCAAGTCATACCTGGCTCTCCGGGGCCCCGTGGGCTGTAGCCCGCCGGGCTCCTCCACCCGTGGAATTTCCCAGACAAGAATTCTAGAGTGGGGTGCCATTTCCTCCACCAGGGGATCCTCCCGACACAGGGACTGAACCCACATCTCTTGCATTGGCAGGAGGATTCTTTACCGCTAAGCCACCAGGGAAGCCTCTGCAACAGATGACCACGCGTTCAGCTCTTCTGAGTCCCAGGTTTCTCCAGTATGAGATGGAGACTGAGGCATCAACTTCATGGGATGGATTTGGTGAAAGGAAGTCTGCTTTGGCTCAGCATGTGGTCTGGCTATGCTTTGGTACTGCTATGCCTTTGCACGGTGAAGAGATACAGAGACAGTGCAGGACAGGGAGGGGCTTCCCAGGTGGTACTAGTGACAAGGAACCCGCCTGCCGACGCAGGGGACCTGGGTTCCATCCCTGGGGCAGAAAGATCCCCTGAAGGAGACCATGGCAACCCACTCCAGTTTTCTCGCCTGGAGAATCCCATGGACAGAGGAGCTTACAGTTCATGGGATCACAGAGAGTCGGAAACGACTGAACAACAATAGCAGATACTTTTGTATGCTCCTTGGCTGCTGCGGACCAACAGGAATTGTTTGAGTCACCGCTTTGAGGGTTCCTTCCTCCCAGCAGATCCTCAAAAGCTGTTGGCCCCCACGGGACAGGTGCAGTGGACTGCTTCTTTAAATGGTTGGTATGGGGGTTACAGCAAACTCTCGTCTGCTCTCCACAAGTGCAGGGTCTCACGTGGGGGCCAATTAGCTGGGTCTAAACGTACATGATAAAATAAAGGAAATCATCCGAAGGCACTCACGGGTAAGTAGACCTTCGATGGGTAACTGCCGCCTGCCGCACTCGGCGTTGTGGATTTTTCTCAGACGTTAAGTAGCCTCTACTTTCAGTGGCATGCTTTCGAGGCTTAGAGAGGCAGCTCCTCCCAGTTATAGTTAACTCACCCATACAGGGATCCTGCTCCCGATAAAGAGCTTTGACACCACTGTTCTTTTAAGCCTGACGTCTTGGCTATTTTTTTTCTTTTTTCAATTCATAGACAAGTTTCTCAAATGTGCCTCCCTTCTCATATAAGACATTCATCCTCCAATTCCCTTGGAACGAGGCTTCCACTCCAGTTGGCTGTTGCCTGTCACTGAAAGGTCAATAACACCTCGTCGTCGTCCCGTTCCATCATCTTTTCTCATTGGGCCGTCTGTTTCTTTTCTGGCGCATTCCATTGTTGATGGAAGCTTTTGCGTTCGACTCTGAGACAGTGTTTCCCGTTCACCTCCTCCCTCTTGCCTCACCCCTTCTCTCTCTGCTGCCCTTTTCCATCCTCATGCTTAGGATTTGGGGCCGATTTCCGTAGCACATTCCTAAAAGAGCTCACCTGCGGTCACAGTTTCAGCCTATCTTTTATGCCAACCGTTGTCTAAACTTGCATCTTCAGACTTTCCCTCTAACGAGCTACAGGCATGGACACCCCGCCTGAACCTCTCGAGATGTCTTGGTACAAGCCTAAGATACAGTCTCTGTCCCCCTGTGACTCTCCTTTCACTTTATGGAGTCCCTGTTTTTGCCAAGGTACCACAGACCCTCCCCGCCGCCCCCACCAAGGAGAAATCCGTTACCTTTGACCACTCCGCAGTCTGACCCTCAGGATCAGCTTTGTACCCCAGACCTACAGCCCCGCTTCCTGACCACACAGCCCCATCCCTCTCTGAGGCCCCGAACACCTCACATCTGGCTTACTGGCACCATTTCCCAAATGCTTTAAATTCTTTCATCCGTTCTCCAGACTGGGGCATTCTACGCCACCCAGCCAAAGTATTTCTTCTTCTGGAAATGCCAATTTTATTATATTTGTCTGCCTGGAAAGCCTACAAAACCAGTGACACAAGCCTTGACTTGACTTGGGAGGTTCTCCATGATCTCCGTTTCTTTCCAAACTGCTCCGCCACTGATCACCCACAGAAACACTTGGCTCAAGTCAAATTAGACTGCGTTCTAATTAGGATCAAGTTCCATTGCCAGTAACAGGATAGCCCCAAATAACAGAGATGTAAACTACTCAGAGGCTTGCTTCTCTCTTATTTCAAAGACCCAGTCTAGGCAGCCCAGGACAGGAATGGTGCTCTTCGCCCAGGTGCCCTGAGACCCAGCCCGCTTCCATCCTGCTGCTTCCTCATGTGACCTCCAGTGCCAAGGTCACCCTGGATAATGATCAGCCATTTCAGATCCAACTCTCCAGCCCGCAGTCCAGCCAGAAAGGAGGAAGGAGCAAAAGGATACAGGTTTTTCCTTTGAGGACGTTATTTGAAAATTGGACGGATAGTTTCCACTTAAATCTCATGGGTCACAGTTAAGTCATGTGACCATATGCAGGCGCAAAGGAAACTGGGAAATGTGTATTTACCGTTGGGAGGGGGACAGGGTCTTGTTTGTGCCAGGCTGAGATTCAGGGTTTTATACGAAAGCAAGAAGTAGGAACAGCCAGTCATCCTTGCTGTTGTTGTTCATTCAGTCGTGTCCAACTCTTTGTGACCCCATGGACTGCAGCATGCCAGGCTTCCCTGAACTTCCCGGAATTTGCTATTTATATTCTATAAAGAACTCCCTATCTCCTGGAATTTGCTCAAACTCATGTCCACTGAGTCACTGATGCCTCCACCCATCCACCCATCTGTCTCCTTCTCCTCCTGCCTTCAATCTTTCCCAGCATCAGGGTCTTTTCCAATAAGTTGGCTCTTCACATCAGGTGGCCAGAGTATTGGAGCTTCAGTTTCAGCATCAGTCCTTCCAATGAATATTCAGGGTTGATTTCCTTTAGAATTGAGTGGTTTGATCTCCTTGCTGTCCAAGGGACTCTCAAGAGTCTTCTCCAGCACCACAGTTCAAAACCATCAATTCTCCAACACTCAGCCTTCTTTATGGTTCCCTCACATCTGTACATGACTACTGGAAAACCAGAGCTTTGACTAAATGGACCTTTGTCTGCAAAGTGATGTCTCTGCTTTTTAATATGCTGTCTAGGTTTGTCAGAGCCATGCGGTGCAGGGCTACCCCAGACAGACTGGTCATAGTGAAGAGTTCTGACAAAATGTAGTCCACTGGAGGAGGAAATGGGAACCACTCCAGTGCTCTTGCCAAGAGAAGCCTATGAACAGCATGAAAAGGCAAAGAGAAAGCTACGATCCTTGCTATAGCCAACCTTTTCTTTTCCTCACAAGCCGTGATCTTTTTGTCATCATGCTGATGCAGAACGGTCTTGCTTGGCATACTCTCTGACTCACCTGAATCCTGCTCCTCAGAGAAATGGGCACTGACCTCGGATTAGCTCACATTCCAGTTTTTTCCCTGACTCGATGGGCATGAATTTGAGCAAGCTCTGGGAGATGGTGAAGGACAGGGAAACCTGGCGTGCTGCAGTCCATGGGGTCGCAAAGAGTCAGACACGACTGAGCGACTGAACAACATCAGCTTTCTCACCCTCACTTGCCATGAGATCTCGAATAATGTCTCTGAGCCTCAGTTTTCCCCTCTGTTGAATGGGGTGGCAAAGCTAATGTGGATTATTATTATGAGAATCACACAGAACAGTTTTCACAGAGCACTACCAGAGAGCCTGGCACAGCCTATGCACTTGAGAAGGAAATCTCATCAAAAATCATGAGCTTTACGAGTTATCTCAAAAGACTCAACCCAGGTCCTTTTTCTTTCACAGACAACTCCCTCTGCATTTCAGATTAGGACAACTGTTCTCTGCCTTAAACTCTTCCAATAAAACAGATATTGTTTGAGACACTGATGTGAAAATGAATATGACATCTTTATCTCATTTTTTAAATTTCGAACCTTCAGAAAAGTTGAAAGAATAATGCTTCGACGTTCTTGAATTGTTCCCTGGTGTGACGGCTTCTCCATGTACCCATGCCCAATTTTTTCTCAATCAGATGAAATATCTCTTGAAGGCAACCACCGTGTGCTAAACAGGATGTTGCCTTTGTTTTTGATCTTTGCTTTTTAAAAAATCTGCTGATAAAAAAAAAAAAAAAGTCTGCTGAGCACCTCCAATGCCGCTTAATAAAAATACGCATTTCACTTTTCCCTGTCTTCTCCTGTCTTTGATGATTTTGGTGGGTGTCAAAACAGGCTGAAGACAGCAAGAAAGGCACAGGATACGATTTTTAAGACTTGTCAAAATTGTCTCTTATTATTTTAAGATGAGTTCTCCAGTCAGGGGAGTCCTTCTGTCACTTCTCCTTTGCACGGATCATAACTCCCAGGAGTACTCTTTTGTAAAAAATTGTAGGTGTCTTTTTAAAAGTAGTTTATTTGTTTTGGCCACACTGCATGGCATGTGGGATCTCAGTTCCCTGACCAGGGGTGGAACCCACGTCCCCTGTAACGGAAGCACGGGGTTCTAACCACTGCATCTCCAGTTTTGCCCTCCCAGAAGAATTCTTTTTAAAAAATATATTTATTTAGATATTTATTTGGCTGCACTGGGTCTTAGATGCAGCACACAGGATCTTTAGTTGCAGCATGTGGACTCTGAGTTGTGGCTTGTGCGATTTAGTTCCCTGACCAGGGATTGAACCCAGGCCCCCTGCATTGGGAGCCTGCAGTCTTAACCACTGGACCACCAGGGAAGTCCCCCAGAAGTATTCTGAAAGCAAAGAAGCAGCTGAAATACACAGTTGCTAAGCAAGAGATTGAGTGAATGAACGTGTGGCTCTAGAGATCTAACGTATGACGACGGAGAAGGGACTCGGGTGATCAGTGACAGAGCGCGGCCTCGGCCCTACTTGAACCCACGGGTGTTAATTGCATCCTGTAAAGAGTGAGCTCACCTGGAGTCAACAAACGGTCCTGAGAATGTCTTGAGCATCTCCCCATTTGTCTATGGGGAAGTCTAAATTAACCAATTCTGATGTCAATCCTGTCTCCTAAGAGAATTATATTACTAAGATATAACATGTATTCTGAGCCTCTGGGACAGCTTGATGGATTGGAATTTACTGTCTTTCCTTCTTGGACACTGCAGGGGGTTAAGATGGCCTCCCAAAGGCAATCAGAGAGACTTAATCTCCTTCAGCTCCTTCTCTCTTGGCGTGGCTGTTGTCCCATCTATTTTGCAGAAAGTAGGAAGGACAATGTTAGAGGCAAAATCACTCCCCTAGTGCATCTTTGTAAATATGAAATGATAAAGCTCTATGAAGCATATTGGGTCATAAAGGACCTTTACTTTATGCAAAACTTCCAAGGTAGGTATTGCTATTCCATTTAAAAAATGAGCTCACCAAGAGCCAAAGAGGGTTACACCAGATCACACAGCTCCCAAGGGGTAAAGGCAAGATTTGAATCCAGGTTTCTTTGAGCCCCCCAATTTTTTTTAAAATCCCACTATGGAAGCCTCTCCATGAAACTTTCATTAATCAAGAACACCTTCCAGAAAATATAAAAATTCTCAGACTTACTGTCGTAGGTCTGCAAGCAGGAAGTGAACATGCAGTCATGTAATTTCTTCAGTAATACTCAATATTACTGAAGAAATTGCAATATCTTCAATATCTAGTTGTTTTCTCATCCCATTTTTCTCTCGTCCACAACTTCTGGAAAATAAACCAATGTCAAGGAAGGTCATGTTGCTTGTTCTTTGTCCAGACTCTGGAACTTGAGAATTAACACAGTCGTTTTTCTTTTAGTTTTAAAAAGTTATTTCTGGAACTTCCATGATGGTCCAGGGGCCAAGACTCCAAGCTCCCAGTGCAGGGGGCTGGGTTCCACCCCTGGTCAGGGAACTAGATCCCACATGCCTCAACTAAGAGTTTAAACATTGCAACTAGAAAGATGCTACGTGATGCAGCTGAGACCTGGCACCTGGCGCAGCCAAATATATAAAAAAAAGAAAATGCTGAGGACGTAAAATAACCGAAAAACAAATTTTAAATAGTTATTTCTACTTTGTGAAATGACGTCTCAGAAACTCTCTGCTTGGGATGCTCATTGCAGTTAGGGTGCAGCTTGCCTAAGAGAAAACAAATTCTCACTGAGTCAGAGGCCTTTGCAGCCTCTCTTCTCTCTCTGACACATATGATACATATTTTATAGCCAGTAATGTGCATGTACACCTATGACACACACACGTCATAAACGGAACAGATAAAGTGCATTATTATACCCTGTCTAGGTCACCAAATAACGTGCCGGCGGAACAAAGGCTCCGGCGGGAAGATCGCAGAGCGTGTTGGCGTTTGTCCGGCTCCCCTGGCCCGCCCCCTCCCCTGGCGTCCGCCCTGCATGTCGGGCTGCATGCAGAGCATCGTGTTCCTCCTGAGTTTAATCTCTGCAGTGTTCCGGCATGCGAGTTAATAAGAGGAGATTGTGGAGGGCTCTGATGATGGCTTGATGGAGACTTTTCCTGGATAAAAGGCCCTTGCCCGGGATTAGCCTGACTTCATTTGCCGTAATCCCACCGCCCTCTTGCCGGGTTTTGCTTTCCTTGGGGCCGGGGTTGGGGAGCGGAGGAGGCAGGTGCAGGGGTCAGGACTCTGCGGGGATCAGCAAGGGCTCCAGAGGGCTGACCGGAAGGCTCTGTTGCTGTTCCGTCGCTCAGTCTTGTCCGACTCTTGCAAACCCATGGACTGTGGCCCGCCAGGCCCCTCTGTCCATGGGATTCTCCAGGCACGAAGACTGGAGTGGCTGCCATTGCCTCCTCCAGGGGATCTTCCCGACCCAGGGATGGAACCCGAAGTCTCCTGTATCTGCAGGCGGGTCCTTCCCACTGAGCCACCACAACCCTTATTGGAGGGAACTCAAGAGGGCTTTGAGAACTTGACTCCGTGGACAGGGGGAGTTGAAACAACTCCCTGCTCAAACAGCCTGGGTTAGGGGGCCAGCCTTTTAAGGCTTTTCTATACAATGTCAAACAAGGCCAAGCTACTTGCTTGACACTGAGGTTAACATTGACCCCAGGTCCCAGTACACGGGTGGGCAGTGCCCATGTCCTAAACGGGCAGTTACTTATTTGGCCAAAAAAAAAAAAAACCAACCAACCAAACCCAGAACATAAAACAGAAACCATATTGTAACAAATTCAATGAAGACTTAAAAACAACAAATGGAGTTCCTAAGAGAAAGGAGAGGAGGCAGGGAATCAGGGGAGTGATTTTATTGATGGATGTAGGGAGACTGGGAGGGGAACAGAGTGTGAGGGAAGATAGTCTGGATATATTAATATGAAGGAAGGTTTCGAGACTAATGCAAATATCCAACAGGAATCTGGGGTACAAGGAGGCATGAGCTTGGATAGAAGTTCAGAGCTTGACTTCTAAGCATGAAAGCCATCTGTTCTTGGGTCATCATTAAAGCTCTAAGAATGAATAAGCTCTCCCAGGGCTGGAGAGAAGAAAAATCACATCCCTGGACTGAGACTCAATACTTAAGTCATAAGCAATTAAAAGCAATGGAGGGAAAAGAAACAAAATCAAGCAAGAAGAGCTCTTCTTGTGAATTCACACAGTGAGTCCACTGGGTCCTCAGTGTACAAGGGCAAAGGCAGTGTCTCCCACACTCTCAGGCGCCCCAAGGCCCTGCGGAGTTCTGAGAGGTACCAGGTGACCTTGACTGTGGTCACTGAAGGCCTGTTTCCTCTTGATGCAGAGACCGGTTTTGAGTGTTTAACATCCTCCTCACTGAAGGACATCTGGCTTCTCAGATTTCCTCCTTGATGTCTTTCCTGGAAATATGCAATCCTAATTTCTGCCTCCCCTCCAAAAATCACAGGGTTTGAGACCCTCTCACTGAGTGTATTTACAGATGCCTTCAGCTCACAGCACTTGTCTGTAGAACCATGTTTCTCTTCTAACTGAAGGCACATAGGTATTCTGTATCTAGAGACCCGTCATTCAATTTCTCTTCATCCCTGTTTCCTCGTCTAGGTGTATAGGAGGTCAGATTAGATTTTTTAGCCGATCACTTTCTCTTTTGAGAAAGCCGATCACTTTTTCTCTTTGTGTTGTATTACATGTTTCTTCACATCTTATTTATCCATACTGACTACTCAACAGAGCTTGTTAAGTGAATAATTGGGTTATTCAATTACAAAAGTCAGAGTAAAGTAGAATACGGCTTACCCCTGAGCCCCAACTGTACCTCTTCCCTTCTCTTTTTCCTCAGGGTGTCCCCAAATGTGTTGAATTAAACAGTGGTAGATTATGGCTGCTGGGTGGGGGAAAGGTTAGGGGGAAGGGATGATTAGGGCATTTGGGGTGGACATGTCCACACTGCTATATCTAAAATGGAGAACCAACAAGGTCCCACTGTACCGCAGAGGGAACTCTGCTCAATGTGAGGTGGCAGCCTGGATGGGAGGGGAGTTTGGGGGAGAACGGATACACGCTTATGCATGGCTGAGTCTCGTCACTGTCCATCTGAAACCATCACAACATTGTTAATTGGCTATTTTCCAATACGAAATTAGAGGTTTTTTGTTTTGTTTTTTTTAAGTGCTAGAATGTGTTTGTGTGTGTATGTAATTTCCTGTAGGGAGAGACTGTATTGTAGTTACTTTGGGAAATTCTGTGTTCAAAACAGTGATGGGCAAGGCTCCCTTCCTGCAGGACTTCTCGGGGCCTTTATTGCACTAATGTTTATTGTGAATTGCAGCGTTTGATTAGGGCAGTGTATTGAATAGGCAGCAGTCATGTAGGAGACTATCTTGGACTGCAGAAACCACTCCCCATCCTTCTTAAAAGACTATTTTGAGGAACTATTTCCTGTCTATTCCACTTTGGAAACCACTCACTGGTTGCCATGATATAGAATCATAAGAAAAAAATATGCGTATTAGATTTGAGATATAACAACTTGAGTTGTTACATTAGTTAAAATCTTTCAGGATCCCCAATTTCAGATGTTTTCTTTTCCCCAAAGTAAAATCTAAGAGAAGAAACTCTGAAACGGGCCTTTCGTGGTGCAGAGAATAGGAGTATTTCAACCAAAGCCCTGACAATATCCCTATGGATGTTTGAAGTATGTTTCATTCCATTCAAAATAGTGTTTGTCCTGCAAGTTTGAGGCTCTCGTAAAGAGAAGTCAAACCCCGGCACACCCTGAGCGCTATAAAATTACTCATGAGAAACTTGTTGTCAATTACCAGAGTAAAATAATAGGGTGTTTTTTTTCTCTCTTGATTGAAAATACCACTTCTCAGCCAAGAAGTCATGAGAGTGCCGTCAAGGGCCGGATGTGTTGCTTCCCAGCAGGGTGGCAGAGACTCACCCGATGGGTGGAAATTACGGCTTACCTGGCTTTCTGGGCAGGCGACCCGAGACGGTCTCGCAAGGAGCTGGAGGAGAGCGCTTTTGCTCATGACTGGTTCCATTTTCTCTCCTAAGGTGGTCCCCACCTCTCGGCCCCACGGAGCTTGCCTGCACCCCAGCAGAGTCCTGTATGTCCCTGATAGGCTTTCTGTGAGCACGCTGGCGTGCCTTCCCCAGATTGCCCAGTGCTGCTTCCTCACAGCCGAGTGGAAAGTTCCCACGGCCCCTGGGTAGCTGGATCTCTGGGGGAAGAACTCCTTTTCTGTACCCTCGGGATGAATGGGAAGAAAAAAATACCTTGGCAACTGCGTAGGGGTTGGGTTTGCTCAGTCCGTAAGAGACATGAGTTCCGTCCTTGGGTCGGGGAATCCCCCAGAGGAGGACATAGGCAACCCACTCCAGTACTCATGCCTGGAAAATCCCCTGGACAGAGGAGCCTGGCTCCTGCAGCCTATGGCTACAGCCCATAGGGTTGCAAAGAGTCGATCGGACACGACTGAAGTGACTTAGCACAATCTAGATGGCAAGAGGAAGCTTCTCAAAAAATCACCACACTATAATATTTATAAACACCCTTGAATCACTGGTTCTCAACTAGCAAGAAGCATTAGCTAAGATATGGTCTTGGCCATTTTATTAACTAGCCATTTGAGCATTAGTGAATTTACCTCTGGGGCTTCCGAGGTGGCTTGTTGGTAAAGAATCTGCCTGCCAATGCAAGGAGACATGGGTTCAATCCCTGAGTCAGGAAGATTCCCTGGAGGAGGAAATGGCAACCCACTCCAGCACTCTTACTTAGAGAATCCCATGGACAGAGGAGCCTGGCAGGCTGCAGTCCGTGGGGTCGCAGGCGTCAGACACGGCTGAGTGACAGAGCACACACCTTGTTTTACTTTACCTCGTGGTTCTTGATGCTCTGAGATGAATGATACCAACACTTAAGTAATGTCTGGCCCTGAGCCCTTTTTTACTCATGTTCTGCAAGTATGATGCTGGCAACAGAATTGTGTGATGAGCTTGACCATTTACGTCATACACAATGGAAACTCTGGGCTCAGAGAGAATTTCAGGGATTCATCCAGTCATACAGGGAGTGAGAGATTCAGGAACTAAAACCCCAGTCTCTGACTCCAAATTTTGTACCCTTCTTGATCATCAACTTGAACTTGACGATCAGCAGGTCTTTTTGGCTTTTCACATCACCTTGCTATAGGATCCAGTGCCTCCTGGGAGGCTGTCTCCTACACACGGCACCTGGAATGTGGAATTCAAGAGGCCCCACTGGGGATCAGCTCAGCCTCTCCTCCAGGTAATAAATGGAATTTCCTCTTCTGATGCCCTCCTGGACTGTTCGACCTCTTATAAAAGCAGCCTCATTATTGATAAGGCATCTTTTCTTTATTCTTTCCTGCCACAGCTTAAGACAATTTTTAATTTTTTTAAGTACTCCCCCCAACTCCATAATGGCATTTGTGTATACAGATCATCACCTTAGGAAATGCTACTGATTTTTCATCAAGGACTGGATGCATAGACGAAAGGGGTGACAGAGGATGAGATGGTTGGATGGCATCACTGACACAATGGACATGAGTCTGAGCAAACTCCACGAAGTGGTGAAAGATAAGGGAGCCTGATGCGCACAAAAAAGTCAGACACAGCTAAACAATAACAACATGGATTCTTCCATCTTTGATAAGACTTACTTTTTTCATAGATAGATACTTATATTATCTTATAATACATTTATATTATTAATTAATAATATTATATTATCAATAAATAATTATTGTAGTATTATATACTTATATTGCTTTATCTCTTTCTCATTTTTCTCATAGATGGATGCTTTCTATGTCTGTGAGTCCCATGTCCCCTCCCCCGTGGAAGTTGCAGATACACCCAGGTCACGCGCTGACCTGGCCACCCCATTGGACTATGTGCTCAGCTGCATCCAGTCTCCTGGGGTCTGTCCTTGCCCACGCTCTGCCTCTCCCCTCGAGCTTTCTGAGCTGTCCATCAGCTTTTAATCTTCCCTTCTGCCTCTGCCACTTTCTCTCTTCCTGTGTTGGTGTCAGTTCTCAAGCCTACGTGCTGAGAAGAGAAGTGGAAAAGTGGAGTCTGAAATCTGATGCCCAGCCAACCTGTCGAGTCCTGTTCCCGGGTGCAGCCGGGGCTGAGATGCCCGCGCAGCTGAGCAGTAACCACAGGACATGAAAAGGGACGCGGGGGAGGGCGCCCGCTCCATTTCATTCATTCATTCCGATACGTGCCCGTCAACACTCACAAGGGTGACTCAAGGTCAAGAGGACGAAGCCGTTCTAGGTGACCACGTCCCGTAGTCTAGCTTAAGAACGGCCCTTGTTCTCCTGGACATGGGGCAGCCCAGATGGTGGGAGCTAACCAGAGCCCTGTGTTTGGGGAGGAGAGGAAGAAGTCAAGTTTCAGCAACGTGGATTACAACCCTGGACGTAGCTCCCACTAGATCACGTGACCCTGAAACAGTCACTTACCCTTGCTGTCTATTTTATCTCTCGAAACCTACAGACAGTGATGTCTTCACGATGAGCTTCATAGACTGTGATGTTAAGAAACTAGAGATGTGGAAAGGCTTTGAAATAATACACACATCACACGAACATGTGGAGTGGGGACTTGCCTTGCAGGTATCGCCTTTGTCGGTGGAGTTCTTCAAAGGGAAGTATCAAGTTCCCATGGGCTTTCCCCGTGTTCTTTCATGGTTGGTTGAAAAAGTTCAACCGATTTTGATCTATTTTGCCTATTTCGTGTCATCTCTTCATATCTGTTTGTAGTTGGGAGAATGATCTGTCACCCGCTGATCACAGGGGCTGTTTGAATGATCTGGCTAAGTGAGCATCCCGTTTTTTAGAAATGCACGTCTCTGACGTCAGCTGAGAAGAGCATTCTTCCTCCAACGAGAAGGCCAATTTTCCTGTCAAGTTCTGTGACTTGATGCCCTCCCCTGTTAAAACCCACCCCTCTCGCTTGCGGTCATTTTGCAGCAATGTAATACATATCACACAACAGGGGAAGCTTCCTGGGTTCTTTCCGTCATTAGCTTTACTTATATTTCATCTCATCATGAGAAGGAGCTCAAGGCAATCTTTGTTCACAGAAAGAACACTCCACAAAACCACCTCTGACTGATCAGTTTGCAGTGAGATAAATCAAGGAAAGATGAGGTCACCAGCACTCTCCAGGTAACTGTCACCATCCACCCGGAAGAGTAAATTTCATCCACTTGTAATGTTCTCTTATTATATAAGCAAATCTCTGGAATCGAATACATCTTAGTACAATAATTCCAGAATTACTATTTTCAAAAGAAACTGAATTTAAGCTGTACTATTAGGAGGGAGGTGTATTCTTCATGTAAGTCCGGATGGGGGACTTACCTGATGGTCCAGTGGTTAAAATCTTGCCTTCCAATACAGGGGGTGCTGGTTCAATCCTTAGTCAGGGAACTAAGATCTCATATGCTTCTGGGCCAAAAACAAAACAAAACAAAACATAAAATGGAAGCAATATTGGAACAAATTCCATAAGTCCTTAAAAAAAAAAAAAGACCAGATGGGACAAGTCTAAGAAGGTAATAATGAGGCTGGTCGTGTGGAGGAGGGCATGCTTCTTAGGTAGCTTGTAAGCTTATCAGCTTCAGCTTTCTATAGGAGCTGTGATGTGGACTTGAATGCCCACCTTCTTCTCTACTCTTGGGACTCATTTTCTTCCATTTCCAAACACATGTAGACAAGATAGATCCTCTACTAGCATCAAGTGGGATTGTAAAGATGCAGGGTGTAAGCAGGGAGTGAGGAGAGGTGTGGACTTCTTGAGGAAAACAAGAAAATGTGCAGGTCAGGAGAAGGGAGCATTTGAGGGGGACCCCTGCTCTCCTGGGCTCTAGGATTCCTCCTGATCTTGGTGCAGTGCGTGTGTGCATGCTAAGTCACTTCAGTCGTGTCCGATTCTTTGCAGTCCTGTGGGAGGTAGCCCTCCAGGATCCTCTGTCCATGAGATCCTCCAGGCAAGGAAACTGGAGTGGGTTGCCATTGCCCTCTTCCAGGGATCTTCCCAACCCAGGGATCAAGCCCCCAAGTCTCCTATGCCTCCTGCATTGGCAGGAAGGTTCTTCACCGCTAGGACCACCAGGGAAGCCCTTTGGTGTGGTGAAAGGAAAAGTAAGGTGGAGTTCCCGGTGTGACTTTCTGGGATCTTCCTGAGCCTTCCGTGAAGAGATGTGGATGTTCATGTGACGGCTGGGAGAAGACCAGAAAGGCAGCAGGAGGAAGTCAGGTTTCCGTGATGACAGTCCCAGGCTTACCCTCAGTTAGGCCCTGGGAGCGAGAAGGGATGTCTGCTTCCCACCAGCTCGATGGTTGCTAACAGATCTGGGGCTGGGAGACCAGCCACGGGCATCCTGTGGACCCCCAGCCACGTCACCCCAGTGAAGCAGCAGTTGTGGAGGGACCTGTGGACCAGCAGTGGCTGAGACAGTTCCCTGGACATGAAAGTGAAAGTCAGTTGCGCAGTCGTGTCCGACTCTTTGCGATTCCATGGACTGCAGCCTGTCCTGCCCCTCTGTCCATGGAACTCTCCAGGCAAAAGTACCGGAGTGGGTTGCCATTTCCTTCTCCTGGGGACATAGGAGACAGTAAAACTAATCCCAGGATCACTTCCTCCTTTTGCTGGTCAGCAAAGAAAACACCTGTGAAAAAGAACCAATGGCCATACGTCATGCAGGTTACTTGTGCATGCAATTCCAAGTTGTATCCTTCACATTCAGCCTACATTCTCTTCTCATCACCTCTTCCCCTCCTGCCCACCCCACCCCCCACCATTGCACAGCTGATACGTGATCAAGGGCTGCATAGGGACAAACTTGTGAGCCAAAGCAACTCTAAGCTGGTAGGGAATTGATTGCAACATAAAGCAAGTTTAGTTCCTCTCAACATTAAACACAAGCACCTCTTTACACAGGGCTTTCCTGGTGGCTCGGTGGTTAAAAAAAAAAAATCTGCCTGCCAAAGCAGGAGGTGCGTGTTCGATCTCTGGTCTGGGAAGATCCCTTGGAGAAGGAAATGGCAACCCACTCCAGTATTCCTTCCTGGGAAATCCCATGAACAGAGGCGCCTGGCAGGCTACAGTCCATGGTGTCATAGTCCAAGACTTAAGAACTAAACGATAACAATAACCTCCTCACACACTCCGTGCTAGGGAATTCTGTTCAGGTGGAAAATCAAGAGTAGCCTTTAGATCTCTAAGTAAAAATGAGGTGTCTCTCTGGGTCTTTGGTTTCTATGTGGTTCAACTAAAACGTGCTCAGAAATGAGAGGCGGTTGTGACTGACACGCTTTCCCTTTCTCCCGTGTCTCTGGGCTTCTCCAGGGGCTCTTTCCTTCGACGTAGGAGGTGGGACAGGTTGAGCTGGCTGTCTCCAGCTTCTTGAAAGAATTCCCAGATCAGAGTGAATGTCCCTGCCAGCTGGTTGGAACAGGAAGAATTTCTAGGGAGGCCTTCATGTTGGGTCTAGTTCCCACCACTAATTAAAATTTGTAGGTAATGGGTTACTAATTTGTTGGTTCCTTTTATCATGTTATTGCCTTCTCAGGACTCAGGGGATGTGTGTGTGTGTGTGTGTGTGTGTGTGTGTGTGTGTGTTAGTAGCTCAGTCGTGTCTGAATCTTTGCAACCCCATGGACTGTAGCCCGACAGGCTTCTCTGTCCATGAGATTCTCTAGACAAGTATGCTGCAGTGGATTGCAGATTCCTCCTCCAGGGGATCTTCCTGACCCAGGGATCAAACCAGGGTCTCCTGCATTGCAGGCAGATTTTTACCATCTAAGCCACCAGGGTTATTATATAGCTATTATATAGCTCTGGTCTAACTGGGGAGTAGGAGTCTAGGGATGTTCTTCAGAATCACCTGTCTTGGTTCTCTTTCTCTGATCCGGTGTCCTGGATGGCAGAGTTCAAAAGGGCCTTTCATCTTGGGTCCCTAGATAGTGGAAATCTGAGCTAAACTGAACGAGCTATCCTTAAATTTAAGTGGAAGATAGTCATGGTCCGCTGAGCAACACTTCCCTTTCCACAGGGGAATTCATAATTCAATACCATTGACCCTCTTGCTCGTCCGCTTTGCGGGAAGTGGGACCAACTGGGAGAAAAATGCCAACTTTTTTTTTTAAGGACACGCTAGGTAAAGAATTCACCTGCAATGCAGGAGACATGGGTTCTATCCCTGGGTCAGGAAGATCCCTTGGAGGAGGAAATGGCAACCCACTCCAGTATTCTGGCCTGGACAATCCCATGGATGGAGGAGCCCGGCAGGCTACAGTCCGTGGAGTCTCAAAGAGTCAAGAGTTGGACATGACTTAGAGACCAGAACAACAAGGTGTAAGTATAATTACGGCTGATTCGTGTTGTTGTATGGCAGAATCCAACACAACACTGTGAAAATTAAAAAACAAAACAAAAAGAACAGGCTAGGGCCTTCCCTGGTGGCCCAGTGGTTACGACTCTGGCTTCCAATGCAGGGGGCATGGGTTCCATCCCTGGTCAGGAAGCTAAGACCCCACATGGCTCCTGGGCCACAAAACCAAGACAGGAAACAGGAAGAGTATTGTAACAAATTCAGTAAAGACTTAAAACAAATTGCTGGGGTGGAGAGTCTGAGCCCTGGGCGTGGTGTCAGAAGATTTGGGTTTGCATATGGTCCCTGCCGTGTTAATCTGGGGAGGTCGTGTGAAGTTTTCCGATTTCTTTGTCTGTAAAGTCGGAGTCCTAATACCCACTGTCGTCTGCTTCTGAAGGGCTGTTAGAGGAAGCAAAGCTAAAATGAGGTATAGCTTGTGAACGGGCGAGAGAATGACGAAGAGAGAAACACTTCAGGATGTGAAATTGCCTGAGGGATGAGAGACGTCATAACTCAGAAATGGAATCCAAATAAAAGATTCACCACCCTACGTGCTCCCTAATATTAATAAATCCTCTCTTCTGAAGCAACCCTTTGAGAACTTTTGCTAGAAATGTGAAGAACTGAGTGCCCAAAATAACAGATTTGCTTTAAAAAAAAACAAAAACAACTGTCTATTTTATATTGGAGTATAACTGGTGAACAGTGTTGTGATAGGTTCAGGTGGACCACAAAGGGACTCAGCCGTACGCACACATGCATCCATCCTCCCCCAGACTCCTCTCCCATCCAGGCTGCCGTGTAACCTTGAGCAGAGTTCCCTGTGCTATACAATAGGTCCTTGTCCGTTATCCACTTTAAATACAGCAGTGTGTTCATGTTCATCCCAAACGCCCTAAATATCCCTTCCCCCCACGCTTCCCCAGCCCTGACCTCTAGGAGTTCACACTCTGAGTCTCTGAGTCTGTCTCTGTTTCATAAATAAGTTCATTTGTATCACTTCTTTTTATATTTCGGATATAAGGGATGTCATACCCTATTTCTCCTTCTCTGTCTGAGTTTCTTCACTCAGCATGACAATCTCGTTATTTCTTTCTTTTTAATGGCTGAGTTAAGAACTGACTCATTTGAAAAGACCCCGATGCTGGGAAAGATTGAAGGCGGGAGGAGAAGGAGATGACAGAGGATGAGATGGCTGGATGGTATCACCGACTTGACATGAGTTTGAGTAAACTCCGGGAGTTGGTGATGGACAGGGAGGCCTGGCGTGCTGTAGTCCATGGGGTCACAAAGAGTCAGACACGACTGAGTGACTGAACTGAACTGAATGGCTGAGCAATATTCCCCTGTATACACCTACCACGTCTTCTTTATTTAACACTTCTGCACCTACGTGCCCTCCAAAGACAGCTCTGTCCTCTTTATGGACAATCTCCTGGGGGCTTTTGGGTGACTTCATAACAACCTGGACGCTTTTAGAATGTGACAGTCTCACTCTTTCAATTCTTCGCTTTAGGGGCTTTGAATGCCAGTGTCATAGCAGAAGCGGCTTCAGTGGGCAAGTCTTCCAGAAGTTTGTGGCCCCGGTACTGTCTGCAGTGGAAATCCAGGCAGATTTCGACAGGCTGATGATGAGCAGGCAGATCGGGCACCAGCCACAGGGAAGGCGCTCAGGCCAGCTGCCAAGTTTCAGCCAGGAAGGAACATCTCTCGTGGAGTTTACAACCCTGCCGAGGAGGCAGTCAGTAACAAACTCCAGCACCACACCCTGGATACCACCACGTTAGCTGTGAACACCGCGGTGTTAATCCATAGCGGCAAATCCCACAGTTACTTCATCTTGCTTGCCTTTCTTTCAGGCAGCAGCACGGAGACACTGGCAGGGAACCGAAGGGGGTGCCTTCTTCACAAAGTTTTGGAGGTCTTGCTGAGATCGACGCTCCAGCCATCTGCTGGGTGTCTCATCCAGGGCAAAGGGATCCTTAATTCTGTCCTCGCTATTGCACCAAATGGGCGCATATTAGGGTATATGACTGTGACTTCTCTGGAAAGTTCAAGTTGGAACCTGCTGGGTCTTGAACACTCTGGCAAGTGCTTATTTTCTATAAACAAGTCTCCAATCGTCTCTGACCCTCCCTGCTTCCTTTCAGGGCCTCTGGAATGACCGGGTAGCTCTCACCTGGTGTTGACATGGCCCACAGCTAAGAAGGTCTGACTCAAAGAGTACTTTCTAGCTTTCTGCCAAAACTTGGTCTTTTCCCATAGAGACAGATCCCCACTGGACGCTTGAACAGGACATGATGTATAATAGTCTTTTTGCATTTTTTAATGCCCCCCACCAAACCCCACATGTATTGAAGACTTCTTCATGCCAGATACGGGGGAGACATAAATAGAAAAGGGCCCTAGCCTTCAGCAGCTCACAGCCAAGTAAAGCAGATAGACAGAGATAGACAGGTAACAAGTTCAACCACGACGGTAAATTATACACGCAATGATGGCAGAGGCGCAGGGTGCTATGGTAATCCATGGGGAAAGCCGTCTCTGGGGGGAGGTAAACGATGAAATGAAAATTAAGTTTTGAAGGCTGAGTAGGAGTTTTCCAGGGAGAGAAGTCTTGTCGTCTCGCAGAGAGAGAACCTCCGATAGCAAAGACCTCAAGGTAGTGGAGAACAAACATGTTCTCCAGAGGGAGAGCAAGTCCACGGCAGTTGCTTATACTGGGTGGTGCTCTTCTCGTGAACTTGCCCCGCTGTCTGATTCCTGCTTCCCTTTAGGACAGCGGTCCCCAGAGTCTTTGGCAGCAGGGACGGGTTTCATGGACGACAACTCTTCCACGGACCGGCGGTGGGTGGGGGATGGTTTTGGGATGATTCAAGCACACCACATGTATCGTGCCCTTTATTTCTGTTACTATGACGTCAGCTCCAAGTTAGATGATCAGTTAGATCTCGGAGGAGGGGGACCGCTGCTGTGGGACCTATCCTGGGTTTGCTCTGTATTCGTTCTTTTGCACAGGCTGGCGCGTTTATGCCAACGCGCTATGCATGCCGAAACATTCTTGTATCACACTGCAACCATGCTGATTTTCTTTTATGCTTTGCTTTCTCCTTTCCCTCACCTCCAAATGTGGGGCTCACTCATCCCATATCTATTGCGCTTAAGGGTAATGAGTTCAAATCTCTTTCAAAATGTACCCCAACTCCCCTTTGTGAACTGACATCAGAGGTGGGGTGACAGGAGGGGAGGAAACGAGGCCCTGCTCCTTTTCCTCTGGCCCCAGATCACCCCTCCCTCCCTCCTTTATGAGACGTTTGGGCGGCTCATCTGCTGGGTGTTCCTCCTGCTTCGTGGGTCCCCAGTGACAACTGCAGCCTCACGCCTCGCCTCCACGCCCCCCGGGCAATGTGAGTGTCGTCAGTGAGGCCAACATGACAAGCACAAGGGTGGGGAGAGTTCCTGGTACAAGCCTTTGGGACTCCAAAGTTCCATGAAGTGTTTCTGATTCATTCACTCGCTCATACGTTCCTTTGCTCACCTGTTGGGAACCAAGGAACCTGCTGGGCGCCAGGGTCACCTCACGGGACCAAGCAAACGGCACCTGCCTCCGTGAACCTTACCCTCATAAGACCCTCATCTGGAGCACTGCTCAGGCTCAGATTTGGGAATCTGGGCTCCCTAGAACCCAGCCACCTTCCAAGAACGGCTCTACCTGTAGCAAAACCACGTTTCCCTTTGGGGAGGTGGGGTCAAGGCGCCCCCCCCCCCCCCCCCCCCCCCACCGACCACAGCTTCCAGCAAGGAGTCTGAACTGGCTCAGAGATGCTGCGGAGCAGGGCTGCTGCGGAGAAGACGCCCGGGGCGAGGGAGGGGGTGATCCAGGCTGGATTCGTGGCTTTATTTATTTATGATCGGTTTTCATTGGAGTATAGTCGCTTTACAATGTCGTATTCCTTTCTGCTAAACAACAACAAGAACCAGCTGTAAGAACAGACATCGCCCCTCCCTCCGGAGCCTCCGCCCAATTCCTTAGCCCACCCCTCGAGGTCATCACAGAGCCCCGAGCTCCTGGTGCCTTAGAGCAGCTTCCCACCAGCTGTCTATTTACGTATATTACAGTCTGTATGTCTCGCCTAGGCTCCCAATTTATCTCACCCTCCCCTTCCCCCACTGTGCCCATGTGTCCGTTTTCTGCATCCGCATCTGTGTTCCTGCCCTGCAAATACAGGCTCATCTGTATCATTTTTCTAGATTCCAAATATATGTGTTAATAAATGAGATTTGCTTTCTGACTGAACTTCTCTCTGTATGACAGACTCCAGGTTCACCCACACTACCACAAACGACTCAGCTTCATTCCTTTTCATGGCTGAGTACTATTCCATCACACACATGGACCACATCTTGATCATTCATCAGTCACTGGACATTCAGGTGTGGTCTCAAATCTTGGCTATGAATTCTCAGCTGTAGACCGAATCTTTCATTTAGGCCAGAGATCTGGAGCTCCAAGAAGCATCCGATTCCTCCATGGAGATGACACATGTCTCCTGTCTAAACTCAGACCCCTTCGCCCACTGGCCTTGAAGCTGCAGATGTCTCAGCCCAGAGAGTGGATTTCAGAAAGGGCCGCATGAAATGCACAGACCACTCTCTAGCAGGCTGGTCGCCCCAGGCACGGGACAGGGGCTCTGTGGGGTGGGCATCGGCCTCCAGCTTCTGCCCCAAGCTTCCCTGGGCCCCTTCTCCGCTCCTCTCAGGAGGGCGTTTCTGTCTGCTTCGCTCACCGCCACACCTCCAGAGCCTAGAACAGAGCCTATGACATCCAGCGCTCAATAAATGTCTGGAGGATGAGTGCCTGGATGTACATTGTGACCCAGACACAACCACCCAGCTGCCGACAGCTTGTGAAGGGGAAGGCGAGGTGCTTGTTCCCCTTGGCTTAATAACAGTCTGCAGGGGCTGCCGTCTTTTATGTGCTGGCTGAGCTCATTGTGAAGGCCCCGTAAATATTAATTGATAGACGGGAAGCTCTAGGGTTTGGCTCCAGACGGATCCAAGTCCTATTTTTTTTGAGGAAGTTTATAAGGGCAGGAGAATGTGGGGCGTTACTCGGGGAGTCTGGAGGCTCTCAGGAACCCCCTTCCACCTTCTCCCAAACCCAAAGCCTGGGAGAAGTGGGTGGGAACAGAAAGGAAGCGCCTAATTACACTCACAGGTTATATAATTACACTCTCAGGTTCCCACTGGTGGTGCGATTTAAAGGAGCTTTGAGTAACTTTGTTTTTGAAAGGTCTTGTTTTCCTCACCCTTTATTCTTTTTTTTTAAAGTTTTTATCTTGTGTTGGAATATAGCCCACTAACAACCAGCGCTGTGATCGTTTAGCTGGACAGTGGATACACGTACCTGTATCTGTTCTACCCCGGGCTCCCCTTCCATCCAGGCTGCGACAGAGCAGGGAGCAGGGGCCCCTGTGCTGGACGGTAGGTCCTTGCTGGTTATCCACGGTGAATAGAGCAGTGTGTACGGGTCCATCCTAAGCTCCCTAACTATCCGTTCCCCCATCCTTCCCCTGATGACAACCATAAATAAATTCATTCTCCAAGTCTGCCCTCACCCATCCTTCATCATCCTTGATCTTCGCCTGGTGCCTTCCAGGAAAGACCAGCTGACATGAGGTTACCCAGTTGAGTCCCTGAAGAGACTTGGTGTCTACACACAGCCAGACAGATACCTGGAGCGGCTGTCTGTCTTGCCCATGTTTTAGCAACAGGACTCAAGTGCTCAGAACACAGAAGCTCCTCTGTCTCTTCAAATACCCGTCATGGGAGGACTTCACGATCCACTGAAATAGTGGTTCTCACAGTCCTGTGCCCAGGCCAGCAGCCTCAGCAACACCTGGGAACCTTCTAGAAATTCACATGTCCCGCCCCAGAACTCCCAGAAACTCCAGGGAGGAGCCCAGCGATCTGTGTTTTAACGAGCCCTCCAGGGCATTCTGATGCATGTCCAGATTTGGAAATCCCTAGATTCTGGAATCTAACACAGTGGTTCCCGGACAAGAGTCTGTTGACAACATTTAGAGAAGCAGCTCTTCTGTCCATGGGATCCTCCAGGCAAGAATACTGGAGGGGGTTGCCATTCCCTTCTCCCGGGGATCTTCCCGACCCAGGGCTTGAAGCCGGATCTCCCGCATTGCAGGCAGATTCTTTGCCATCTGAACCACCTCAGTCCCTTTGGCAAGCGGTTGGGGGTGGGGGGGTGGGCATTATCACATTCCACACTGCAGCAGAGACTTATTGCATCTGGGGAAAGATTCATTCTGCTGAGCGCTCAGCAGCGGGGCCCCCTCGGAAGGCAGTCCATCCACGTTAATA
This sequence comes from Cervus canadensis, assembly GCF_019320065.1. NCBI lineage: Eukaryota > Metazoa > Chordata > Mammalia > Artiodactyla > Cervidae > Cervus > Cervus canadensis. The sequence goes on along the minus strand of NC_057386.1, from coordinate 4,437,521 downwards.
AATGTCTCACCTCCCAGACAACTTCAATAAGGTGAACTGCCAAGGGGAGGTCATGCTTGTCCGTTTCGTTTTGCTGAGACATGGAGGTCCCGTCTGACAAGGCTCTGGAATGTAGCTGTCGTCCTGAAGGGAAGGCAGGCTGGCAGGGTCTTCCCAGAGACCTGTCCCCCGCCCCCCCGCCCCTCCTCCCAGACATGCTTTCCTTCTGTTTCCCCTCTTGGAGGCTAGAGACGCTGGAGTCACATAGCCCAGAGTGTGTGTGTGTGTGTGTGTGTGTGTGTGTGATTATGTATAATATATTTGTGTAGAGCTTTTCCATTTAGAAAAAAGTGGATGAAACTATTTGCAAAGCAGAAATAGAGGCAAATATGGAGAGAACAAATGTATGGACACCAGGGCGGGACAGTGAGGTGTAAAGAACTGGGAGCTTGGACTTGGTGCATAAACACTATCGACACTACGTATAAACTAGGTAGCTAAGGAGAGCCCACCGTTCCGCACAGGGGACTCTGCTCAGCGCTCTTTGGCGAGCTGAGTGGGAATGGAACCCAAGAAAGAGGGTTGTATGTATACGTGTGGCTGATTCACTTCTCTTTACAGTGGAAACCAACACAGCTGTGGACAGCAACTATCTTCCAACAAAAATTAAAAAGAAAAAAAAAAAAAACTTCCCAAGCAGTCGTCTCTTTCGTTTTCCCAGTATAAGCTGTATGGGGTTTACGCTGCCCATCTTACCGGTGGGTATGATGGTGTCTCAGCATTACCTGGTTCCCTCCTCCCTCCTGAGGGTTCCGATGCTGTCTTGTGACAGCCTGTGTTCTCCTATGGAACAGAGCATCTCTCTGCATCATCTTCAAAGAAAATCTTAGTGGCCAGGGGTCCTTAGCTTCTCTTAGAGCTTCAAAATTTCACAAAAGGAAGAAAACAGCAAAATGTCCCAAGCTCGGGCATTCCCAATGTCCTAGGAGAGGGAAATGGAAAGAAAAACAGAACTGGGAAAGCCAGAGTGTGGACAATGAGGGAGACTGTATGAATTGTTCCATTCAGGCCCTTCATTTGACAGGTGAAAAAACCGAGGTATGTCCCGGAAAGTAAGTGACCAGAACACGGCGGTGGGGGGGGGGGGTAGGGAGAATTGGGAGATTAGGATTGACACGGGCTTCCCTGATGGCTCAGCTGGCAAAGAGTCCTCCTACAGTGCTGGAGACCCCGGTTCAATTCCTGGGTCAGGAAGACACAGATACGCTACTGTGGTGTCCGACTCTGTGACCTCATGGGCTGGAACCTGCCAGGCTCCTCTGTCCATGGGATTTTCCAGGCAGGAAGACTGGAGTGGGTTGCCATGCCCTTCTCCAGGGGATCTTTCCAGCTCAGGGATCAAACCCAGGTCTCCCACTTTGCAGTAGGATTCTTTACCATCCGAGCCATCAGGGAAGCCCAAGAATACTGGAGCCGGTAGCCTACCCCTTCTCTAGGGGATCTTCCTGACCCAGGAATCAAGCTGGGGTCTCCTGCGTTGCAGGTGGATTCTTCACCAGCTGAGCCGCCAGGGAAGCCCCATCGGCACACTAACGTGAATGAAGCAGAGGTAGTGGGAAGCTGCTCTGTAGCACAGGGGCTCAGCCTGGTGTTCTGTGATGACCTGGGGGGTGGACGGGGGGCTGGGCGGGAGGGCGATCCAAGAGAGAGGGGACATATACACACACATAGGGCTGATTCCCTGTGTTGTACTGCGGAAACTGGCCCAACGCTGTAAAGCAATTACATGCCGATATAAACACGGTAAGTGACCAGCGTCAGGCCGGCTAGATGGGACCATGGTCCTGACTCCCGGCCGTCGCGATTCTGCAGGCTGATGGCCGTGAAGGACCTGTCTAAATCCCCGTGTTCTCTGAGCGGGTGGCAGCACCCTTTCATTGCCTCTCCTTCCTCTGCAGAGGTCTCCCCTTTATCTCAGATATGCCGGAGTTTCTGGGTCTGCTTCACGGTCAGCCTCGCGCTTGCTGCGGACCTGGCCACCTGGCCCATCGTCCCTTCCCGCCCTGGCTGTCCCTCTCCGCTCGCCACCCCCACCCCTGGTCCCCAGATGGTTCACCTGCCTCCCTAGGTCTCTCCTCTTCTCCCCCGGCCTCGCCTTCCCTCTCTCACTTTGTCAGGCCGTGAGTAATGCGCTCTCTCCTTCAAAGCGGAAGCAAGATTGATGACAGGGAAAGAGGCCAGTGAGGGTTTTGCCCTGCTCCTCCAGCTCCAGCAGCAAACGCGCGTGCTCCTTGTGGATTTATGACGCAGCGCCATCTCCCCCACCCAGATAAAGCCCTGCTGAGACTCGCCCACCCATGGTCCCGTCTCCTTTTGCAGCTGAGCCCAGAGAAAGATGCTCCAGGGTGGGTGTGCGGGTAAGACCACCCGTGGGCGGCGGCGGAGAAATCTAGACCGTCACTCAGACAGGCCTGCTGTTTCAGTCAAGCCTGATTGAGTGAGATTAAGGAGAGGTCTGCTTTTTTTGATTACAGGTCAAATCCTGCTCTAAGAAAATGGCATATTTCTGCATCAGGAGAACATCTGTTCCCTCTCGGGTTTTCCCCAATGTGATTACTTCTACCTGAAGACCATATTGCCAGAAAAATATGGGAGGTCCAGGTAAATTTGAATTCCAGATCAACCACCAGTAACTTTTTAGTATCCGTATGTCGTGAATACTACACAAGACATACTAATACAAAGAAAAGTGTTCTTGGTCATCTTTGTTAATAAATCTGACAGCCCTGCCTGAAGAGCCATCCTACTGGTATCTTATGGGTCTTTGTCCTAAGGATGAGCTTAAAAATGCTTTGGGGGTATAAACACCCCAAGAAGGAACCGGGCATCCTTCTTTATTTTTCTTCCCTTTCTGTACCTCTGCCCCCCACCCGCTGGGGGCAGTCAAGCTGATGGCAGTGATCAGAGGAGGCGGAAGGGAGAAGCGGGTAGGGCAGTGGTTCTGAGCTGGGGAGGATCCCGTGCCCGGGGGATGTTTGGCAGACTCTGTCTGGTTGTCCCAACTGTTCGGGGGATGCTGTTCGTGTCTCACGGGTGAGAGCCAAGGGTGCTGCCAGACACCTTGTAAATGTACACACACACACACACACAGGCAAGAAGTATCCAGCCACACATGTAAAGAGTGGGTCTTCCCAGGTAGTGCAGCGGTAAAGAACCTGTCTGCCAATGCAGGAGACGCAGAAGATGCGGGTTCAATCCCTGGAGAAGGAAATGGCAGCCCACTCCAGTATTCTTGCCTGGGAAATCTCAAGGACAGAGGAGCCTGGCGGGCTACAGTCCACGGGGTCACAAAGAGTTGGACATGGCTGAGTCCTTGAGCACGCACACAAATGTAAAGAGTGCTGCAGCTGAGAAACTCAAGAATAAAGGAAGAGCCAAACTAGTTTTAACATACAGGCTTGAGGTTCAAATACAAACCCTTGGGCCTCCAGCAGGACCGTCGAGGACTGGCCGGCAGCCTGGTCTAATCCCCCAGATCCTCCACTAGAAGCCCAGGACCTGGCCTCCGCTCTGCCTCCCAGGCTGCCTCAGGTTCATTCTGACCACCTTTCACACACAGGTGAGTGTTGGGGGTGGGCTGTCTACACCGTGTGGGCCGGGCTCTCAGCTCCAGGTCCCTGCCCTTCCGGCCAGCAGCCCTGCCCCGCGGGAACCGTCCACTCCTCTCCACGAGGCAGGTGTTCTTTCTGCCCAGGTAGAGGCCGAAGGAGAGAGGTCTCCTTGCTTGCCGCCTGATGGGAAAGGCGAAAGCCTGAAGGGTCAGCGATGGTAGGGCTGCCCTCCTCTGGAGCCCACTTCTCTCCTCCCCCAGCAGAGGCCCCAGGCAGTAGACCGTCTTTATAAATCCTAGGTTCTTAGGACAGGAGGACATGGGTGGAAAGTCACCCAAGCAAAGGAATAACCTTGTCTTCAGCAAACTAAGTCAGTTCTCAGTAACTCCTAGTGCAGAGGGGATTTCAAGGTCCGCTTTTGTGCATGCCTGTCCATCTTTACTTTTATGAACAGCTCAGCAGAGATGCCAAAGAGCTGAGCCCTTACACTCAGCGGCCTTCCTGCCTGCCAAAGATGCCCGCATCAGCTTCTTTCAGCAACCCCCCCCAGTCCATGTGATGTGGCTAAGCTGAATCCAGTGCTCTGTTTAAAGTGGGGGAAACTCCCCCCCAACAAACAGACAAAGAAAAAATAAAAACAAAGATAAAAATAACCAACCATAGAAAGCAGGGGTCTTGGCTGCAGCAAGATCATAGGATAAATCACCTGGAACTTGCGTTTTGAGCAAAAAAAGTTCAGAAGTATTTTATGAATGAGATACTTTTTCCCACAGCCTCCTACTTCTCCGCCTATCACTGGAGGAGCCAAAGACTTCATGTTCTGTGACATGTGGCTTTCCCCGGCACCCAAGAGCCTGTGGGCTTCAGCCTAGAAGCTCTCCTGCCAGCCCCTCCTCTCTCTCCTGACCCTTTTTCTGTCTGCCTCTCACTCTGGTTCCCCCCTCCCCACTCCACCCTGGGTCTAAAGATTTATAGAGCCGAGTGGCTTGAGAACAAATGGGCAGACTTTAGGCTGCTGTGTTCTGCATACTAATGACAAGATACTGCTTCTGTACCTAGGGGCAAAGCCAGGTCAGGCCAGTTTAACCATAAACTTTATTTATGGGCTTATAACTTTGCAGCTGCAGTAGCTTGGTCCAATCTCGGGGCTGCGATCTGTCTCTCTCTATAGATTCATACATATTTCTTTAAACCCGTTCATGAGGGTAGGGAGAGAATGCTGGTAGCTCTTTCTTTATGATCTCCTGAGCAGCTTTCCAAGGAAAAATTGACGCCGAAGGGAAAAGCGAGTCAGAGAAGGAAATAGCAGCAGTAGTGGTGGAAGCCCTAACACCCCCGGCAGCAACAGAAATAATCATAACGCTTCCTCTCTCAGAGTTCCTAGAGCAGGAATCTGGATCTGTGACGTCTGAGTGTTTCACAAGTTGATGTTTAGAGATTCCAGTCTTGAGTTGGAGAATGAAACGCCTGCTCTGAAATGGCTCAAGGCCCTTCCTCCCTGCGCGGAATTGTCTAAGCTTGACCATCTTTAATGCACCTGTAGGCTGGTCCTCTCCGGTCCAGACGGAGTGATGTTCTGAGTGCCACGGCTGCTCAGCTTCACTCCTCCCCAGGCCCCTCCTTCACCCCAATTCTCTGTTGCAACCAGGCTGGTCCAAGTTCTTCGTGCAGCATGAAAAAGTGGCCGGGCATCCGAGGTTCACATGGTGTAGAGATGGTGGAGAACAAGAGACAAGAGTCCTCTGCCCACAGGGAGCGTAGCACCGGTAGGATGCATTTCAGAGCCTCTGCTGGTCTGGTTCTGGGCCCTGGGCTCTTATTTGTCAAGAATGTCAGCCCTTTGAATTACCAGATGAGCCCATGGGTGGGTGATCGGACGTCAGCCTTAGTACCTGGGGGTTGGATCAGAATCCCTGCTCATCCACAGGACAGTTAACCCACTGAGCCTTTAGGCACCACAGCCTGCGCTTCAGAAAGGATCAGAGACATTGGCGGGTGAGTGCTTAGCTGCTGCTGAAGGAAAGCAGTGCAGGAGTTGCCATTTATTCTTTCAGGGAGCCCACCCCCCATTTCCATCTCCCTCTCTCTTGCTTAATCGCTGGAAGTAGGTCTCTCTTTGGAAGACATTGGAAGGTCACAAGGAGTGGTAAGACAGTGTAGAGCTGGGAATGGGTGGCTGGTTTGAGAGCGGTCACGGGGGAATGGGTTGGGGCCACAGACCTTTAGAATTCAAGCCGATCCACCGGCCTTGCGCTGAGAGGCCCGTGGCTGTGCTGGGAAGGCTTCTGTGGGGCCTGCATGCTCTCCACGCTGGAGAAAACACACCAGAGTGGGGGCGCAGCTGCAGTCTGCAGACGCGCCAGACTCAAGGGCTGAGTCAGCGCCGGTCCTTGGAGCTGGCGACATCTCGCTTCACTGGACACGTGGGCGCTCCGTGGCTTCACTCATGTCCGACTCTTGGCGACCCCGTGGACTGCAGCGTGCCGGGCTTCCCTTCACTGTCTCCCGGACTTTGCTCAAACTTATGTCCATTAAGTTGGTGATGCCATCAAAATGGTCTAGGTCATCAAAACTGCAAAATGTCAGCCTGAGGAATTATCCTAGCCAATAGGGGTCTAAGGAAACGTGATGCCTAAAGGTAACGTGAGATCCTGGATGGGATACTGAAACAGAAAAAGGAGCAAAACTGAGGAAATACGAAGTCTAGCCTTTAATTAATAATTTATCAATAATTCAATTAATAAGAATTTATCAATATTTGCTCATTAGTTGTGACAAATGGGCCACACTAACAAAAGATGTTAACGATAGGGGAAACCGTATGCTGAGTCCTTTTGGTGTCTACCTGAAACTATCACCACATTGTTAATCGGCTATACCCCAATACAAACTAAAAGTTTAAAAGAAAAAAATTAGGGGAAACCGGGTGTAGGATATTTGGGGAATTTCTGAGCTGTGGCCTCAATAACTTTGAAAATTTACAATTGTTTTAAAATAATTTTTTTTTTTAAATTAAGGAAGCAGGCTGGGTTTGGTCCATGGGTGACAGTTTGCTGACTTCTGCTCTAGACAAATGTCTTCAAACCTGATGACTCAGAATCACTTGAGGATGTTTTAAAGAACTTTATTCTTGAAAAGAGGCCGTTTACATATCAAGACACTCCAAAAAGTTGCTACCCCATCCATATCCCAAACATTCTGTCACCCACTGTCCCCAGAGTCATCATTTTTATTATTTTCTTATACTGGATTTCCCTGGAGGTTCAGGGGCTAAGATTCCCTGCTGGCAATGCAAGGGCCATGGGTTCGATTCCTGGGCTGGGAACTAAGATCCCACATGCTGTGTAGCATGACCAAACATTTTTAAACTTACTATTTTCTTGTACACTTTCCCAGTGTTTCTTTATGCAACTATAAGCAGTTTAAAAGTACATTTTTAATTTTCTTCCCCTCTTCTAACACAAAGAATAGTATCCTATCAACACTGTTCTGACTGTTGATTTTTTTTTTCTTTTCTAGATATCCTAACAGTCTTTCCATATCAGTGCAGAGATACAACCGTTCACTCTTTTTGAACAGATGTATGACATTCTAGGTTGAGGTTGGACCAGAGTTTACTTAATGACTCTCATAGACAACTTTTGCATTGTCTCCAGGCTTTGTTATCACAAATTCCTCTGCAGAGAATGATTCTATTATATATGGGATTACAAGTTTGTGGCAGCACCTTTGATCTTGCATCCCCACTTTAAGCCAATTAAATCAGGAATTCTGAGAGTGAGTTCTAGGCATTCTCATATTTATTTGTGTTTATTTTTAATTGAAAAATTTTATTGGAGTACAGCTGATTTACACCCGTGTGTTAATTTATGTTGTATGGCAAAATGAATCAGTTACACATACACCCTCTCTTCTCTAGTTTCTATTCCCATATAGGTCGTTACTCAGTACCGGGTAGAATTCCCTGTGCTATATAGTAGCTCCTTATTAGTTATCTATTTTATATATAGCAGTGTGTATATGTCAGTCTCTAACTCCCAATTTATCCCTCCCCCTTCCCCCCCCACGACAATAAGTTTGCTTTTTACATTTGTGACTCTATTCCTGTTTTGTAAATAACTTCATTTGTACCATTGTTTAAGATTCCACATATAAGTGATATCATATAATATTTGTCTTTCTCTGTCTGACTTATTTCACTCAGTATGACAATCTCTAGGCTCATCTATGTTGTTGCAAATGGCATTAATTCATTCTTTTTATGGCTAAATAATATTCCAATGTGGGGCTTCCCTGGTAGCTCAGTAGTAAAGAATCCTCCTGCCAATGTAGGAGATGCGGGTTCGATCTCTGGGTCTGGAAAGTCCCCTGGAGAAGGAAATGCCAACCCATTCAAGTATTCCTGCCTGGGAAATCCCATGGACAGAGGAGCCTGGCAGGCTATAGCCCGTGGTGTTGTAAGAGTCAGACATGACTTCGTAACTAAACAACAACAAATAGCCCATTTATACAGATACCGCATTTTTCTTTATCCATTCCTCTGTTAATGGACATTTAGGTTGCTTCCACGTCCCGGTTATTGTAAACAGTGCTGCAATGAACATAGGAGTACACCCATCAGACATCCTTATTTTTAAAAAGACCTCCAGGTAATCCTACCATCAGCCAACAGCGAGCAGCGCTGCCTCAGATCAAACACATCCTGGAAAGAAAGAGGATGGTGGGAGTGCTTCTGGTGGATTTTCCAAGCAGGACGATGGTTCTCAAGCCTGGCTACATCTCAGAATCCCTGAAGAGTTGTTTAATAAAGAGTGAGCCACTGCTTATGGGCACCCTATAGCTATGACTTCCCTGTAGCTCACACAGTAAAGAATCTGTCTGCGAGGCAGGAGGCCAGGGTTCGATCCCTGGGTTGGGAAGATCCCCTGGAGGAGGAAATGGCAACCCACTCCAGTGTTCTTGCCTGGAGAATTCCATGGACAGAGAAGCCTGGCGGGCTACAGTCCATGGGGTCACAAAGAGTCGGACATGACTGAGCAACTAACGCAGCATAGTTCTACAGTTGTTCACCTAAATTTTTGCATTTTTTCCTCTGAGAAGAACTACAGTGAGTCAGGTCAGCTCTCCCGAAGGCTTTGTGGTATGTCTCAAGAAGCTGAGCCATTACCATCATCCCACTGAGTTATCGCGAAATGGTCTTTTTCGTGTGTGCATTCTGGATGCAGTATTGATGGTAGAATATACTATGATATGGATCACCTCTACCTCTGTATTGATTTATTTATTACCAGACCCAACCAGTCCATCCTAAAGGAGATCAGTCCTGGGTGTTCATCGGAAGGACTGATGCTGAAGCTGAAACTCCAATACTTTGGCCACCTCATGCGAAGAGTTGACTCATTGGAAAAGACCCTGATGCTGGGAAAGATTGAGGGCAGGAGGAGAAGGGGACGACAGAGGATGAGATGGTTGGATGGCATCACCGACTCAATGGACATGAGTTTGGGTAAACTCCGGGAGTTGGTGATGGACAGGGAGGCCTGGTGTGCTGCGATTCATGGGGTCGCAAAGAGTCGGACACGGCTGAGCAACTGAACTGAACTGAGCTGAAGACCTCAACCACGGCCTTCTTTTTCCCTTCCACTTCTCTTTGCCTGTAAGATGTACTGTACTTAGTCACGCACTTTGTAATATATCAGAAATCTACAAATCTGTTTTGTGCTTTTTACATACTATTGGATACTTATAATCCAAACTTTTACTAGGATATTGAATAAATTTAGTCTTATTAGAAAGTTTAAAGAATATCCCCATTCAAGGTTCACTCCTAGAAAAACTGAATTGTAACCAATGGGGGTAGTGTCTCAGCATTACTTTTTAAAGCTTCCTCTGTGATTTTAATCTACAGTCATGGTTGAAAACCATCCTTGTAGGGGCGAAAATGCAGCCTTTTCAGTGGGTTGTTGGTGGAGTCAGAGCTCTCTTGTCCTCTAGTTCACGCTCTGTCTCTCGACCCGCCTCCCCAGCCCTGTCTTGGAGATCAGTCTGGACGTGGATGTCGAACCGGGGATGCCTGGCGTGTCACGCTGAGTGCCCCCAGCGCCAGGGCGGGGCGGTGGGCCAGCTCAGCCCACAGGCAGCCTGAACATGAAGGCGGCGCCCGCTGTCGGGGCCGCGCATCGCTGCCCATCCGTGAGCTCCCAGATTAATATTTTCCAGCCCTTGATGAGCTTTCGCTTCCTTCCGGCGGCCTCTCTTTCCCATCAGCAGTGGGAGTGACTGTGGGGAGTGACGAGGTGCTGGTGGGTGAACAGAAACTGCTCTTTCCTCTTTTTTTTTTTTTAAGCTTGATTTCAATGAATTAGCTTGGAATCTAAGACAGGACACCCTTTGGGCATTGCTTCCTCATTGTGTCCTGGGGAAAGGCAAGGGGGAAGATGTATTTTTAAAAGAGAAGCAAGAACTAGCCCTTAATAATGGGCACATTGAGTACTGACTGGCAGGACCTCTACATAGAATGGGTGAGATTTTTATCACCCTCATTACAATGGGAACTGGGGCACCGAGAAGTTAAGACGTTTATTCAAAGGAACACAGCCAGGCAGTTTCAAAGCAAGTGGATCTCAAATCCAGATCTGTCCAGCTCCCAAACGCAGGCCCTATGATCTATAACGTCTCCTTCTAACAGGAGTTGCTGCCGCCAATGCCCCCGTCCCCACGTCAGGCCATTGCTGACCCACGCCTCCGCAGGAGACCGTCAGACACTCACAGGCAGGTCTGACTCAGCCTCTTTTTGGGGGCGGGTGGTCACTGCTCCTTTCCTTGGTCCTGGTGCACACGAGGTTTTGTTTGTGCCCTCCGAGAGTCTCTGGTGGGTACGGGGTTTGATTTTAATGTGATCGCACCCCCCCCCCCCCATCTCGCTGCAGCTTTTCCTTTGTCCTTGGACCTGGGGTATTTTTTCTTGGTGCATTCCAACACCCTCCTGGCGGTAGTTGTTCAGCAGCTAGTTGTGATTTTGGTGTTCTCGCAGGAGAAGGTGAGCACACGTCCTTGAACTTCACCATCCTGATTCTCTTGATTCCTGGAGGCCGATGGTATAGTCTAGAGGGCTGCCATGCTTTGATGGAATCAGAGACATTGGTGGTTTCCACCTTGGAAAGAAAGAGAAGGAGTCTTTATACATAATCTGCCCTTATTCCAAGGTTAACACTCTGTATGAAGCAGCAAGAACTGCTTTTCATCTTCAGTAAAGTCACAGTGCTTTTTCACAGGGTTGTACCCAAAAGGTCTTTGTAACGTTCCTCCTGAAACACCACAAATGGCCACCTGCCAGCCCGTTACCGTAACCGCGATAGTCTCCAGGGGCAGAGAGTTACCTTCGTTACCTTGTCGAATCCTCATTCCACCCCACTCCATGAACAAACTGAGTCCCTGAGAATTTAAGTACCGTGGTGTCTGATGTCACATCGCCAGGGGGAGGGAAGCTGGACTTAAGTTCACGTCCCGCCTGCACCCGGCCGTTCCAGTGTGTTTCTATGGAAGCGTTTTTTCCCACCCCTGGTGCATCTTGCTATCTTCCTCTCTCTCCTCCCAAACACATTCAGAACTTCTAATTCTCTTTCTCTTTCTTCTCCTACCCAAGCCAGAGAGAATTAGGCCATAGCGGATGGATTGATACGCAGGGTTAACCCATATCTCACCCAACCGGGGCCAGAAGAATCTCAGACGTTAAGAGTGGGTCCAAGAAGCTGGAGTGAGAACCCAGGGGTTAATATCGCTCTAGTGGGAAAGTTATCTGCTTTGTTGTAAAACACAGCTTCCCAGCCCTACAGAAGGGGCCATTAGCATGCAAATGTACTTTGCCTCATGCTTTTTAATGTTTTACTTCTCTTAATTGCTGAAACCGGTTGTAATTTCTGAGCACTGTTGGCTTCAGGGGAGCAGTTTCCTCTAAAGGGATCTATCAACACACCTGGAAAGATCTGGAATTCTAATTTTATTAACCAGTTGGGTGAGGCATTTTCTCTTCTTTCAAAGGGGGGGAAAAGTCCAAGTTTAAGTTGGAAACTTTATTTTCTCCTGGTGCCTAATTTCCTCCAAATTCTTTTTTTTTTTTTTAATATTTATTTATTTGATTTATTTGGCTGTGCTGGGACTTCATTGCAGCACACAAGATCTTTAGTTGCAGCATGAGGAATCTAGTTCCCTGACCAGGGATAGAACCTGGGCCCCTGCACTGGGAAGTCTGTCCTCTGAATTCTTTGGTGTGGACTTTGACAGTCACTGAGTGATCAAAAATCACCTGTGATATTTGCTGGAGGTAAGAGGGGCTTCCTTGGTGGATCAGAAGATAAAGAATCTGCCTGCCATGCAGGGGACTCAGGTTTAATCCCTGGGTTGGGAAATCCCCTGGAGGAGGAAATGGCTACCTACTCCAGTATTCTTGCCTGGAGAATCCCATGGACAAAGGAGACTGGTGGGCTATAGTTCAGGGACTCGCCAAGAGTTGGACACAACTGAACCACTAACACTTTCACTTTTAAGATGAAGCTTATTAAAGATTTTATGTGTCAGACCCTTGGTTATGAATTTGCAGTGAAGAGGTTTCCTGAATGCTACCTAATTGGAAAATAATCCTTTCTCTCACCTCAGAGGTATTGCAGATAATTGCATTATTTCTACAACGCTCTGTGACTCTCAAACTACTTTCTATGAAGTAGAAATGACTGGAGAAACTCAGTCACACATAAAATAAACTAGCACCAACCAAGACACTCTAAGCCAGTTTAAGAAACAGCTGCCTTCCCTCCCCCCATCCCCATACCTCCCAAATGCATTCTTTTTCATGAGTCAGTACAGAGAGATTCCCATGGAGAGACACGATACAGAAGCCTTGGAACTCTTGGCCACAGTTAGCCTGACTTGGCACTTCTTTCTGGTCGAAAACCAGTCTTGGGGAGCCTGAAATCTCATCAGAAGCACTCAGCAATTCTATGAGGATCGAGGACCACTGTATGCAGAGGTCTGTACCCGAGAGAAAGTGGGAGTGGCCGGCGGTGACGCCATACCACTAGTGACAGGAGGCCGCCCTGACCCCTCTGGGTCCAAAATGTCAATATCAATATGGATTTGGCCATGGCTAAGCTCACACTTGGTCTTGTCATTTGCTACATGGAAAGGATCATTCGTATCTTTGTTGTGGCCATTCTTGATCCACCTTGACTTTCAATACAACCCTGAGTTTCTGGGAATCCCGGGTACACTGAGGAACGATGGGAACACACGACTTGAATGAAAGAGCAATAGACCTCGCGTGCAAAGGTTGCAAAGGTTCGTTTCCTTGTCTCCCCTGTAGACCCTCCGGCACTCCTGTGGAGTCCATCCCGTACAGCATCTTCCCACAGTGACATCATCATCATCATGTGTTCATAAATCTGCACGGAGCAGTGCAAAGCAGAAAAGAGCTCACATCTTATCTGTTGGTTTATTCATGCACAGGTTTTCAGGGTTTGGGAGACTGTAACGTCTGAACGGAATGAAGTCTAAGGAAGAGGACATTGTGACCAAGCTGAGGTCCGGATGGAGGTTTGAAGGAAACTGCAGAGAAGACAGGGCTTCCCTGGTGGCTCAGTGGTAGAGAATCCACCTGTCAATGCAGGAGATGCAGGTTCGATCCCTGGGTGGGGAAGATCCCCTGGAGGAGGTCATGACCACCCACTCCAGTATTCTTGCCTGGGAAATCCCATGGTCAGAGGAGCCTGGTGGGCTGCAGTCCATGGGGTCACAAGAGTCGGACACGGCTGAATGCGCATACGTGTGCATGCAGAAAGCGGGAACACAGTACAAGGGGTGAAGTGACACTCACTCACTGTATCAAAGCCTGCAGTCTTTCATTTGGCCTTTACAAATTTCTCTCTGGGGGTCCGTCGTTGGGAGTGGGGCTGCGGGGGGGGGGGGGAAGGAGGAAGGCTTTCCTCTTTCTGAGCCCCTCATTTGTACCTGGCACCTGAAGCTCACTGAGGACTCTTTAGGGTCTGAGGAGGTGGGTTTTATCTCCATTTGGCACCAATAAGAAACCGAAGCTGAGTCACGCGGGGGTTCCAGAGAGAGAGCCGCTGAACCGGGGTTCACCTCCATTTCTCCCCGACCCCCAAGCCCTCCCCTGCTCCACACCGCCTCCCAGACACGCACCAGAATCATCCACCTTCCCTGGCAAAGCCCCGGGGTCGAACTGGTGGTGGGGACCCCGCCCCCAGAAAGGGGCCTTGGTCTGCTCCCAGCCAGGCACTGGCCCTCCCCCTCCCCCACAATTCCGGCTCGTTTTCCCGGGAGCAAACACGCCTCTTCCCGGCGATGGAGCGCCTGGGCCCGCAGCGCACCGTCACAGGCTCCACCCCTCCCAGTCTGTCCCGGACCCAGATCTCAGGCGGGCCGCCCCCTCCCGTCCCCTCCCCACCTGCGCTGACCTTCCACCGCCGGAGGAACTTTCTGAATAACAATGTGTAGTCCCCGCTGCCTGCCGAGCTGCCCTTTTGCTGTTAGCACCTAATGAAAATGTAACCGTATTTAACCCCCCACCGTCCTAGATTAGCAGGAGAGGGCCCCGAGAGGCTTGAATTCCTTTGTATGATAAGCACCCTGGTCTCCTTTTGGACGGTCCCGGCCCCTTCTCCCTGGAGAGGATGCTGGGCAGCGCCGGGCTCACCCGGGATCTCTCAGCTGTCCCGGGCACAATGGGGAAAGTATCTTTTGTGGCATTAACGGCTTTGGGGAGGGGAGAGGGGAGGGTCCGGGCTGCTGGGGAGGGGGTGCCGTTGAAGAGAAGGAGAACAATGTGTGAGAAGCCGAGGCTGTGGGTTTCCCACACGGACCACTACGTCCCCCCCACCCCCCTCTGGGAGAGACAGCTCTGCAGCGACCAGCCCACAGCTGATCCTGCCTTGATTGGCTTTTTTTTTTTTCTCCTTCATTGTGCTCTCAAGGGACGAAAATCCTTTTGTGGCGTGAAAGGAGAGGCGTTCCTGCCGTTCCCCTCCCTCGAACTGATTGGCTGTGTCACGAGATGGCCAAATCCACCCGGATTAATGCGCGGCCGACCTGCCCGGAACGAGGCCGTCTGAGTCCGCCCCTTCGGGCCAGCGAGCGTGTCTGGCGCCCTGGGAGCAGGGAAGGGAGGGGACCCCGAGGGGCAGGCCACCACCTTCCTCATATTTATTATTCCCCCGCCCACCCCATCCTCCCCCCACCCCCGGCCCTGCAGAGATGTTTATTCATGGACCACATCTGCTGGCTGGCGGACACATCTCTCTCTCTCTCTCTCGTTAGATGCCTGAAGTCCCCAAGGAGCCAAGAAAGCGGGCACATTCCTCAGGACCTGCCTCTTCTCTCAGCTCAGAGTCCTGTGACTCTTGCAGGGCACCTGTAACCCTAGCTCTCAGCTGCCCTCCCCCGCCGCCGCCCACCTGCCCGGCCTCCCGCCCTTTACCTATTCTAAACTTCCCACCTGGGCATGCTGGTCTCTCTCTGCTTTCTCTGGTACCCAGCGCCTAAAAGAGCATCCTTTCTCTCTGCTGTTGGCCCTTCTGTGGCTTCTTCCGGAACCTCTCTTCCTCATGTCGATTCTTATGTCATTACATCCCAGGACTTCTTGAGCCAGCTCAGATTGTGTCTTTACCGTTCTCCCAATTGGAAGGACTCTTTTTTTTTCCCCCACCTCTGACCTCTCATATGATTTTATACATCTTTCATTGAAGAGCCAACTCATTGGAAAAGACCCTGATGCTGGGAAAGATTGAAGGCAGAAGGAGAAGGCCGCGACAGAAGATGAGATGGTTGGATGGCATCATAGACATCAGTGGCATCATGAGTTTGAATAAACTCCAGGAGATAGTGAAGGACAGGGAAGCCTGATGTGGTGCAATCCACTGGGTTGCATAGAGTCAGACATGACTTGGCAACTAAACAGCAACAACAGAGATGAAATCCACAGTATGTGTGATTTTGTGGCTCCTTCTACTTGACCTTCGGCCTGATGGTTGCATCAACTTGTAGAGGGTTTATTCCTGTGGTGGTGAAATAGTCCATTGTGTGAAAAAACCCCACAATTTATTTTTCCACTCTGCTGTGGATGTTCATTTGGATAGTTTCTAGTTTGGGTTGTAACTATCACCAGAACATGCACAGAACTTAAAGAATCAAGCACGTGATAAATCTTGTGAGAGGGGTGCATATTTTTATCAATTTTTTTTTTTTTACTGAAGTCTGGTTGATTTACAATGTTGTGCTAACTTCTGGCATAAAACAAAGTGATCCACAAATAATTTTTTTTCAGATTCTTTTCCACTTTATCACAAGATATTGAATACAGTTTTCTGTGCTATACAGAAGATCCTTATTGTTCATCTATTTTATATATAGTAATGTGTATCTGCTAACTCCAAACTCCTAACTGATCCTTCCCCCCACTTTCCCCTTTAACCATAAATAATTTCCCCGGAAACCATAAATAGCTTTGCAAATCTGTGAGTCTGTTTTTGTTTTGAGAATAAGTTCATTTGTATCATTTTTTTAGGTTTCACATATAAGTGATAATATATGTTATCACATGTTATGATATTTTATGATGTCAAATAACATTGTATCATGTATGTTATGATATCAAATAGCATATGTTATTTGTCTCATTCTGACTTACTTCACTTACTATTACCATCTCTAGGTCCATCCATCTTGCTGCAAATGGCACTATTTCCATCTTTTTTATGGCTGAGTAGTACTCCATTGGAATTTCCCTGGTGGAGCTCGTGGTAAGAAAGCCACCTGCCGATGCAGCAGACATAGGAGACGTGTTTGATCCCTGGGTCAGGAAGATCCCCTGAGGGCATGGCAAACCACTCCAGTATTCTTGCCTGGAGAATCCCATGGACAGAACAGCCTGGTGGGCTATAGTCCATGGGGTTGCAAAGAGTCAGACAGAATTGAGAAGACTCAGTAAATATTCCGTTATGTATATGTACCATATCTTCTTCATACATTCATCGGTTGAAATCTTTTAGGTTGCTTCTATGTCTTGGCTATTGTAAGCAGTGCTGTGATGAACACGGGGGTGCTTGTATCTTTTCCAATTAGAGTTTTTGCAGATATATGCCAGGAGTGGGATTGCAGGATTATATGGTAGCTCTGTGTTTAGTTTTTTGAGAAACTTCCATACTGTTTTCCATAGTGGCTGCACCAATTTATATTCCTACCAATGGTGTAGAAGGCTTCCTTTCCTCCACGTCATGTTATTAAGACAGGAATGAAGAATTTCTCTTCTCTCTTTAGTGTCTGTCTCAGTGCTCAGAACAAACCAGAGTCCCCTAAAGGTTTGTCCAGTCAATGCTCATTTTGTTAATTTTACAATGCAAATAACTAAGGCATTCTATTTTCAATTGTCACCTGTTAACATGTTTTGGCATAGATGAAGGAATGAATGTTTGCAGAGAAGGTTTTGTATCAAGGAGAGGTGGGACAGTGTGAAATTGCTGGTGTCTAGGAATGAGTGTAAAATCAGGAGTTAGAGCAAGCCCAGATCAGAAGGCAGTGATGGCAAGCCCAGATGTAGAGTGATTCACAATTGGCGCCTGCACTGTCCTGGCCCCTGTGGCCATGGTGGTCATCAGAGGGGCCCCTTCTAGGGCTATGCCAGCCCCCTAGAGGCCATCTAGAACACCCCCTTCCCTTCCTGGGCACTTTTCCACTTTCTCTTTCTTCTGAGTTAATAGGTATTTCCTCTGTTTCTCTTACTGACTTAAATGTCATAATTAATCACTCAAGCTTTTTAGGCAGCGGTCTTATCCCTGGGGCAGTCACCGTTGGGGTTACAGCCATATGTCTTATCCCCAAGCACACCCCAACATGGATCTGCTGGTCCATTGGTCTCTCCAACCTCTTCCCAAGTTCTCATTCTGTTCTCCCCAGAGTATTACCATCACTGAGTGTCTCCTTGTGCCAGGCCCCACGTATTATGTATGTGTTCAGTCATGTATGACTCTTTAAGACCTTGTAGACTATAGCCCCCACCAGGCTCCTCTGTCCATGGGATTCTCCAGGCAAGAATACTGGAGTGGGTTGCCATTTCCTCATCCAAGGGATCTTCTCAACTCAGGGATCGAACCCAGGTCTCCAGGAAAGCCCCATAAACTGAGGTCTCGCACTCAGTAAGTAGTTGAGTCGGAATCCAGACATTCTTTCAGCTACACCGCACTGTCTTGCCCTTTGCTGTTTCCACCAAAGCCACAAAATGATCACGACAATCACATCTCACTCAGGTCTGTTATCCACTTTTATTCACAGGTTCGCCCATCCCTGCTCCCCCGGTCCCACCCCATCCCCAGCCTCTGGCCAATCATGTCAGGCCTCTGCTCTCCTGCACAGTTGTTAAGGCGTAGCAGTCATTTTCAATGGCTTTTCTGGCCATCTTCCAACATGAATGTGAAAGTTTCATTCATTCCAAGAGTGGAGCTGACATTGTACAATGAAACATGGGAAGAGGGATTTGATAACATTTTGATATCAATGGGCGAGAGTTACTTGGATGGAGAGAAAGTCTTGATCTTAGGGGTCCATAGCATTTTTCCACTCATTCTTCACTCATTCACTCAAAGAAAAAAAAAAAGTTCAAGTTCAAATGAAAACCAAAAACTCTCAGAGTAGGGGATCAATCACCTTTTTTTATTGTTGTTTTTATTAGATTTTATATTTTATTTGTAAAATTTTAATTGATAGATAATTATAATATTGTGACAATTTATGCCATACATCAACATGAATCAGCCATAGGCATACATATGTCCCCTTCCTCCTGAATTCCCACTCCCACCTCCCTCCCCAGACACACCCTTTCCTTGAATTTAAAAATACATGCAAATTCAAGGTGGTAACAGTCTAGTATTTTGAAAACATTGACTTTGAACAAAAGCACAGGTTTGACGACATTCACAATTGCATGAATGCACCAGGGCTTCCCTGGTGGCTCAGTGTTAAAGAAGATGATTGCCTCTTGGCAGGAAAGCATGACAAGCCTACACAGTGTGTTGAAAAGCAAAGACACTACTTGGCTGACAAAGGTCTATATAGTCAAGGTTATGGTCTTCCCAGTGGCCACGTACAGTTGAGAGCTGGACTGTGAAGAAGGCAGAGGGCCAAAGACGTGATGCCTTCAAACTGTGGTGCTGGAGAAAACTCCTGAGAGTCCCTTGGACTGCAAGATCAAACCAGTCAATCTTAAAGGAAACCAACCCTGAATATCCGTTGCAAGGACTGATGCTGAAGCTGAAGCTCCAGTATTTTGGTTACCTGGTACCAAGAGTCAACTCATTGGAAAAGTCCCTGGTGTTGGGAACGATTGAGGGCAGAAGGAGAAGAGGGTATCAGAGGATGAGATGGCTGGATGGCATCACTGACTCAATGGACACGAACTTGGGCAAACTTTGGGAGATGGTGAGGGACCAGGAGGCCTGGTGTGCTGCAGTTCATGGGGTCTCAAGAGTCAGAGACGACTGGGCCATTGAACAAAACAAGCAAACAATTTGGTATTTTGAAAACATTGACATTGAACAAAAGCACAGGTTTGACAACATTCATTGCATGAATTGCATGCAATGATTCATGATTGCATGAATGTACCAGGGCTTCCCTGCTGTCTCAGTGTTAAAGAACCCGCCTGCAAATGCAGGAGACCATGAGTTTGATCCCTGGGTCAGGAAGATCCCCTGGAGAAGGAAATGGCAACTCACTCCAGTATTCCTACCTGGGAAATCCCATGGACAGAAGAGCCTTGTGGGCTACAGTCCATGGGGTTGCAAAGAGTCAGACACGACTTAAGGACTAAACAACTACAGCAAAGACTGCAGTGATTTCACATGTGGCTCACATGCAGTTAAGTCAAAACTCGGAATTTAGGGCACTTCAAAAACGGGGTCACATCTTGTGATCAGCTCTGGCCATAAAAAGAAATCTCCCCAGATCAGTGGTCCTGCTACTGCCCTGGGTCTCGGGGAGTCTCAGCTATTATCCGAGAGGAATTCCAAGGCTTGGTTGGGGCTGAGGGATCAGAGTGAAGCTTTTCAGGATTCCAGCATGAAATGCTTTACCACCCAGAAGCAGCGACAGCCAAATCTGAGCTCTCAAATCCCAGACTGAACCTCTGTGGTGCCTGCAAGGCATCCCAGCCTTGCCCTGGGTCTGTCTTTGTGAGCATGCTCAGTTGCTAAGTCGTGCCTGACCCTTTGCAACCCCATGAACCATAACCCACCGGGCTCCTCTGTCCATGGGATTCTCCAGGCAAGAATACTGGAGTGGTTGCCGTTTCCTTCTCCAGGGGGTCTTCCCAACCCCAGGATCAAACCTACGTCTGTGTTGGCAGGCGGATTCTTTACCACTGAGCCCCAGGGAAGCCCAGGGTCCCTTTCTGTTGTTGTTATTCGTTGTTTAGCAGCTAAGTCGTGTCCAGCTCTTTGCAACACCATGGACTGCAGCAAGCCAGGCCTCCCTGTCCTTTGCTATCTTCCCGAGCTTGCTCAAATTCATGTCCATTGAGTGGATGATGCCATCCAACCATCTCATCCTCTGTCACTCCCTTCTCCTCTTGCCCTCAATCTTTCCCAGCATCAGGGTCTTTCCCAGGGAGTCAGCTCTTTGCATCACACGGTCAAAGTCCTGGAGCTTCACCTCAGGGCTCCTTTTCACTCCCCCCAGACACACACCTGCACGGCCTCCTCTGTCCCGCTGCTCTGGGAGTGTCAGGAGCCCTTTGGCAAACGCTCCCACCCTGCCGGGTCAGGGCTCTCTGGGCACCAGGCCGGCCGATGGAGGTGGAGTGGCCTCCAGGCCCCCGTGGGAGGGGCGGGGGGCCCGTGTGGACGTGGCCGGCTCCTTGTTCCTCAGCCTCAGAGAGCTCTGCTGGTCCCTGGGTGTGACACAACGTGAGCAGCTTCGGGGTGAGCTCTGTTCTCCCGTGACAGCTGCCTTGGTCTCTAGCGGGACCTGTCTGAGCCCACTGTACTCTCCATGTGTGGCCAGCTGCTGCGGCCTTAACTCTTTCTTACCCACCCCTGTGGGCCCTGCCCTTGCCCGCTGCTTCCTCAAAATGCCAGCTCTTCCAATGACCTTTCTGGGGCTTTCTCTGGTGATTCGGTGGGTGGCAATCCACCTGTCCATGTAGGGGACGTGGGTTCGATCCCTGGTCCAGGAAGACCCCACGTGCTGAGGATCAACTCAGCCTGGGCCCTGCAACTATTTAGCCTGTGCTCTAGAGCCCAGGAGCCGCAACTACTGAGTCCACACTCCACAAGTACTGAGGACCAAGCGCCCCAGAGCACGTGCTTCGCAGCGAGGGAAGCCCAAGGACCACAACTGGAGAGTTGCCCACACTTGCGGCAACTAGCGAAAAGCCTGCAGCCGTGAAGACTCAGTCCAGCCAATAACAAATATTTTTAAAAATTGCCTTTCTGGGCTAGGGGATGGCTTGGTGTCAAGGGGGGGAGGAACACGTGGCGCCCCACAGCGTGGATGCTCTGGGACCATCAGGAGTGTCCCCAGCCTGCTAGGTCTCACTTTGTTGGCAGCAAAGGCCATCTGGCTTGAGTCTGGCACAGAATCTGACCAGTCGCCTCTCTACAGGTATTTGGGGAGATTTGTTCCCACCTGGCAGAAGCAACTGGAGGCAGGCGGATAGGAATTTTAAATCCCTGCTCACACCCTGAGGGTTATTCGGCTTTAAAACCGGAGGTGATCAGGTCAGGGAATCCAAGGAGAAGTCCAGCAAGGGAAATCATCAGAGCTCTGGGTTTGGAGGCAGGCGGACCATCGATGGGGCTGCGGTGTCAACATTCGATCTCGGGCAAGTTGCTTCACTTCCCCAGGCCAAGGTTCATCCTCACAGATGCCGATGGTTGTGACAGGGTGGAAGTCAGGGTCCACCGCTGCCGCTGCAGTGCCGGAAACTTGCTCCAGAGAGAAGATACCGAGGCTCCAGGAAGCTTGGAAGAGGTGAAAGCTGGGAATGTCTTGTAAATAAAATGATTACCCAGTTTCTATTTGGCTCTGAGCTAAGAAGGCAGCCAAAGGGAGGTTGCTAAACTCAGTCTTGCCAAATCAATTGTTGCTGTTCAGTCACTCAGTCGTGTCTGACTCTTTTCGACCCCATGTGCACACCAGACTCCTCTGTCCTCCACCATCTCCCAGAGTTTGCTCAGACTCATGTCCGTTGAGTTGGTGATATTATCTTACTGTTTCATCCTCTGCTGCTTCCTCCTCTTTTTTGCCCTCAGTCTTTCCCAGCATCAGGGTCTTTTCTGATGAGGCAGCTCTTCCCATCAGGTGGCCAAAGTATTGGAGCTTCAGCTTCAGCATCAGTACTTTCAATGAATAGTCAGAGTTGATTTCTGTCAGGATGGACTGGTTTGATCTCCTTGCTGTCCAAGGGACTCTCAAGAGTCTTCTCCAGCACCACAATTTGAAAGCATCAATTCTTTGGCCTTCAGCCTTCTTTATGGACTGACTCTCACATCCATACATGACTACTGGAAAACCATAGCTTTTGACTATGGGGACCTTTGTTGGCAAGGTGATGTCTCTGCTTTTTAATACACTGTCTAGTTTTGTCATAGCTTTCCTTCCAAGGAGCGAGAGTTGAGCCCCAGCAATGCATTGGTCCTGAGAATAACAGAGATGACTGAAATGGAGAGAGATGTGGGGGTTGTGGGGTGGGGAATGCATGGCTTGGACTCGCGGTTGCAAACATAGAAACCCGAGTCTAATTGGTGTACATAAAAAGGGAGAGTGAAAGGATACAGGTGGGTCTCGTGGGATCCGAGGAAGAGTCTCCAGCCATGCGCCTGGCAGTGCAGGGATGTAGCCTGGCTTCAGAAACAATCCAGACAAGAGAGTCAAGTGAGGGGCCATCTCCACTTAAATGCCACGCTCGCTAAACCAAAGAGGAAAGAAGAGTTTGCGGTGTGTGCGTGCTAAGTCATTTCAATCGTGTTCAACTCTTTGCGATCCTTTGGACCATAGCCCGCCAGGCTCCTCTGTCCATAGGGTTCTCCAGGCAAGAATACTGGAGTGGGTTGCCGTGCCCTCCTCCAGGGGATCTTCCAGATCCAGGGATTGAACCTGTGTCTCCCAGTCTCCTGCACTGGCAGGGGGCTTCTTTACCACTAGCACCAGTTAATGGTAAAAAAAAGGCCCCAGTTTTTGGAGATTCAGCTATCATTTCTACTACGGTTAAGACTTTAAACACTTTTCAGTATTCAACAAAACAGCATGTTTTGATTGCCTTCTGCAAGCAGCAAACCCCGATAGGTGTTGGCAACTGAGCGCAGAAATCCTCGTCTTGACCTCTGTGGCTTCGGCAACGACAGAGCAGCCGCCTGAAAGTGTAGAGCAGCAGGCCGAATCAGTCCTCCAGCTGCTGCGGGCCGCGTGTGGAGAGTGGCGTGTTACAAGACTCCTGATGTGCACCTAGAATTTGAATGATTCAAATGACCGAATTTCAAAGCACCTACGTAGGAACATGTTATTTCCATTTTGTAAAAAGTAGGAGTCACTGAGAGGTTTCTTTTCTCCCTTCCTATGTTTATGTTTGGTGATGATCATTGGGTGGAAATTATGTCCACCTAGTCTATTGAGCTGTGATAAAACTCCAGTTAATATTTGACTATTGGCTTCCTGTTACACACACAAAATCAAATAGCGAAGAATATACTACAATATAGGTTGAGTCTTCTCCTTTGCTCTCTCAAGCTTTGGCGTCGCTACCCTTTTATTTTTAAGTTTTTCATTTTATGTTTTCATTGGAGTGGAATTCTTTACAGTGCTACGTTAGTTCCTGCCGTGCAGGGAAGTGAATCAGCTATAGGCGCGCCTATGTCCCCTCTCTCTCCAGCTACCCCCACCCCCGACCCCCACAGCTCTAGGTCATCACAGAGCCCTGAGCTCTCCCTGCCCCTCACAGCAGCTTCCTTCCCGCTCTCTGCATTTCACACGGTAGGGTACACACGTCAGTGCTTCTCCCCAGTTCATCCCACCCCGCCCCCCGCCTCCCCCGTGCTCACTTGTCCATTCTCTATGTCTGTGTCTCTCTTCCTACCCTGCAAATACATTCATTTGTAGCATTTTTCTATATTCCATACACACGCATTAACATGTGATCTTTGTTTTCCGGTTTCTGACTTGCTTCGCTCTGTATGACAGACTCCGAGTCCATCCGTGTCACTCGGTTCAGTTCAGTCACTCAGTTGTGTCCGACTCTTTGCGACCCCATGGACTGCAGCACCCCAGGCCTCCCTGTCCATCACCAACTCCTGGAGGTTACTCAAACTCAGGTCCCTCAAGTCGGTGATGCCATCCAACCATCTCATCCTCTGTTGTCCCCTTCTCCTCCTACCCTCAATCTTTCCCAGCATCAGGGTCTTTTCCAATGAATCAGCTCTTCACATCAGGTGTCCAAAGTATTGGAGTTTCAGCGTCAGCATCAGTCCTTCCAATGAACACCCAGGACTGATTTCCTTTAGGATGGACTGGTTGGATCTCCTTGCTGTTCAAGGGACTCTCAAGAGTCCTCCCCAACACCACAGTTCAAAAGCATCAGTTCTTTGGCACTCAGCTTTCTTTACAGTCCAACTCTCACATCCATACATGACCACTGGAAAAATCATAGCTTTGACTAGACCGACCTTTGTTGGCATCCATATCACTACGATGACCCCATTTCACCCCTTTTTATGGCTGAGTAATAGTCCTTTGTGAGTATGCACCATATTTTCTCTATCTATTCATCTGTTGGTGGACATTTTGGTTGCTCCCATGTCCTGGCTATTGTAAACAGTGCTGCGTCTTTTTGAATTACGGTTTTCTCAGAGTATGTGCCCAGGAGTGGGACTGCTGGCTCACATGGCAGTTCTACTCGTAGTTTTTTAAGTAAAACCTCAACTACCCTTTTGTGGCTTCCCTGGAGGCTCAGACGATAAAGAATCTGCCTGCAAAGCAGGAGACCTGGGTTTGATCCCTGGGTCAGGAAGATCCCCTGGAGAAGGGAATGGCTACCCACTCTAGTATTCTTACCTGGAGAATCCCATGGACACTTCTAAATAGATGCCTTTCTGCCTGTCAATGTAGAGGGTATGCTTACTTAGTCTGTCCTGACTGGAGAAAGTGGATGGTATTCCGGTTTGCTGTTCACTCTCCAAAGTGGTCAAGGGGGGCTCCGGTGACCTTCTGTCAAATATTCTGCCTCTTTTCATACCTTCTTGAGCAGATACCCAGCTGCCCATCTTCAAGGCTCTCTAGACTTGTAGGTGAAGTTAAAGAGGGAAGCAGAAATGAACATATTGGAAAGAAAACAGAGCTTTGGCGTGTGGTGTCAACAATGACCAGAATACTACAATGCTCTGTGGAGAGGAAAGAGGCGTCTAGTCTCCAGGACAAAGCCCACCTGTTTGAACCTTAGCCCCCTCCCCCCAATTCCCCGTCTCACTGCCTGCTCCCCTTCAACCCTCAGCAGACTGATCTGATGGATCTCATCAGTTCAAACTGAGTCCGCAAATACCTGTGTCCACCAGCCTGTCACTTACGGATATTTCCTGATCTCTTGCCTTTGGCTGGCTGCTGTCGCCATGGTAACGGAGAGTGAGGGGGATGTGGGGCAGCTCGGTCCATTTGTCATCAGTTGCCACTGTTTTGTTCTGCCTGGTCTGTGCTCTCCGTTGAGTTCTGGGGGAGGCAAAGCAGAGTGGAGGGATCTGGCTGGAGGGTCGCGCCCACCCTCGGACAGTGAGGACAGGGCCATGTAGCCTCGGAAACTGCCTTCAGAGACGGCCAAGACGTGGAGCTTATAACCAGCCTCTCACCTTCTCTGGGAGGATGATTTTTCTGTAACTCAAGATTTTATGTTTTAAGAGGGAGGGTGGTATCTATGTCAGCCTGAAGACCTTTACTTTTTGGTTGAATTAAGAAGGGAAATTTCCCACCTCCCCCACATAGAGAATAAGATCACCCCTTCCTTATTCTGGGTTGAGACTTTAAAAAAATTGTGATGAGGCTACTATTGTCTCATGGCTTTAAGCAGAGCGTGCAGATGTGTGTATCTTGTTTCATCTTTGACCGTCTCTGGATGCTATGCATTCATGTTGAGAATTCACAAAAAGCCTTTCCCTGGGACAACTCTCCCCATTCCTTCCCCCTCCCCACCCGCCACCCCCAATCAGGCTTAAACAGTTCAAGCCAGGCCAGCTGGCTGGCAACATTCTTGGTTGGATCAGACCTAGGAGGCCCCTTCTCGCCACCGTTCTGGCCCGGGTGTACGCTGGGCTTCAAGCGTAGTGAAGACACAGATCAGGCTTGACGCAGGCCCAGGGCAAGCTGGACAGAGCCCTGTCTCACACCGCGATGGTCTCACCAGTGTGGTCAGCCTGATCGGCTGCTGCTCCGTGGTTTTCTATTGGCCCCTTGGCATCCTTGCCAACATGTTCAGATCCCATCACACGGATGCACCCTGCTCTTCCTTCCTCTCTGTACCATCCTCCGTGGCTCTTTCGTCTCCCCCACTGTGAGCAAGTTGGTTTTCTCTAGGGACCTGTCTGGGCGCCCTTGTCCTCATGCTCTTCACTCCCTGCAATTTCACTGCCTCCTGTAGGTTCTGAGGCTGCCTCTCCAACCTGCCTCCCAGGCAGATCTCAGTCCCGCACGGCCAGCCTGAGGACCAGCTCTGCATGAATGTTACAAGCAGACTCCTCAACCAAATTCCACTTCCCCTTGAAATTTTCCTCTGTGTTCTTTGGTGTTATTAGCATCCCTGTTCTCCCAGATGCTCAGACTCAGAAGCTTTGTATCATCTTAAATTATCCCCATACTTTCCATCTGGAAGAGGAAATGGCAACCCACTCCAGTATTCTTGCCTGGAGAATCCTATGGACAGAGGAGCCTGGCGGGCTATGGTCCATGGGGTTGAAAAGAGCTGGATATGTGTGAAGAAACTTAGCAAGCATACAATCCATGGCTCCAACTTATTTCCCTCCTCCTCCTCTCCTTCTTCCACCTCCTTCTCTGCTTTCTCTATCTTTTCTCTTCTCCCCTCTCTGTCCCCCACTTGATGCAGCCCATCTTGCTACCTTTAGTTCTCCATTTTCCCTTTCCATCCGTTGTTGTTCAGTTGCTCAGTCGTGTCTGACTCTTTGTGACTCCACAGACTGCAGCACGCCAGGCTTCCCTGTCCTTCACTATCTCCCAGAGTTTGCTCAAACTCACGTCCATTGAGTCAATGATGCCATCCAACCATCTCATCCTTTCCATCACAGCTGCTTGCTATTCCAGTATCTCCCTCTTCCAGTCTTTCCTTTCTTCTGCCTTTGCCATTAGCCCAATCAATCTCTGCTAAAAAACTGTGTGTGAGCGACCCCATGGACTGTAGCCCGCCAGGCCCCTCTGTCCCTGGGATTTCCCAGGCAAGTGGGCAGCCCTTTCCTCCTCCAGGGGGTCTTCCTGACCCAGGGATGGAATTCCAGTTTCCTGCAGCTGTCACACTGGCAGGCAGATTCTTCACCACTTGAGCCAAGTGCGAAGCCCAAAAACTTTAGTATCTCTCTAACCCCTAGAATCCAAATCCCATCTTTGCTTCGTGTCATGCAAGATCCCCTAAACATGGCTGGCATGCCGACCTCCTCCTCCAGGCTCTCCGCATACTTGCCTGTCCTTCCACGAAGCCTTGACTCCTAGGTCTGGCTGCTGGGACTGTAAGAAGGCACACCCTTTGGCAAAGCAGATTGAAAATCTTGGTGTGTTTTGACCAAGTTGTTTCACTTCCAGGAACTGATCTTAGGGAAATAATCAGACAGCTGCACAATGATATGTGCATAAGAAACTTCATTACAGCAGAATTTGCAATTATAAAAAAATGAAAACAGTGTCAGTGTCCAATAATATCAATACAATAGAACATGAAGCAATCATTAAAGAATAATATAAACCTACCCACTGACCAGGAAAGATAGTTCCAGAATATATCTATGTTTCTAAGTAAAAAAAAAAAAAAAGAAGTGCTATGCAGGGATCTATAAGAATATACAATGAATATACATTAATGTGTGATCTTATATATAATATTTATATACATAAAAACATAGAACAACTCTCTAAGGAAATACATGCACATATGTCTATATGTGCTTCCCAGGTGGCACAGTGGTAAAGAACC
Source organism: Cervus canadensis (assembly GCF_019320065.1). Classification (NCBI taxonomy): domain Eukaryota; kingdom Metazoa; phylum Chordata; class Mammalia; order Artiodactyla; family Cervidae; genus Cervus; species Cervus canadensis. The sequence continues at coordinate 4,409,696 of NC_057386.1, read as the reverse complement.
CGCCTGCCAATGTGGGAGACACAGGAGATGCAGGTTCAATCCCTGGGATGGGAAGACCACTTGGAGTAGGAAATGGCAACTCGCTCCAGTATTCTTGCCTGGAAAATTCCATGGCCAGAGGATTCTGGCGGGCTATAGTCCATGAAGTTGCGAAGAGTTGGACACAACTGAGTGACCGAACACACACACGTCTGTAGGTACACATATATACTGACTTGAATTACGGTTAATGGTTTATGTTTTCCTTTCTCTTACCAACATTTTAAAAATGTTCTACAATAACCATGGATCAACTATAAAGTAATGAGTAATTAAATTTACAATATGTTCAGGTAGAGCAATTTAAAAATTCTTAAAAGGAAAATGTCCTCCACTCTTTTGTTACCTTGCCTTTGTTAATCTCATCATTGTGTCTTTAAGTCTTCAAGCCCATTTCCAGGTATGATTAAATTTCCTCTGCAAAGAAGGAGCAAAGGCTCTGGGGTCAGAGGTCCAAAGTTTGCATCCTCATTCTGCTCTCACTAAGCCGAGTTTCCTCCTTTATAACAGAGAAAGAGTTAGCAATATCCAACTCACAGATGTGGGGTGATGATCAGATAATATATATGAAAAGCCTTTAGAGAAGAGCAAAGCATCACTCAGCGGTCAGAAGTGTGATTTATCGTCAGTGTGACTGAGGCCCTTGGGTCTTTCTCTGTGGATTAAATTGGCACCGGAATTGGAGGCTTTTCAGCTTCAGCCTTGAGCCCAGCATGGACACAGCCCAAGCTGCAGATCACTGTGAGCTCTGGTCCCCAAGAATTAGCCGTGCGGGTGAAAAGGGGATAGGATTCCTCCCAAACCCTGCCGGCACTTTCTGTCCCTTCCAGGGTTTGCAAAGAGATCCTTAACTCTTAGAAGGCTCAGAGAAAACATCGTGTCCTGGACCAGCCTGTCTGGTACCCACACAGACTACTCAGGGCTGCCTGGAAATCTCTGACCTCATCCAGTCGTGTACTTGGACCCTGGGAGCCGGGGACCGTCGCTGCTGCTGGCTGTGTGGGTGATAAGGAGGCCTCCAGTTTCCATCAGAGCTCCAGCTGGGCTGCTCTGTTCTTCCCAGTTTAAAGTCTTCTCTGAACACAAGAGGGTTGGGTCTACTGTATGCTTATAAGTGACTCAAGACTCAAAACCACCTACTCAGGTCCCGAACTGTTTGAGTGGGAAGGAGAGTGTCTGGGAAGAAGGAAGAAGCCGCCAAGCTCTAACTCGATGCGGGCCTGGCGGATGGAATCAGCCCTCTCCATCTCAGCTGGCTCATTTGCCTCCAGAAGCGGCACCTGGGAGGATTCACTGGGAGGCTTGGAGGTGTACTGCGATCCAGGAGGCCTTGGAGGCACAGGGCAGTGGGGGGTGGGGTGGGGAATGCGTGTGCAAGAGCCGGAGCTCACTAGTCTTGGCTCCGATGGGATGATGCTGCTTGGCCAGCCTCACCGAACCTGTCAACAAGCAGAGAGTGAGGTCAGCTGGGGGCTGGAGGCCTCATTAGCTATCACCAGAGCTCGCATCTCAACCCCTTGAATCATCCATGATGAAACTCTTTATCAGCCAGGGAGGAGGCAGCCCTGGGGGATAAGACTCCTGTATAAGGCTTGATTTTGAGCGAGGCTACATCCGGATGGACCGGCCAGGATGAGTTATCCCCAGCACACACTCCAAGATAACCAAACAAGCTGACTTGCGGATGGGTGTTATTAAGCATCCCCTATCTGGGACCAGGGGAATGCCATGCCTCTCGGTTCCCCTCTCTGCTTCTGCGGCCAGGCTAACTTAACCCTCCGAGTCCCAGGCTGCAGAGTACGCCTCCCTCCTCCCCACGCTTCACTCTCAGGCTCAGGAGAGGTGGGAGGAAGCCACCAGCTGAGGGTTGAGACATGGCAACAGTTTTACTTCTGTGGAAAGATTGGAACTCATTATACCATAGGGAGTGATAACGCAGGAGGAGTTTTGTCAGAGATGTTCTGCTAAAAGGAAACAATTGGAATCCTCAAGTAACACGCTGGAGAGATAGGAGAGGGGAGAATGTCTTGTACCTTCCTTGTCTTAAATGCTTCAAGGCCACCCCAGATTGCATGGGGATGGGGGAGGTTGGGCTCGCCAACCGTCTCAAGAGTGACGAAGAGGTACCGTCTGACGGTAGTGTCGATTCTGGGACTCAGAGTGATGAGGGAGGCAGGAATTTTTAGTACAGCCTTGAAAGAAAAATATCAGCCTGCCCCACCCCTGGGATGGGAACAGGGTAGGAGTCTAGAAAAACAAATAAAATCTGCTGTCTGAAAAAAACCAGGCATAAATTGTTACTTGCATAGCGAAGGAAAGAAAAAAGTGTCAGATACGCTTCCTATGCTTGTTTTCCATCTATTCATCCTGTGCCCTTTATCTAAGTGTTTCTAGAAGAGTCCTAAAGGGGGCGGTTGGGTGAAGGCCAGCTGGGGGGTCCTGAGGCAACACTCTCAGGTCGGCACGCCCACCCCGGGAGACCCCTGGGTGGGGACCTAGCTCTTCTCGGTCAGTGCCCAGATTTTCCCCCAAATCACCCAGGAACACAACACTAGCCAGAAAAATAAGAGAAAAGTGCGCTGTGCTGTTTTTCTATTTGCCTCCTGTTTCATGCCTCAAAAGGAAATTCAGTTGTCATTAAAGTAATTCAATTTGCAGCCCCGGGGAGGTTTGAATTATTCTCCTTTTAGTTTTAAGTTTGCGTTCTCTTATTTTATTTTATTTTTTCCAACGTTACCTAAGATGGCTGAAAGTGGTTCCATGCTCCGGGATTTTCAACCTTGATGCTGCCATGAGCCCTCTGAGCTGGTGTCTGCTCTGTTGCTTTGGGGCTGAAATTAACTAGAAAGGGACTGTACACTCATGAGGTTGTTGTATTGTTAGGATGATCGTGAGGCAGGCCAGGCACCTCAAGGGTGTGTTCATTTATTTCAGGGTTGCTGGACATCGGGGCTGGCATGGAGCACCCCGGGTGGGTGGCGGAGGCGGTTGATCTTTGCTTGGACTCCGAGAGCACAAAGTGACAAGAAGTAGTTTGTAGTCGCTCAGTCGTGTCCGACTCTGCAACCCCGTGGATCATGGCCCGCCAGGCTTCTCTGTCCATGGAATTTCCCAGGCAGGAATACTGGAGTGGGTTGCCATTTCCTCCTTCAGGGGATCTTCCTAATCCAGGGGTTGAACCCGCATCTCCACATCTCCTGCATTTCAAGCAGGTTCTTTACTGCTGAGTCAGAAGTAGAGGAATGTATAATAAGTCCTCTGACCCCTTCCTCACGGGGACAAGTCAGGAACTCTGGGGAGTGTGGTCCCTGGGAGAGGTCTCCTAAATTGTTCTGAGTGCCTTGAGCGGATGAGACAGTGTGAGGACTGAGGCACGGCCAGGGAGCCGGGGAGTGAGTTTGCTGTGAAGGTTCAGAGAAGAGAGCTTTGCAACCTGGATGTTGGCTAAACATCCTGTGTTTTGTCTTCCTTTCGGGTTTCTCTTCTCAGTCTCTCTGCCTCTCCATCTCTGTTTCTGCCTCTTTTGCACTGAAACTCCAGCCTCTCGGTTGGGCTGGAGGGAACCAAGGGGGCAGATGGCAGCCCACATTCGGGCCTGAGCCCTGCAGGAGGAGCAGTAGCTCACAGCGGGGCTGACGGGACTGCGGGTGTGGGAGTCGGAGGGAGCGATGGCGGGGAAAGGGGCAGCTCGGCGGAGACGGCCGGCCGCTCAGCCCTCCCTTCCCGCCTGGAGAGCGGGCCTCCAGTTTTGAGGCTTTGGGGACTCCGTTTTGTTTGAATAAGAGAAGCTGTTTCCCTTACATCTTTCCAAAGATAAATAAATATAAGGCTGTCGTATCGTCTTACAGATGCTCCTACCAGCACACGAAGGTTCGGAACTCGGGACGTGTTTTACAAAATCCAAAGACGCAGAGGTGGAGTGTGGGATGCAAGGGAGGATTTTAGAGACAGAGAAGGCCAACGAGCTGGTTCATTTATGCCTTGGATTATTCCCACTGTAACAAGAACACGGAACCATCACCACCTTCATCCTCGTTAGACCACCATGAGCACCATGATCACTAGCACCATCACCATCACTGCCGCCATCACTGTTACCATGACAACCACCATCCTCACCACTATCACTATTATAATCACCATCACCATCACTGGGGCCGCTATCACTGTTACCATGACAACCACCATCAACTCATCATCACCTCCAGCACCACCATCACCACCACCAAGGCCACCATCCTCACCACTATCACTATTATAATCACCATCAGCTCATCACCACCACAATCACCACCAGCATTATCACCACCATCATCACCACCGTCCACCGTCACCAACCTGACCACCACCCCACCATCACCGCCGCTGACACTCCGTCTCCACCCACCTCGTCCACCCCGATTGCCACTAGCAAGTAGCTCCTAAGAGCATCAGAGTTAAGGACTGCCAACCTCGGCCAAAATGACGCAGGCAGATTGTTTAACTGATTTAGATGGGGGCCCCTGAGCCTGTAGATGGCTCAGATGATGGGACTAAGCATGTAAATTATAGCGGCAGTCCCGAAGCTACTGGCAGCTGCAGCCACTTGATGGGAAGTTTCTGACCCTGAAGCCAGAAGGCTCAGGTTCTGCCTGTTACCAACTGAGTGACCTTGAGCAAGACACTTGTCTTTGGGGCCTCCGTGTCTTAGATATAAGATGGGGATAATCAATACCTATGGCTTTATAGAGTTCAAAAGGGAAAACACAAGTAAACCATTTTCTACATTATCTGACTTATTGTTGTTCAGTCGCTCAGTCGTGTCCCACTCTTTGCGACCCCATGGACTGCAGCACGCCAGGCTCCTCTGTCCTCCACTATCTCCACGAGTTTGCTCAGACTCATGTCCATCGAGTTGGTGATGCCATCCAACCACCTCATCCTCTGTCGTCCCCTTCTCCTCCCACCTTCAGTGTTTCCCAGCATCAGGGTCTTTTCCAATGAGTCAGTTCTTTGCATCAGATGGCCAAAGTATCAGAGCTTCAGCTTCCGCATCAGTCCTTCCCATGAACATTCAGGACTGATTTCCTTTAGGATGGACTGGCTGGATCTCCTTGCAGTTTAAGGGACTCTCAGGCGTCTTCTCCAGCACCATAGAACACCCTCCCATTTCTCAAAGAGGACAGAGTGAATCCCAGGCTTCAGGCACCCAACACACAGAAGATGAATGAGAATCGCAGCAGGGGCATGGAGTGGGGGTGTGTGTGTGGGGTGCCCGATCCTGCAGAGCATGAGGTCAGGCTGCCAGCGAGGACTAATGAGAAGGTTTGGCCCAAATTCTGGAGTCTTCCAGGAGGGCTCCCTGGGCGAGGAGGCGGGGGAGGCAGTGGCTTCCTGAAACAGCCTGCCAACCCGGTGCTGCAGCTGCTCACTGGAGCACTGGCCCGCGAGTTGTTTGTTTTGGCCCGATGCGCCACACGGGAACAGTAGTAGGATGGCGTGGGGGGTGGGGGGCGGCAGGGACGGGGCAGGGGCGCCCCGTGCAGTTTCCACAGAGAGAAGAGTTCTCTTTCCAGGTCGTGTCGGGCCTCGGGCTGCCTGGAGGAGTCGGCTGGGACTGGGGTTTGAGCTGCCGGCCGGGGGGACAGGCACGATGCTGGGGCTGAATGTGGACAGCTGTGTGGCCAGTGCAGAGGTGGGCGACAGGCCGGATGGAGTAAAGCAAGCATCCATGGGGAGCCAGATGCTGGCTTTTTGTGTTTGGGTTTTGTTTTTTTTTTTTGGTCTGTCTCCATTTGGATTGAGTTTTCATGGGATGGTGAAGGGCTTGTGGCTGGTGGGCACGTGGGTGCTCTTGGCCCAGAGAGGAGATGACCTTGAATGAGGGAGGAGGAACAATATGGCCAGGAGATGGCCCTGGGAAACGCAGAGGATCCAACAGGCGCTTCCAGATGTCACTCTTACGGAGGCAGGCTGGGACCTGGGACCCTTTAGCTGCAACGCTTGCACCTGGACAAATGTCTCCTCCAGCAACAAAATGCAAAGAAACTACTAGGGACTAAAAATAACTGCGTGCACGTGCGTTTGTGGCAGATTCTGAATGATAACCCACTCCAGTGTTCTTGCCCGGAAAATTCCAGGGACAGGGGAGGCTGGCGGGCTACAGTCCATGGGGTCGCAAAGAGTCGGACACAACCGAGTGACTAAACCACCACAACCATCATAGCATAACAAGATACAAAAAGACCAGAAAGTCCAACTGCCACTTCTGAAGAGCTAGAGCAAAATCAGGGTCCTGTGCGTGCCCACTGCACATAACACCATGAAATCGGTGGACAAACCACCTAAGCTCCTCCTCCAGCCTGACCCCTGGACACACCCCTACCCACTCCCCCGTAAAGGGAACCGACTCCCCCCACCATCTCTGGAAACAAGCAAGAGGACGAGTTGTTTCTTTTCTCTCCCTCCTGCAGCAGCAGGGGCCCCCGAAAAGCCTTGCCTGAATTTCTTGTCTGGCTTCTGCTCAATGTCTACGGGTTACGAAAGGCTGAGAACCCTGGTTGGGAACATAACCACTTTTAACTTTGTTTGCAATAATAAAGTAAGATATCTTGAGTGCCTGTGTGCACTTTGCATATTTTACAACATGATTACATACATAATCTCACTCTGTCTTTTAAAAATCAATTTAAAAAATAACTTTAGGGATGATGACCCTAGAGCTTGTGATGTTCAGATAAGATGGATCATGCAGATAAAATGACCAAGAGAGAAAATTTGCACAAAGACCTCTCTTCCTCTAAGCCTGGCATCTTAGTAGCACTGTTATGCTGTACCAGGGGCTGATCATCACTTTCTAGCCAGTTTTACAGTGCATCCCAAGGGCCAGGCAGGGATGAGACCAGTGAAGGGTGGCAGACACTGCGTATAATCCTATGAAGGGGAGAAACTGGGGTGAAACCAAAGGAAGGCTTGATGACTTCCACTCCAGATCCTGGGAATATTCTCCAGTATCTCGGAGAAACAACATCTCTTTGAGCCCATCTTGATCTGCGGGAAGAATCTGATTTCTTTCGGTGTTCCTGGGCCAGACGGAAGAGAGGGCTAAGCCAGGCAGCAGAAGACAACCTGTTGCCTCCAGTTCCTTGAGGGGAGTTGCTGAAGCTGGCTGGGATCTCACGCATGGGGAACAGCTCTGAGATGCCAGACTCTTGCCCTTGGGCAGAGCTGACTAAGGAAGCCCCAGATTGTGTCTGCCCCAAACAGCAGACTAGGGCTTTGCTGGTAGCTCAGGGGTTAAGAATCCACCTGCCAACGCAGGAGATAGCAGGTTCGATCCCTGACCCAGGAAGATCCCCAATCTCTGATCTGGGAAGATCCCACAAGCCTCACAGCAACTAAGCCTGTGTACCACAACTACTGAGCTAGTGCTCTGAGCCCTTGAGCTAAAATTACCGAGCCCGTGTGCCCCAACTGCTGAAGCCCGTGTGCCCAAGAGCCTGTGCTCTGCAACAAGAGCCGCCTCCACTCACTTCAATGAGAGAAAACCCCACGCAGCAGTGAAGACCTAGCCCAGCCGAATATAAATAAATAAATGAAATTTTTTGAAAAAGAAAAGAACTTCCTGGTCCTGGTCCTTTGGTGATGTACCTTGTGGTCCCTCCGGGGGAAATCCACATCCAGGAAGGACTTTTCAACTTTGCTTTCTCGGAAGAATTCAAAACAGCTGGGAGGGGAAGCAGCCGTGTTGGGGGTTGTTGATGGAGGGGGGGCACTGAGAATGAGTGAGGGTGGGGGTGGAGTGAAGATCGGCTGCCGCAACATGCAAGGAGACCCCCAGCTGAGTCTGCAGCCTCCTCACTTCCGGTCACCACGGTGGGTCTCTTCGGCCTGCCCAGCCACCGGCTGCTCCCTGCAGAAAGGCTGGCCGCCCTCCCCTCCTCTGACTTTCAGGCTTTAGCCCAGAGTCTGACCCCAGCCTGCCACACGGCTGACATCTCCCCCCACCGCACCCCCGCTCCTTCCTCTGGTCTCTCTCTCTGTCTCAGAGAGGGGGTTTCAACACTAAGAGGTTAACACACCCTTGGCAAGTGCTGAGAAGAGGGAAATGTGTTTGACACATGCTCACCCCAAGAGCAGGGAGGGCTCCCAGCAGGATACAATTAATGACCAAGGGGGAGGCGGGGATTGCAACAATATGGGGTTTATTTTTTCCCTCCCCATATCCCCCTGTTCCTGGACTTTGGCAACATTTCATGATGAAAAGAAGAGCATCCCAACCTTCTGTAAATAAATAACTGGGGTTCATTGGTTTCAGGGCTTCCCTGGTGGCTCAGTGGTAAAGAATCCGCCTGTGATGCAGGAGATGAGGATTCGATCCCTGGGTGGGGAAGATCCCCTGGAGAAGGGAATGGCAACCCACTCCAGTATTCTTGCCTGGAGAATCTCTCGGACAGGGGAGCCTGGTGAGCTGCAGTCCATGGGGTCACAAAGAGTCAGACAGGACTGAACCGACTGAGCACAGCCATGGAGATCCAAGGATTTGAGAGGAAAATGGGCTTCTAAGTGGGAAACCAGCGGAAGGGCACTGGGAAAGGTCCCTCAGGTTTAATTTTTTGAGCCCCCTGGCTACTTTATAAAAAGACAGAGAGAAGTGAAGCAGGATCATTAAAGTTATCAGAAACTGTTTAAAGTTGGGCTAAGTAATCCACCGGCATCTAAAGCTTGACAGGAAGCCAGCATCCAAAATGGGAACAGGACTTTCTGTTTCACATCTTAATAGGTAAGTTTGGTTCCTGGGCATCGTAAGACCACGGAAAGTCAAAATCCTACTCCTTTGGGGAAAATCACAAAAGGCTTTCTTAAGCCATAAGGTCATGATGAGTTATTGCTCCCATGGGTCAGGCTTGTATATCCTACCAGCTGTTAAAGAAGCTGCATGTAGATAGAAAAAAATCCAGGAATCCCTAGTTCTTTTTTTCCCCCAGTATCCTTTAGGAAAGAAAAAATAAAGGAAATAAAAGAAGAAAATGAAATGGGGTCATAGCATGTTCAAGGGAAATCAAATTCAGGATGATCAGAAGAACTCTGAATTTGTGGACAAGTTGGAAGAAATTTTAGGGACATCTGTTTTTAGAGGCATGAGTTAAGCCAGGGACCTTGCTTGATAGCTGTTTGTTCCCGTCAGCACCTGTGAGACCCCCTTGTGCTTCTCGACCACCTTGGGAGGATAAGTAAGGCAGACTTTTCAAATCTCGATTTCATCAGGAAAAGGGACAAGCAAAACCCCGAGAGAATGAAAATGACTTGAACAAGAACCGTGGCTTCCAGCCCGTAGGGTTGAGACTAGAGGCCGGTCTGGTTTTGCTCGTTTGCTGTCCTCCCGTGCAGTTCTTTTCCCTCAGCCGTGATGCTCTGGAGTAGAGAGATGACCTACTCGATTTTATGAAGATAAAGTGAGGAGTGCCTAATGAAGCCAAGCCAGGAAGGTCTTGGGGTCCCAGTCCTTCCCCTTCACTGCCCTCCTCTCTCCTCCTCTCGGGGCAGGTGTCCCTGGAAGCTAGGTGTATCAGGTGCCCAGCTGTGCGCTTAGCACTCAGCATGATGCATGCTGCACACGTAGACGACCTTGGGGAGAAGGAGACAGGGGCCTTGGACATTGCTCTCCCATCCCTCTTCTTCACTGTCCTGCGGGATGTCCACTCAACTCTTGGAAGCATGCTTCCTTCGTTTGTTTTACCAGGATCTTTCTAGGTACAATGCAGAAGCTAAGTTTGGGTCATCAGGGTGTGCACTCTGAGAGCTTGGGCCAAGGCAACTACCTCCAAGTCAAAAACACAGGAAATTTCACAGACCCCATTGGCACTGGGAGGACCAGTGGCTGGTGGGAAGGCACATTTGGAAGTGCCCCAAGTCAGGCCTGACATTGGGAGTTGCAACGTGACTATTGACCCGTGCCAAGTGCTTCTGAGTTGTTGTTCAGTTGCTAAGTTGTGTCTGACTCTTTGTGACCCAATGGACGGCAGCACACAGGGCCTCCCTGTCCTTCACTATCTCCCGGAGATGCTCAAACTCATGTCCACTGAGTCAGTGATGCCATCCAACCATCTCACCCTCTGTCATCCCCTTCTCCTCCCGCCTTCAATCTTTCCCAGCATCAGGGTCTTCTCAAATGAGTCAGCTCTTCACATCAGGTGGCCAAAGTATTGGAGGTTCAGCTTCAGCATCAGTCCTTCCAGCGAATATTCAGGACTGATTTCCTTTAGGATGGACTGGTTGGATCTCCTTGCAGCCCAAGGGACTCACAAGAGTCTTCTCCAGCACCACAGTTCAAAAGCATCAATCTTCAGCACCTAACCTTCCTTTGGAGAAGGAAATGGCAACCCACTCCAGTGTTCTTGCCTGGAGAATCCCAGGGACGGTGAAGCCTGGTGGGCTGCCATCTATGGGGTCGCACAGAGTCAGACACGACTGAAGCGACTTAGCAGCAGCAGCAGCAACCTTCTTAATGGTCCAACTCGAACATCTGCACATGACTACTGGAAAATCTACAGCTTTGACTATGTGGACCTTTGTCCACAAAGTGGTGTCTCTGCTTTTTAATGCCCTGTCTAGGTTTGTCATAGCTTTTCTTCCAAGGAGTCCCTGTCCCTTATTTGAGGACCAGGTAAGGCTTGATAGCTTCGAGTTGAAGGAGGTTCCTAAGTGAAAGCCTTTTAAAGGACTATCACGGTTTCGTGGGCAGAGGGTGATGGTGGTGGGGCCCGTGGAAGAAATCCGCATTCCTCCCTGCCCATCCCTCCCCTTGTCCACCCCGGTCACGTCTCCTCCCTTCCCCCACGTGACAGTGGCGGTCACAGGAAAGCCTTCCACAAATATTAGCTCAGCCTGGACCTGGTCTCAGGACCTCTCCCTCCCAGGGTCATCCCAGGCTCTGGGGAGGCCAGCCCTCTGGTGCCTGGCACCCTGCAGAGACTGATAGAATTCCAGAGCTGGGAGCGACTTTAAAATTCATATTGTTCAACCTCCCCTCCTGGGAGGCAGGACAGGGTGCCCCACCCCCTGGCCCCAGGCTCCCTCCGTTTCTCCATCATCATCTGTATCCTTTTCACCCCCTTCAGTATATAAAGAGCTATTTTAGGTGCCCCTGAGCTTTTCCACAGTGGAAGTTGAACAAAACTACCGTGGGTGGGACAAATCCATAACCTTAATCTTGGCTCTTGAAGTGAGAGCTGCTTGAATACATCGTGCTGTTTATGCAAATCCCATGCAAATCAGGGTGACTGGATTAACTGGGAAAGAAAAAAAAAATAGCATGGTGTGTCTGAGCCTTCCGAGCAGTCTGGTTGGCTCCAGAAAAGATGATTTTTTATTTTCTAAAGTGCTGTTTTCTGTTAGAAACTTCTCTTCTGCCCTGGGAGCCTTAGCCAGTACCCCAAGTTGGCTCCTTCCATGCACCAAACTCTTGTGTGAACAGGGAGGTTTGTTTTAGGCTCTGTCAACGGGGCCTTGTTGGAAGGTGCCACACCTTAGGCAGGCTTGCCAAGGTCTCGGTGGGGGCTGAGCGTGGGGAAGTGGCTGGCAGTGACCAGGGCATAGGGCCCTCCCTATGTCCAGGGACGTTTGCTCAGCCAGATTCGGGGTGTCTCCCCATAACCAGTGCAGATGAAGAGTCTTCTTTCGGGGTGGGAATCTGTTTGTCAGATCCTGAATGTCCTACTTGAAAACACAGTCAGTTGCCATTTGACATACTTAGAGACACCAACTCAGCCACTCAGCTCGCATATTTATGCAAAACAAATGCAAATGAGTCCATTGAACCCTTTGTCTGTCTCCTGCCAAGCTGGGAACATGGGTCTCCTGACAACCTCCTCCTCCAAGCCTTTATCCTCTCCAGAAGAGTTTTTCTAATTAGGGCATGGAGCCTCTGAAACGTGGCTTGCTCAGTGAAATTCAACTCAATAAATATGATGATTGTATTCCTACTAAGTGCAAAGCACTGGGTTAGGCTCTTGGCGAGTAGTAAAGAAGAGAAAAATCTAGTTATTGTTCTTGAAGAGCTCATGACCTTTTTTCAAAATTAAATTTTATTTTTTTATGAAAGTATAGTTGATGGACAATGTTGTGCCGATCTCTCTTGTACAGTACGGTGACTCAGTTATACATGCATTTATTCCCCCAAATGGGCAGAAGAACCTTAATAGACATTTCTCCAAAGAAGACATACAGATGGCCAGCAGACATGTGAAAAGACGCTCAACATCACTAATTGTTAGAGAAATGCACATCAAAACGCCAGTGAGGTACAACCTCACACCAGCCAGAAGGGTCATCATGACAGAGTCTACAAATAACAAATGCTGGAGAGGGAGTGGGGAAAAGGGAACCCTCCCACACTGCTGGTGGGAACGTAAGCTGGTGCAGCCGCTAAGGAAAACAGTAGGGAGGTTCCACGGGGAACTAAAAATAGAGCTACCATATGATCCAGCCATCCCCCTCGTTGGGAATACACCCAGACAAAACTGGCACTCAGAAACATACATGCACCCCTGTGTTCATAGCAGAACCATTCACAGTAGCCAGGACACGGAAACAACCTACACGTCCAGACAGTAACGCGTGGTAGGCGTATACAGTGGAATACTGCTCATGATCTCTTCTAATGAGATTTCCAGCTCTGGTTACTTTATCATTCAATCATCCATTCAACACATGGTATTTTGGGCACCCACTGGGTGCCAGGCCTTCAGCTCAGCATTGGGCATACAGCCGGGAACAAGTATGAGAAAGTTCCTGCTCTAGGTGAGCTTACTTTTTAAAATTGATGAGACAGATGAGAACGGGATAGTGACGAATAAAATAAGATAATTATAAGTCGTAATAAGGACCCAGAAGAAAAGGAACAGAGTGGTTTTACTAGGATAGAAATGTGCTGGTGACCAGTTTGGTAAAATTGTCTACCAGTTAAATCTTCTTTTTTAAGATATTTTTTTAATGTGGACCATTTTGAATCTTTACTGAATCTGTTAGAAAATCCCTTCTGTTTTATGTTCTGTTTTTTTGGCTGGGAGGCTCGTGGAACCTTAGCTCCCCAACCAGAGATCGCACCCGCACCCCCTGCCTTGGGAGGTGAAGTCCCAATCACTGGAGCACCAGGGAAGTCCCTAAATCTTCTTTTGAAGCGAATGAAGAGCAGTTACACAAAATGGCAAAGTACAGAAGGTAATTTTGTTTATCCACCCCATCAGCATCTTCGTTTGTCTTAATTGGAATAACGATGTTCCGTCCTTTAATGAATTTGATAAGGATTGACTGAGTGCCTACTCCGGACAGGCAGTGTTCTCAGCACTGTGGATTCAGTGTTGGACAGAGCAAGCCAAGCGCCTGCTCTCACTGGGCACACGCAGATACATGCACGTGGGTAGGACACACCCCGTGATGTGTGCAAGAGGGCAGAGAGGGGTAAGCGGGGCAGGGCTGGTGGGTGTGGGCTGACGGGTCGGTGGCAATGGTGGCGTTTGAATGAAGCGCAGCCCAGGGGATCAGCACAGCAGAGCTGAGAGGTCTAATGGACCTAGTGTGTTTGAGGGACAGCGGGATGCCTTTCGCAGCTGGTTGCGGCTGGGAAGGGAGGAAGTGGAGTGAGGCAAGATGGCCCAGGTGAGAAGAGAAGGACCAAGGCGAGATGTTGAGAGTTTAATTATAAATGCGGTGGGAAACTCTTGGCAGATTTTGAGTAGGGGAGAGATCTGGTCTGATTGATGTCTTTGAAAAGATTATTCATTAGCTGCTGAGCAGCGACTAGACAGTAGGAGGGTGAAGAGGAACCTGGAGATGTAGAAGATGCTTGATTAGCTCAGGCATGAGGCAGCGGCTGTTTTAATTAGAGGGACGACAGAGGAGCTCGTGGGAAGGAGAGCCCAGCCGTGTTTCGAAGGTCGAGTTCCCCTGACAAGTGCATGGATTGGATGTGGGGTGTGGCAGAAATCGAAGCGTCAAGAATGACTCCCAGGTTTCTGTCTTGAGCAACTGGATAAACAGTGATGTGGTTAATGCTGCAGGGAAAAGTTAGGGGAGGAATGTCTTAAAGGGCATTAAGAGTTGTGTTGAAGACATAATGAAGGTTGAGAATGAGACATTCCTTGGCTGTCCGACGGGAGATGATGAGAAGGAAGCTGATAGGCTTAGAGCACAGAGCACTCTGCTCATTTACAGCCAGTCTCTGAAGCCTCATTCCAGCATATTTCCCATCGTTTCATAAAGATGCTGAAAGAAGTGAAGTGAGGCCTTCCCGATCCATAGGAAGGACACAGGGACTAAAAGAGTGGATGAGATGGGGCTGTTCTTGAGGGCTGAGGGCCAGGTGTATCTCTTGTGCTTTTCTGGGGCAGGAAGACGGTACAGCAGACCCTGAAAGCCTGTTCGTGGCCCCTCTCCTGACCCTCCACTGGTTTTATCAGGGCTGTATCAGAAAGCTGACCTCCTGGAGATGATGTAAGGAAATTCTAATTATAATCTGAGGAAGCACTTGGAGCCACAGGTGTCCATTCCTGGGGGAGCCTGAAATGAAGTCAGCCAGGAAGAAGGTGGCCAGAGCAGTCGATGGCATCAGCGAGGAGGAAACAGAGCCTCAGAGAGGAGGGATGCTTGGGCCAAGGTGTCCTATTCACCTGCATGCAGAGTGGGACCCTGATCTTGGATGTCACCTTGGTTCCCACATTTCTTCAACGAGGGCTTTGTGGACAGGAACATCTTGAGTGTACCGTCGAAGGTCTGATATCCACCCCGTGATTCCTCCTCGACAGTCTCTCGTGATGAAGAGTTGCAGGAGCACTCAGGTGTCTCAGCGTTAGCGGCCAGTGACCTAGCGGCCAGTGGTCCAGCATCTGAACAGTTCATTTTCCTGTTGGTGTTACCTGTGCCTATGAGTCCATCCATCAGCTCACCTGTAAACCCTTTTGAAACATAAAAATAAATCAGACCGAAGACAACAAAGCGAACAAAAGAAAAACCGTTTTGGAAAGTAGCAATCAATTGTTTTCACTTGCGAAGGTTTTCCTTGGGAAGACCGGATCTGTTGGATGCCTGTGCCAGCTCTCTGTTGAAAAACCACTCTCACTCCCTAAAAAATTCTTGCTCTGGCTGTCAGGAGATTTCATTAGATATTTAATTTAAAATTTTGAAATTTCTGAGTACAATCTGGTGACGCATGTGGTTAAAAGAGACTCAATAGGGACTTCCCTGGCAGTGCACTGGTTAAGATTCTGTGCTTCCAATGCAGGGGATCGATCCCTGCAGGTCTGATCCCTTGTTGGGGAACTAAGATCCCACGGGCCAAATTAAAAAAAAAAAAAGTAAAAGAGACTCGATACGAAATTGATACAACAATCCAGTGCAATATAGGAAATTTGACTGGCTCCCAGTGAAGAGGACTGACCGTTCTAGTTTCCCTAGGATGGAATTAGGGGGGATGTTTCCCCCAGACTCTCCCTAGGATGGGACAAAATTGCAGGCAGGCCAAGACAGTTGTCACCTTACTTTTAAGTAAGTAGGGGACACAGGTTCAGTCCCTGGTCCGGGAAGATCCCACATGCCACAGAAGAGCTAAGCTCGTGTGTCACAACTACTGAGCCCTTGCTCTAGAGTTAGTGCTCTGCAACAAGAGAAGCCACTGCAACAAGAAACCGATGGACTGCAGTGAAGAGCCGCCCCTGCTCACCGCAACTAGAGAAAGCAGCAAGGAGGACCCAGCACCACCACAAATAATTAATTGATTTAAGAAATGACACACATACATAGAGACAAAGCAAATCTGCAAATATATGAACAATTATTGAGTCAAGGAACCAACTCTATAGATGCTCCCTGTACTATTCTTTCTCATTTCCTGCAAGTTTCTACCATAAAGGTTGAGAAAAAGCTTTTGCGTGGAAAGATTACCATCACCTCCTCTTTCAGGATGCAGTGGCTTGGGTAAGTTGAGATTTGCTAACTCAGTTCTTTGTCTCAATTCAGCTATAAAGGTTTCCAGATACCAAGAGTATGCATATGCTCATATTTTAGTAAGTGAAGACCTGTTGAAGTTATCCATCAGAGGCGGGGAAAACCTAACACGAATCTCCACCCAATAAAAAATGAAAGGGAAGAAGATGGTTAGGGCTAGACGCTGGGAGAGGGTGGTGAATGGAAAGACGATCTTTTAGGGCTCATGCAGACAAAGAGACAAAACACAACAGATTTCTCTTTATGCTTCTTCTTCATGGAAGAAAAAGCAGCTAAGTGGAGGGAATAAAACCACCACAGGGGGAGTGGATTGGAGGGGCTGGTGAGCAGGCCCAGGGCTGATTCTGCTCTTTGAAGCAAATAGAAGACCGTTTAAGCTTTAAAGCAGCTGTATGTTAGTTGTTCAGTCATGTCCGACTCTTTGAGAACCCATGGGCTGTAGTCCACCAGGCTCCTCTGTCCATGGAATTCTCCAGGCAAGAATACTGAAGTGGGTTGCCATTTCCTTCTCCAGGGGATCTTTCCAACCCAGGGATCGAACCTGCGCCTCTCACGTCACCTGCTTTGGCAGGCGGGTTCTTTACCACTAGCGCCATCTGGGAAGCCCAGTTTTATGTAGAGTAGTGTGTATATGTCAACCCCAAACTCCTAATTAATTTCAAAAGATAAGAAGTGAAATACGTTTATTCTGATCTTGTTTTCAGATTTGAATCAAGGTAACCACAAAACAAAGCTTTAATTGACTTTCTTGGGGGAGCAGTGTAGACAGGGCACCAAGGTTCTGTTGATCACACAGTTCGCTAAGCTGGACAGCCTGTGAACTTGATTCAGAATTTGAGCTCAGGTTCTCACAGGCCCATGAGGGAGTCCCAACTCTGCACCCTGCTTGTCTGATCTTAAACCAGCTACTTAACCCCCTGCAAACTTCAGTTTCCTCATCTGTGAAATGAGAGACTAAATTATATTCTTCATAGCGTTCCCGAGGCTTAGAGGTGTCCATACAGGTAAAGGCATTAGCATAACGTCCAAAACACAGTCAGCTTTCAATGAATCTCACCTGTTAATACGTCACTTCTTGTTGCTGTTGTTCAACCATGTCTGACTCTTTGCAACCCCATGGACTGTAGCCCACCAGGCTTCTCTGTCTGTGAGATTCTCCCAGGCAAGAGCACTGGAGTGGGTGTCACTTACCACTAATACAAAGAGAAAATAGGTCTGACGGATTGCATCAAACTTGCAGCCTTAAATATGTCTCTTTGCAGGGGATGATCTAACCATTACTGAGAAGCAGACTAAATCCAGGAAAGCTCATTCTGAGGACCGCTAAGAACTTGTTGAGACACATGCTGCGTTCTTCTGAGACTATGACCTTGTTTAAATATTTGGCTCTTAAAACACAGTGTTTTTTTTTTTTTTCCCGTGAAACCACATGCTCTCATTTAGAAGGACTTGAAAATGTCCAGGGTCTTGGAATTTGGGGTTAAGTCCTGGGAATGAGGGGAATGAGAAAGCAGGACTGAATTGGGGGAGGCAGTATGAGAAAAGCAGAGAAGTCATCCTCTGCCCGAGCACAGGAATACCTGGCCCCGACTCTGGCCACGAAGGGCAGGTGAGTGAGAAAAGGCTGTCGGGACCCTTTATGGTGCGTAATAACCATCGCAGCTGTGCAAGCAGAGATCAAAGATCAAATCAAATTTCAAGCTGCGGGGACCTCAATCCGATCACCTGCAGAGGTCAGAGAAAGGAATTTTTCTCCCCTGAAGAGCCTCAAGATTGGCTGAATTCCCAACAGGGGGGTTTGGCGCGGCCTTGAAGGATCGCGTTACTGGCTACTGCCCAGAAGCAAGGGGACACGGCCTCGGGGTGGATGAGACGGGTGGGACCCTTCTGTTATTCTCCGCAGGGTGTCTGCCAAGCAGCACGGAGAAACTCAGACAAAGCCCAGGTTCTGGGCATCTGTCCAGGGGCTCCGGTGTAACGAGTGCTCAGAAGCCTGCCTTTGAGTGTCTGTTCTCAAGGTGGGTCCTGAGAACGCCAAGTGCCGCTGCTTTATGTGGGTGCTGTGCTGGCCTCCGTCTCCTCCTCCTTGGCCGAGCCCAGGCTGGGACGGGACTTCGGCCAGAGCAGGATGGCGGTTGACTGCAAGGCCATCTGTGCTGTTTGCATGCCCCCACCCCGGGCCGTCACTCCCAATCCCAGCACACACACAAAGGGCGCTGGGAGACTCAGCCCTGTGCCCAGATTTGGGGGTACCCTCCAGGGCGCCCTGCTGGAGACAACGCCATCTGGTTCAAAGAAGGCCTCCGCATCTCTGTGCTGTCCAAGGGAAGCAGGTGGTCCCCGCGTCAGCTCTGAAAGGCTCCATGGAACTCTCCAAAGTTGGAGCTTCAACCGCCTCTTCCCTGCCTCTCCTCACTCCCATGATGACACTCCGCACTGGAAGAGAAATTAGGAAGATTTCCTGCGATGGTGGAAAGATGCTAAAGATAACTACTGCTGCTGCTGCTACTGCTGAGTCACTTCAGTCGTGTCCGACTCTGTGCGACCCCATAGATGGCAGCCCACCAGGCTCCCCCGTCCCTGGGATTCTCCAGGCAAGATTACTGGAGTGGGTTGCCATTTCCTTCTCCAATGCGTGAAAGTGAAAGTGAAGTCGCTCAGTGGTGTCTGACTCTTAGCGACCCCATGGACTGCAGCCCACCAGGCTCCTCCGTCCATGGGATTTTCCAGGCAAGAGTACTGGAGTGGGTGCCACTGCCTTCTCCAAAGATAACTAAGTGAGGAGAAAATTGAGTTCTTGAGAGATTTAGTAGATTGTGTTTCAAAATATGCCCCCAAATGGGGGACTTCTTGGCAGTCCAGTGGTTAAAGACTTCACCTTCCAATGCCAGGGGCGGGGGTTTGATCCTCAGTCAGGGACCTAAAGTCCCACACGCCGTGAGGTGTGACCACAATTTTTTTTTTAAATCCCCCCAAATGGTGTGTCAATGGTCTTTATTAGAGAGCATCCTTCAGGGTAGGGGGACGTGTGTATAAGGCGTTGGAGAGGGTGATGCTGGATGGAGTTAAATGTGTTATCAAATGAACATGGGGGACCCAATGTGAGTGAACTTGGCCACTTAGACTGTGGACGTCAGTCAAGCTGATGTGTTGGGGGAAGGAGGGGGAAGGAAGTTTGTCACCCGTTTTAATATCAGAGATTCCTTTACGTGGGTGGTAACCGGGGAACAGCTGCAGGTAGCTGAATTTCAGCCCAAATCCTTGCAGAAACGCTGGTGGGACCCCTGCCAACAACTGAGCAATGGCTTTTCAAGCTGGAAGGGAGCAAGCAAGCCGGACGGAGGAAGGCGAAGCTGTGAGGGAGGTGGGGGCGGGGAGGCAAGGTTTTGAAAAGCTGAGTTTGGAAGCTGGTGCATATTTAATAGGATTAGAACACATGAGTTCCAGGCTGAAAATTCTCAACCTGCCTCGTTAAACAGCCAGCCCGAAGGAACGCCTGGCTCTCTGAGTAGCAGCAAGAAAGCGGGGAGAGGGGAAGGGAGGCGAAACACCTGGGGTCCTAGCCGGGGAGCTGGGGGCTGGAGGAGGGGTCCTGGAAGCCCTTTTCTCCTCTCTCCTCTCCTCTCCAGGGAGCGTCCATCGTCACCCTCTGCTCCAGGAACACACCCAGTTTGTCAATAACACCTCCAATGGCCTGTCCCTGCCTGACTTGGCCCACTTGGGAGGAAAGTGTTTACTTCTGCCGTCTTGTGTAATTGAGTGTGTGCTCTCTCGCTTCACTGTCTGACTCTTTGCAACCCCGTGGACTGTAGCCCTCCAGGCTCTTCTGTCCATGGGATTCTCCAGGCAAGAATACTGAAGTGGGTTGCCATGCCCTTCTCCAGGGGATCTTCCTGACCCAGGGATCGAACCTGCATCTCTTATGTCTCCTGCATTGGCAGCCGGATCTTTACCTCTAGCGCCACCTGGGAAGCAGGTCCAGCCTGGCCTCAAGGTCTGTTTGGTTGTGTCTTGGATGCAGCAGCTCTGAGTCTGGGGGTTTGGGGTGATTGGTGGTAAGCTGGAACATATTTCCTCGTCTGAATCTGCATTTTATACGCTGGCCTGATGATTTAGCCCCCCGGGTTAGAAGGCTGTTTGGTACCCATCCACCCAGCCCGATGGCCCATGATGCCCGGAATGAAGTGGATCCTCCCTGGCTTCAGGCTCTGCACGAACTTGGTGAGTGATGTCAGATAGGACCTTTCACTTCCTCAGTGTCTTACTTTTACAGAAACCATGGCCCATTTGAGCCTTCCTGCTGGCGGCCTTCCGTGTCACTGAGAGGAGAAACAAGTCGTAGGTTACTACAAATATTTCATCCAAGACACGATGCCAACCATGCAGATGCTCCAGGCTCACAGAGGCCACCGCGTTTACAAGATTAAGGCCTCTGATGCGCCCCATACTTGTTTAAACTCTAAACCATCTGCTTGTTCATCACAACATCCTTAGTACTATTCTTAGCAGTTGAAAGAAATAGAACCTCTTGGAAAAGAAGCACTAGAAGTTGTTGTGTTTCATGGATATCACCCTTCCTTGATTTTTCCTTGTATAAAGTGTCATCTTCCCAATGTTCTGAGTTGGGAAGAGTCAGGCTTGTCATAAGACTGAGAGATGTTGCCTCGATTTTATTCCTTAAATGTAGTTAGAGCCTAAAACATTCAGACTGATGCTTGGGTTCAAATTCTGGCCACCTCTTATTAACTGTGCCAAGTTGTGAACAGTATGGAACATTCTAAACCTCAGTATCTATGCTCTAAAATCCATCAAAAATAGAAGGTCATGGGAAAACAAACCTGCATGTTACATGCTTGAAGAAGAAGAAGAGTTAGTTGCTCGGTTGTGACCAGCTATTTGCAACCCCAGGGACTGTAGCCCACCAGGCTCCTCTGTCCATGGGATTTCCCAGGCAAGAAGACTGGAGTGGGGAGACATTTCCTTCTCCAGGAGATCTTCCCTACCCAGGGATCGAGCTCGGGTCTCCTGCATTGCAGGCAGATTCTTAACCATCTGAGGTATCAGAGCTGCCAACACCCTTGGGATGCAGGTATAGACTTCAGGTATCTGGAACAGAGTCGTAGCTGTGATGCTTATTAATAAGAGCCGGCATCCAGTGGACTTTCTCCTGTGTTAGCGCGGCAGGCAGATGTCACGTGATTCATTCACTCATTTATGCACAGCCCAGCGACCTGCTCAGCCCGTCTTGCCTCCCTTCTTGGTTCCCATTTCCCTTCTTGGTTGAACAAACAGCTTCCAAAGCCCTCCTTCCCAACTTGACCCTCAGGCCCAGAGCTCAGTCTCGATAAATTCTGAACCTGGCCTGGGGAGTTCCCGGAAGCCCCTGTCTTCTGATAACCCAAGGGAATGTTGAAGCCTTCTGAGAGGTGGAGCCCCACCTTCCGGATGCGGGGGCCTCAGGAATCCAGGGAAGCGGGGACCATCCCGACAGCCCTGGGGAGCCCTGAGAGCAGTGTGTGTCCTGCCGGCTGTGTAAACACAGTAACCAAACGCACTGATGATTTCCAGGGCTCTGCAGTTGGCAGCGAGTACAGCGGGTGATGCGGCTTCCCGTCCTCCTTCTCCCTTCTCATTTTTCTTTGCTCCTCTCGCCTCAGGGTAGGACAGAACCTGAGGCCCCCAGGAAGCCTTGTTAGAACCCCAAGGCTTCGCTCTGCGGATCTGCACTCTCCCTGGTGTGGTTCTCACGTGTCACCTCTCCCGGGCAGCACTCTTGGATCCAAAGCAATGAACTTCCCAGCTTTTCACAGCCCCTCCCTCTTCTGTCCTTCCCTCCTTAGCCCTCCTATCCTATTGTGCCTGCTCAGTTGCTCAGCTGTGTCCAACTCTTTTGTGACCTTGTGGACTATAGCCGGCCAGGTTCCTCTGTCCATGGGATTCTGCAGGCAAGAAGACGAGTGGGCTGCCATTTCCTCCTCCAGGGGATCTTCCCCACCCAGGGACTGAACCTTCCTCTCCTGCATTGGCAGGTGGATTCTTTATCACTGAGCCACCTGGGAATCCCAAGCCCTCACTATCTGCCTTGCCATATATTTGAGCTATTTCTTTTTTAAAGTTTTGTTGTTCTCCTTTCCCCCCAAATGAAAATAAGTTCCTAGAGGGCAAGATATGTGGTGTTGTGTGTGTGTGTGTGTGTGTGTGTGTGTGTGTATGTAGGGGGGCTGTGTACCACCACATCTCAGAGTCTATAACAGTCACTGCATTTTTTGAGTGAAGAAGTGGATGTCCCTTCTGGGCCAGCCTGGTCCTCCTGTAATATTTTCTGGAGTCTTAGGGACATCACTTGCTACATTTCCAGATTTTTCTAGGAAACCTGGTAACAGGGGTCAAACCAGAGTTCTTGACACTCAAGTTTCCAAGATAGAGGAAGAGTTCCTTGCTGAAATGCATGGAACAGGGAATATACTTGAGTCAAATTGTCATGATCACCTGCAAGTTCTCTTTTTTCTGGGGTGGAGGGGTCCCAGCCTTGAGCACCCCCTCCCACTCAGCTTTTCCTGCTCTTATGAGAGACTGGAGCTGATGACGGCCCTCAGGTTCATCCAGCTTACGGGAGCAGCCTACAGTCACTGGGTGTCCCAGTCCAGGCTTTTTTCTCCCGTAAAGCTTTAATGCCCAGAAGTGAAATGTGCTTTTTGCTTTATTTTTTGTATATTGCTTTCACTACTTTGGGCTTCCCTGGTGGCTCGGCTGGTAAAGAAACTACCTATAGTGCAGGAGATCTGGGTTCGATCCCTGGGTTGGGAAGAGTCCCCTGGAGAAGGGAAAGGCTACTCACTCCAGTCTTCCGGCCTGGAGAATCCCATGGACTGTATAGTCCATGGGGTCGCAAAGAGTCAGACACGACTGAGCAACTTTCACTTTCACTACTGTGGGTGGTGGGAGCAGTGTAACAAGGGTGATTCGAGTCCTGCTCACCGTGGTCAGTGTTCCTAGCATTCCCCGCCCACCCCACTCAGTGTGAGCTCATCAAAGAAAACAGAGCAAAGAAAAGGAAACTGGTCTGGGGACAGACGGAACCCTTTAGTAGGAAAGCTGGGGACTGGGGCAAGAGGGGTGGAGCAGGGGCTGAAGGCTGGGCTGGGTTGATGCCGGGCTTCCTGCACGGGCTTGGCAGTGGGGGCGCCAAGGCCTGGGCTGGACCCGAGGCCTCCTAATCTCGCAGCTCAGCCTTCCCATCGCTCCAGAGAAACAGAAGTCAGAGTCCAAAGTGATGTCCAGTCGATTCTGGCTTCTCGCCATCCGCATCCACTGGACCTGCCCAGCAGCTCTCCGTGGTGGGGACAGTCATTCTGCCAAGTTCTCTGTCATCTGAGTTCAGGCTTCAGTTATGTAATCAATGCAACAGAAAGCAAAGCCAGTTCTTTCTTTTCTTCTTACTCTGCTGAAAATTTCATCTCTTACTAGTCTCTTTATTTTTCTTTTCTTGTTTGAAATTTCTATTTTTTTTTCTGAATAAAATAAGAGATCTCAAGAGAGGGATGTAAAAAGTAGAGTTGAAAGATTGAGAGTTTTCTTTTTTCTTTCACAAGCTTTGTTTTATAAGAATGCAAATAAAAAAGAGTTTTCCAATGCTAGAAACATTGTTGTTCAGTCACTAAATCATATCTGACGCTTTGAAACCCTGTGAACTGCAGCACACCAGGCTTCCCTGTCCTTCACTGTCTCCTAGAGTTTGCTCAGACTCATGTCCATTGAGTCGACGAAGACATCCAACCATCTCGTCCTCTGTTGCCCCTTTTCCTCCTGGCCTCAGTCTTTCTCAAAACCAGGGTCTTTCGCAGTGAGTCGGCCCTTTACATGATTATGAGATGGTCTCTGCTCCTAGACCAAGGAAGCATGCAGACATAGACTTGTACACAGGTGCACACTCTGGACTCTGCAAGGTCCTATAACCTGCAATAGAAGTGTTGTACCGGGGACACTAGGGAATAAGGGATGGCTTTCCAGAGTTTGCCCGGCAGCCAAAGGGAGTAAAAGCCCAGTGGAGGCTTAGAAAGTACCCTTCATGAAGGTTTGAGGGCAAGAAGACCATGGCACGTTTGTGGAGCCCACAGTCATTGCTCATGGCCGGTGTGTTGGGTGAATAAAGCCTAGGGAGTTGGAAGGGGGCATGGAGACAAGGCTGTAGAAATGATGGGGTCAGGCCATGCATTCCATGGTTGCCATGGAGACATACTGGTGACTGGACCGAATGGAAGCATTTGCAGCAGTCCAGTGCTTTTTCTTTTTGATTCCAGCCAATGAGACCTCTCAGTATTCAAAACTCAATATTCAAAAAACAAAGATCATGACATCAGGTTCTATCACTTCATGGCAAATAGATAGGGAAACAATGGAAACAATGAGAGACTTTATTTTCTTGGGCTCCAAAATCACTGCAGATAGTGACTGCAGCCATGAAATTAAAAGACAGTTGCTCCTTGGAAGAAAAGCTATGATCAACCTAGACAGCATTAAAAAGCAGAGACATTACTTTGCTGACAAAGGTCCATCTAGTCAAAGCTATGGTTTATCCAGTAGTCATGTATGGATGTGAGAGTTGGACCATAAAGAAACCTGAGCGCCGAAGAATCGATGCTTTTGAAAGCTGTGGTGTTGGAGAAGACTCTTGAGAGTTCCTGGGACTGCAAGGAGATCCAATCAGTCCATCCTAAAGGAAATCAGTCCTGAATATTCATTAGAAGGACTGATGTTGAAGCTGAAGCTCCAATACTTTGGCCACCTGGTGGGAAGAACTGACTCATTGGAAAAAACCCTGATGCTGGGAAAGATTAATGGCAGGAGGAGAAGGGGACGACAGAGGATGAGATGGTTGGATGACATCACTAACTCGATGGGCAAGAGTTTGAACAAGCTCTGCGAGTTGGTGATGGACAGGGAAGCCTGGCGTGCTGCCGTCCATGTGGTTGCAAAGAGTCGGACACGACTGAGCAACTGAACTGAACTGAACTGAATGAGACCACTTCCTATGCAGAGTCAAGTCTTCCATGCTTTAGAATAAGAGAATAGAGTTATAGACTTTTAAGGCAAATGTTCAGAGAGTCTGTCCCAGCTCCTGTCTTTCTCTCAGCCGAGCGACACTGACTGGACTGGCTTTCAGAGGGTGAGATAGCAAGGGTCAGGGCAGGACAGGGGTGGGAGAGCCCCAGCAGTGAGCAGCAAGAAGAGAGTTCATGCTCAGTAACGTTCTTCTTTGTGACTTTATGGACTGTAGCCCGCCAGGCGTCTTCAGTCCATGAGATTTCCCCGGCAAGAATGCTGGAGCGCGTTGCCATTTCCTTCTCCAGGGGATCTTCCCGACAGAGGGATAGGACCCGCGTCTTCTGCGTTGGCAAGTGGATTCTTTACCACTGAGCCAGCTGGGAGGCCCCTACTATACCTTAGAAGAATATAATTCAGACGGTGTGTGAAAAGAAGAAAGTCTGTTTCTAGGTGACCAGTCTCTGCTACTCAGAGAGAAAGGTTTGGAGACAAACAGTCTAGCCATCAGCCTGACCTGAAATCTATTCTAAGCAGCTCCTGCATTCTGAGGACCAGCAGAAAATGATAAAATTGATGACAATTTCAGCCTATCTAGAAATAGGTGACAACTAGTTTTCTGAGCTGGATTATTATTATTATTTTTTTTTTTTTGAGTTGCAAGTTAAGTTTTATTTGGGGCAAAATGAGGGCTGCAGCTGGAGAGAGAGGTGCCGGGAGACAGCTTTGAGAAGCTGCTCAAAAGAGGCAGGGAGGGGAGAGGTCAGTATGTATGCGATTTTGGTGAAGCGAGAGTGCATGCAATCAAGCAGATATTTTTTTCCCAAAGATTTCTGCTAGTCTGGAGAAGCTTTCTGCTAGTCACAAGGAGCAGTTGTCACCACAAAGGATTTTAGTGCTCTTCTAGATGTGAGGAGATATAAAAATTGAGCTCAGAAAATCGTGAGCTGGATTCTTGAGGAAGATTTTAAACCAAAGTGTTGCCGCAATTTAAAGATCTCTGTACAGCAAAATGAATCAGCCATAATAAAGCCTCTATACAGAAAGATCCCCTGGAGAAGAAAATGGCAACCCACTCCAGTATTCTTGCCTGGGAAATCTAGGGGACAGAGGAACTCGGCGGGGGGGGGGCGGGGGGGGGCGCTATAGTCAATGGGGTTGCAAAGAGTCGGACCCGACTGAGCGACTAAACAACAACTTCAATAAAAATTAATTAAAAAATAAAATAATTTGGCTTTCTTGATTTTAAAAAAAAGTAAAGATTTCTGAGAGATCGTTGCGCAACTGTCCAACTGGGTCAAATACTCGCATTTCCCCCTTTACCGTGCCCTGAAGGCTGCTCATGTGTTCACTTAAGGGGACGCTAATGGTTCTTTGAATTGCTGACATACCTTCCCATCATTTTGCTAATTACACCGTGGCTTATTTTGCCTGCTGTGCAATTGTTCAGCTGGGAAGGGTGACTCTTAGCAAAACTACTCCTCCGTAGGGCAGGAGCCTGTGTCAGAATGGGCAGGAGTGGCTGGCTTTGTGGGTGCTGCCCCACGACCGGGCCGGTCAGTGACCCATCCTGGCTTCCGAGCGCTACCGTTGTGCCATCTTGATTCATCTCCAAACAGAACCAGAGTGGCTGGCCCACCTACAGAGTGGTCACCGTCACACTTTGTGTCCCAGCTGGGGTGAAAATCCTAACCAGGCTGGGGGCCTCCACCCTCCCCAAGGTTGATCTGCAGACTCTGACCCCCCGACTCATCTTCTTCACGCAGTGCCTGTGGGATCAGGGCCTCTTGTGGGTGACACGACATGAAACACTCTCTGATTTGGGAGAAGGCTTTTAGTGTGGATAGAAGTAAAATTTTAACTCAACGTAGAAGGGTGTGTCTTCTCTGGAAGAGCATGAGGAAAGGGGAAAGGAGGAGGTGGTCCCCGGAGCTTCCCTCTGCCCAGGCTGGACGACACCACCAGAGGATGGCCTGTGGGGCCTCCTGGCCTGCGGAGGGAGCCTCTGCCCGCCCCTCAGATTCATCTCCTCCCTTTGGCGCTTGCTGGTGGTGCTCAGTCGTTGAGTCGTATCCGAGTCTTTGTGACCCCACGGACCGCAGCATGCCAGGTTTCCCTGTCCTTCACGATCTTTCGGAGTTTCTTCAAACTCATGTCCTTGAATCAGTGATGCCTTCCAACCAACCGTCCTCTGTTGCTCCCTTCTCCTCTTGCCCTAAATTTTTCCCAGCTTCACAATCTTTTCCAAAGTATTGCAGCTTCAGCTTCAGCATCAGTCCTTCCAATGCATATTCAGGGCTGATTTCCTTTAGGATTTGAGCTCCACCAATTTTGGTCCTGGGCTTCCCTTGTGCCTCACTTGGTAAAGAATTTGCCTGCAATGCAGGAGACCTGGGTTCGATCCCTGGGTTGGGAAGATCCCCAGGAGAAGGGAATGGTGACCCACTCCAGTATTCTGGCCTGGAGAATCCCATGGACTACAGTCCATGGGGTCGCAAAGAGTCAGACACGACTGAGCAACTTTCACTTTCACTTACTTCAGTTTTGGCCCTTGATCACTGTCTGTTTCCCTGACCATGTTGTGAGCTCTGTGAAGTCAGGGGTCATATTTGTCTGCCCACCATGTTTATCATTAATGCATAAATGGATGGCTGAATGGATAGATGGGTGAATGACTCAGGAAGGCTGCACTTGGAAAACTACCCTAGAGTCATGTTCAGCCACTCAGTCTTCCAGTGCGGGATTCAGAGAAGTCCTTTCCTAATAAACTACCCGGGACTGAAAAGGTTGCATGTTCTTTTCAAAAGGAGATGATGTCTTGGAAACACTTAATCCTGTGGAGACGTGGTAACTGAAGGTCTTGATCTCCAGGAAAGGAGTTACTCCAGGAGCCTTCTGAGTGTGGGGCCGAGTCTCAGGCTTTGAGTAAATAAGGCCCCCACAAAAAGGGACAGAAGAGGGTCCAATTTGTAAAAGCAAGGCATGCATTTGAAAGAGCATTTAGTAGCCCTAGAGATGATCATACTAAGTGAAGTAAGTCAGATGGAGAAAGACAAATAATATCTGATATCGCTTACATGTGGAATCTAAAAAATAAATGACACAAAGGAACTTATTTACAAAACAGAAATAGATTCACAAAATAGAAAGCCAACTTATGGTTACTGGGGGAGATGGGGAGAGTGCTAAATTGGGAATTTGGGATTGCTATATACCCGCTATTATATATGAAAGAGAAAACAAGGATCTACTGCATAGCACAGAGAATTATATTTAATATCTTGTAATAACTTAGAACGGAAAAGAGTCTGAAGAAGAATATATGTATAAGAATATATATATATCTATTATTACTGCATATATATATAAGAAGACATATATATATATGTGTGTGTATATATATATCTGCTGTTGTTGTTTAATTGCTAAGTTGTGCTCACCTCTTTGTGACCCCATCAATTGTAGCCCACCAGGCTCCTCTGTCCATGAGATTTCCCAGGCAAGAATACTGGAGTGGACTGTCATTTACTCCTCCAGAGGATCTTCCCAACCCAGTGATCACACCCACATCCCCTGCATTGGTAGGCAGATTCTTTACCACTGAGCCACCAGGAAAGCCTATATGTGTATAGGCTATATATATAAAATATAATATATAGGCTATATATAAAAAGTGATATATTTATCACTTTGTTGTCCACTTGAATCACTGTAAATCAACTATTCTTTAACTTTAAAGACATTTTTTTAGAAATGAAAGAACGTTTAGGCTAAACACCATACCAACCATTGAAAGGGAACCATGAGAATGATTATCTAGTTACTTTTTAAATAATGTAACTCGCCTTCATTTGGAAGTTTTCAAAACAAGTAAATTAAAAAGCAAACTCGCCACTGCTTTTGCAAAAGGGAAAGAAAATGAAAGCAGGTCGAATGTTAATGTTAAGGCCCGTATCCCCCTGACAGCGTGGGTTTACTATGTGTACAAGCAGCAAGGGTCGTAACAGGCGGTTATCTCCCACTGGTACGCTGGTACCATCTGCTGCACTGGAAGAGGGCTGAGCCACAGCCCAGACTGCAAAAAGGATCCTGCTCCTTCCCCCAGAGAGAGGGGAGCTGGGTTTACAGCCCCGTAAAGGATGGCTTATCAATGCTGACTTCCTTCCAGCAACTTTCATCTTTTTATACTATTTGTCCTGCGACTCCTTGAACCTCAAAGGACCTTGGAGTTGAAAAGCAAGCTTTCCCAAAGATAGAATATGTTTGCACTGGGATTAGTGAAGCTGGGGGAGGGGTGGCACCTGGCTCTGAGAAGTACCTGGGTCACACCTGGGCTCTGGGCTGGTGGAGGTCCCGCCCAGAAGCTGTCAGTTCTGTAGAGTCTTCTCTATACGAGTCTTCTTTGCTGGAATCTGCTTTGTATGTGGACCTCTCTTGGGGGGTCATCACTGCTATTTATTTAGGATCTGCCTGCTGTAAATACTCCTATGAGAGTCTTGTATAGTATAGGAGAGAGGAGGCTCTGACAGGGAGGGCTTGTGGAAGCATTGGCTGGAGGCGCTAGACATGGGCCCGCCATCTGGGACTGCATGTGGGGGTGAAGGGTACTGGGCCGAGAGTCCGGGCAGAAAGTCCAGTCCCTGCAATTCCAGCCCTGCTGTCCTCATGACTCAGCAGGTGTGACTCACTCTGATCAGGTCATTGCTTCTTTCTTACAGATCGCTTACAGATCGCTCACCTGAGTCATGGCTGCCTCTATGTGACCCCATGGACTGTAGCCCACCAGGCTCTTCTGTCCATGAGATTTCCCAGGCAAGAATATTGGAGTGGGGAGTCATTCCCTTCTCCAGGGAAACTTCCCAAACCAGGGATCCAGCCTGGGTCTTCTGCATTGCAGGCGGATTCTTTACCATCTGAGCCGCCAGGGAAGCCCATGTCTGAGCTTGGGTACCAGCGTTAACATTGAAGTCAGAAGGGTGTGTAGTAGCCAAGGGGAGATGAGCTGTTCCCTGAAGTCAGAAGCTTCTCCCATATTCCCCGAGCCTCTGCTCCTTCCCAGGAGAAGGCAATGGCAGCCCACTCCATTACTCTTGCCTGGAAAATCCCATGGACAGAGGAGCCTGGTAGGCTGCAGTCCATGGGGTCGTGAAGAGTTGGACAAGACTGCGCAACTTCCCTTTCACTTTTCACTTTCATGCATTGGAGAAGGAAATGGCAACCCACTCCAGTGTTCCTGCCTGGAGAATCCCAGGGACGGGGGAACCTGGTGGGCTGCCGTCTATGGGGTCGCCCAGAGTTGGACACGACTGAAGTGACTTAGCAGCAGCAGCAGCTGTTCCTTCCCATCTATGGTTCTCTCCATCACACTGACCATGGGTTGTCTCACAAGTGGGGAGAAACCACCAAGCTCCCCAGCCTGGTGGTGTTGACTCCCACCAGCTCTGTAGCAGCTCTGACCTCAGTGAAGCCAGCAGCCCCGAATTAAAGGCTGTTACTGAAGGCAGAAGGTTGCAATCAGGAGTTGGCCGGCAAGGCTATGGGTCACCAGAGGGGTCACCTCTGACTTATTTCCATGTCCCCCAGTCCTGTCAGGAGGTCCGTGGGGGCACAGAAAGCAAACACCGCGGACAGCGCCGATCAGAAACAGCCTGTGACCTTCCTGGCCCAGAGCATTCACGATGGTCCAGCTCCTGCAACTCTGCGAGCACTTGGGTGGAGGTGAAGAGTGTGCATCCAAGAGCTCGGGGCCTGGCCTGTCTTAGGACTTGGTGCCCGTCTGCGGAGGCCTGCAATTCTGGGCCTACTGAGCCTGAGTGCACACCTAGGCCACTTAAGCGAAGAGAGCCTTGGAGGGATGCAGAAGCTGGTGACAGTCCTGCCCGTGGCGCCAGCGGGTTCGAAGTGACCAGCCTCACGGGCTGTCTCAGGGTCCCCTGCTCTTTTGTTGGAAGGCTCGTGGGAGCCCTCTTGAATAGCGTGGTGAATTGACAAGCGGATCAGGCGGTCTCCCTGTCACTAAGGGGATTTGAGCAATCAATCAGTATCAGGCCTGATCGGTATGAGAAGGTGATGGAGGGGAACTTGTTTTGAATACAGCGCTGAGAGGGAGGGGGAGAGCAGGGCAGGAGACTGTCCTGGGTCCTGGCTTCACCGGCCCTGCTTCATGCTTGGTGACATTCTTTGGCGGTAGCACTCTCTCTTTGACCGTCAGCCTCCATTGGGAATGGAAGGCTCCCTGCTAGTATTATGAGCCTCTTCTGGGGCTTTGGGAGCTGTTGGCCTGTACTTTTAATATGCATAGTCCCTCAACTATTGACTTCACATAATGGTCCCAATTTGCATGTTGCTTTGCATGTGATTTGCATCACATTAGGTCCATTCCCCCTTCAATGAATATTTATCAACAGTCACATACCATGGAAGATGCTACATAATGAGAAAGAGGACTAAGGATGCAAAAATCCTCTCCTGGAAATCTTTGTTGCTTTTCACAAGCAGCTTCTCGCGCCTTTCCAGTCCACTAATCCATCTCGCCACCTACTTCTCTTTGACAGCTTCTTAACAGAGGTGGATCTTCTTGAGATGCATGCATGCTCAGTTGCTCAGTCATGTCCAACTCTTTGCGACCCCATGGACGGTAGCCCACCAGGCTTCTCTGTCCATGGAATTCTCCAGGCAAGAATACTGGAGTGGGTTGTCATGCCTCCTCCAGGAGATCTTCCCGACCGAGGAATCAAACCCATGTCTTCTGCACCTCCTGCACTGCAGGCAGATTCTTTACTGTTGAGCCAGCGAGGAAGCCCACTTGTTTGACTTCTCAGAGTTTAGCCCCACCTGGAATAGGTACCTGAGTCAGAAATTGTACACACATGTGGTTCTTTAAGTCATTTCTACCAAAAATGTCCTGGGTTTCCTTGTAGATTGGCTGTCTGCTGTGCAGTTCTCAAATAGAACACTCCAGAAGGAGATCCGGGGGCTTTGTTACACTGAAGAAAGGAAGAAAATGAGACATGAACCTTGGAAGGAATTTACCAAAGGCTATTACACCAAGTTCAAGCCCAACTTGAAGCAAGACTAGCTTAGTAAGATTAGCTTCAACATGCATTTTCTGGATTCTATTATGTCTGAGTGCATGTAAGTTGAAGAGGGAGGCAGGCACACATATGGAAATCAAAAGAAAGCAGGAGTAGCAATACTCATATCAGATAAAATAGACTTTAAATAAAGACTGTTACAAGAGACAATGAAGGACATTGCATAATGATTAAAGGATCAATCCAAGAAGATACAACAATTATAAATATATATGCACCCAACATAAGAGCACCTCAATATATAAGCCAAATGCTAGCAACTATTAAAGGGGAAATCTGCAGTAATAATAATAATAGTGGGGGGAGGGGCTTTAACACACCACTCACACCAATGGGCAGATCATCCAGACAGGAAATTAATAAGGAATCACAAGTTTTAAATGATACATTGAACTAATTGGAGCTAATTGATATCTAGAAGGCATTTCATCCCAGAACAGTAGACTTCACTTTTTTTTTCAAGTGCACATGGAACATTCTCCTGGATAGATCACATCTTGGTCACTAATCCAGCCTTTGTAAATTTTTAAAAATTGAATTCATGTCTATGGTCTCTTCTAGAGAGATCATCAAACATCTGTGCAGGATTGCCCTGGTGGTGGCTCAGTGGTGAAGAATCCGTCTGTCACTGCAGGGACCCGGGTTCAATCCCTGATCTGGGAAGATGCATTCAGCGGAGCCACTAGGCCTGTGGGCCACGAGCACTGAGACGTGCTCTAGAGCCCACACTCCACAATGACAGAAGCCATCACAATGAGAAGCCCACCCCAGCAACACAGAGCAGCCCTAACTCGCTGTAACTAGAGAAAGCCTGCACGCAGCAAAAAAGACCCTGCAGCCCAAACCAAGAAGACAAAAACATCTGTCCACATGCAATCCTTCTGACTCTGGGGTCGTTTTACATGCTTGATTGTTGCCCTAGACACGACAGACCTGTGTCATATTTGTGTTCATTGTTTCAAAGATTCCTGCTTGACTCCTTAGCATATCACAGATCCCCTTTGAAATGAGACTTTTGTATAAGAGTAGTATACATCACGGGTTAGTAACTAACTCAAAGAATATCCATTTGCACAATCCAAAATGATGGTCATCTCTCCTCCAAGTCATGACTCAAAGATCCGGGTTCCTTCTACCTCATGGGTCAACCATCCTGGAATCTTTGGCCTCCACTCGTCGGCGCAAGAATGTGAGAGTGGTTTAGTTGCCCAGCTGGAGGTGGTGTGCATCGCTTCTGTCAATAGCATGATCAACACAGTGGCCAAGAACTCTGGGAAATGTAGAAACACACAGAAACATGAGTACATTTTAATGAGCTCTGCCATACACACTTAGCTATGGGCCTCAGACAAATCACCTGTTTCCTCGGAGCCTTACTTCTTATCCATAAGATGGGGTAGGTATCCTCCAGCTCCTGGAATTCTTACGAGGGTTATATAAGATAAGACATAGATCAGTACCCACTAGAACATTGCCAGGCGTTGAGTAGAGGCTGAAGAAATGTTCCCTTTGCTTTTCAATCCTTCCCCTCCTCCCCGTTACTTGTTTCTGGGAGCCCACAGGAAAAGAGGAAGCAGGAGGGCCCACATATGGTTTTAATCGGATAAATCAGGAGGTGAGGAGATGCCATTTGCATTCCTTGCTGATCTTCTCAAGGCAAAGGAATAATATCAAGCTGTTTGGGAAGAAACTGTCAGCCCACGCTGAGTCCGTCCTGACTGCCTCGGTGGCTGTGTTTCCAGGCTCTGCTGGAAACGGTAAGGATACAGAGTGGTACTGCCCCTCAGCTCTGAACATGGACATCTAAAGCCAGAGCGGTCTGCTGGGCTGTTCTTGTGAGTTGTTCAGAGAGAAAGGCAGGCCGGGGGCCCTCGGAGTTATTAACACAGGTGCTGGGAGCTGACTCAATTAAGCTCTGCTTACTGGATAAGCTGAAGGTGGGCGGAAGTTGTGTGTACAGATGGCTGTCTTTCTGACTCATGTCTCAGAAGTGTTGACACCTAAGGCACGGCTTTGAGAAATGCTCTGTTTAGAGAGGGTTGGCAGGTGGCCTAGACTGTGTTCCCATCAGCTAGAATATGTTAGAAAAGTCCATCAGATTGAAATTCTGGCCATCCCCCTCCTCTGGACCCTCATCCCCTAACTCCCCTGCCTCCCATTTATGCTGGGGTCATGACTCACTTTTTCTCCGTGACCCCTTGACAATTTAGATTTACATCTTTAACATTCTTTTCTTTTTAAGGTCCAGTGTAAGGCAGTTGCAGGAATCAATATAGGTCCAATGCCTAAAAAAAAAAAAAAAAAAAAATCCAAAATTATAGTAGTAAGGTAAACAGTTGTATGGGATTTCCCTGGTGGCTCAGACAGTAAAGACTCTTTCCACAAAGTGGGAGACCTGGGTTCAATCCCTGGGTCAGGAAGACCCCCTGAGAAGGAAAAGGCTACCCACTCCAGTATCCTTGCCTGGAAAATCCCGTGGACTGCAAATAATAAAACTTTTATAGCGGTGGTTTCAAAATGCAAGACATTTAATTACCTCACATGGAAGTCTGGAGGATGGTTGAACAGGGCTAATTCAGTAATGAATAATGACCCCAAATTCATGCTCCCTTCCACCTTTCTACACTGCCCTAGCTTAATTTGCTGGCCTTTAACCCTCACGGATATTGTCACATGGTCACAAAACAGCTTCTGTAGCTCCAGGCATTACATCTGCATTCAAGGCAAGAGGAACAACCAGTACTAGCTATATCTGTCCCTTTTATCAGGGCAACAAAAGCCAATCTTAAAATATAGATCAGGGCTGACATTTATTTTCAGGTGAGGCCAATGCAATCTAAGGTTAGTTCCGAATTCTGGGCTCATTCATGTTTCTGGAATTTTTCTCCCCTCCCTTACATCCTTGTAGAGGGAACCCTAGACGATAGGTCAGAGCTAAGCTTTCCTCCTTTCCTCTTTGTTGTTCAGTTGCTCAGTCGTGCCCAGCTCTTTGCGACACCATGGACTGCAGCCCGCCAGGCTTTTCCTGTCCTTCACTATCTGATTTTCTCCGGCATATCTCTTATAGATGGAAAGGGGAACTTCCAAAGATGGGAGACAGAGCCAGAGAGAGACACAGAGCCAGAGATAGACAGAAAGAGACAACAAGAGAGACAGGCAGACAAAGAGGGAGTTATTCACGCAGACAGAAGTATGTTGGTCTTTTTCAGTCAGCGTAAACTAATGCTTTTTGTTCGTTTCACTTTCTTTTGCTTTATTCTCCAGCCATATCTTTAACATCACTTGCTGAGAATATACCTGCTTCCCCAGAGAAATCCTGAACCTCATTCATTGATAGTAAGATTTCAGATTCTCACGTGGTGATGCAAGAATGTCCTCAGTGGAGTAGGTGACTGGAAAGTCAAGCTTATTGATAAATAATTTTAGGGAAGCAAAAAATGAAAACTATTACAGATGTGGAAAGCAACTTTTACAAACCTCCCTAGGACTGGGGCTGGTATTTGGACATTTTCATATCTGCTTTCACATGTGTAAATAAAAACTGAGGTTAGACACCAGGTCTTCCCTGGTGACCCAGATGTTAAAGAAACTGCCCACAGTGCAGAAGACCTGAGTTCAATCCCTGGATTGGGAAGATCCCCTGGAGAAGGAAATGGCTACCCACTCTAGGATTCTTGCCTGAAGAATTCCATGGACAGAGGGGCCTGGTGGGCTACAGTCCATGGGGTAGAAAAGAGTCAGACACGACTGAACAACTTTCACTCACTTTCAGACCTTAGACACTAGTTCAAACATTTTTTTAAAACTTAATTCTTCTCCTCTCCTTTTTATAGTCTACAAAAATGGAAATGAAGGTCCAGACATTTTTAAAAACTGTTCAAAGATTCCTTATGGTCATATTAAAAAACTAGGAATTTTATTTTGTATTATCAGAGGCACGTACCCAAGGCAGATACTCAGGACAGACATTGCTAACCGATCCCTGTCAACTTCCTCCCTCACATATGGGAGACATTGCTAATCAATCACAGTCAAATAACAAAAACTTAATGCTGGTTTATCGTTTCATAATCCATCTTAATAGATTGCTTCCAGAGTCCAGTACCGAACCGTCAGGGTTGGTGGCCAAGATGTGATGAAACCTATTTGCCACACATGTCACAGACATCTCCCATTGCTTTGAACGGATCTAAAAACTTCCCAGGTGACACAGGGGTGAAGAATCTGTCTGCCAATGTAGGAGACAGAGGTTCAATCCCTGGGTGGGGAAGATCCCCTGGAGTAGGAAATGGCAACCCACTCCAGTATTCTTGCTTGAAAAATTCCATGGACAGAGGAGCCTGGCGGGCTACAGTCCGTGGGGTTGCAGAGTCAGACATGACTGAGTGAGCATGCAAACGTAAACCAGAATGCTATTCCTTCATTAAAGTTCAGTCTAACTGCTTTCTAAGATGATACATTTCCTTCAAATAAAGTCTCCCTCAACCCCCCACTATAAAGATCTCTATTAAGTTGTAGAGTCAGAGACTATATGGGGTGTGCCCCCGAAATCTGTGATTGTTCCCCTGGGGTGCACTCAGTTGGCCCTGGAGATACTCTTAGGCGAGGTACCAACTTCTCTGCAGAGTGGAATCCCCAGAGGGGGACGTGGAGAGGCTGCACTCTCCTTCCACAGCTGGGAACATGTGTTGGTGGGTGGAATGGATGTTTTGCATAAAGAGACGTTGCCCCAGAGTTAGCAATGACAGACTAACCCCTTTCCCACAGTGCTGCACCGAAATTAAGCCTGACACCTGGGGAATTGATCCCATGGAGGCAGGCTGAAAGGACTTGAGAATTCCAGATCATCAGATTATGTGAGAATAGGGAGAAGCCCGTTGGCAGCAGAGGGACACAAGGGGTGATATTCCACTGAGGGTAAGGGCAGCCAGATGATGAAACAGTGGCTGATGTTTTACCCTCATTGGCCAGAGGACAGGTTAGGACTCAGCCACAACCTGACAGGCAGAGCAAATGCATTAGCCCTTTCCGGGGTTTGTTTTCTTCTCAAGGCAATTATTTGTGTTATTTTAGTTGTCGTCAACCTTCCCTGGATGGGTGGCTGGGGCTGGCTTTAGATGTGAAGAAGGAGGTCTTTGAAACTCGCCTATGTTTGTACAACACAATTTTCATTTGCAAATTACCGTCACAGGATACTCTTTGCGTCTAAGGACTGGGAACCCG
The DNA here is from genome assembly GCF_019320065.1 of Cervus canadensis. Lineage (NCBI taxonomy): Eukaryota > Metazoa > Chordata > Mammalia > Artiodactyla > Cervidae > Cervus > Cervus canadensis. The sequence goes on along the minus strand of NC_057386.1, from coordinate 4,372,317 downwards.
GGCATGGCGCTTTTGATTTCCTTGTCTTCCCTAAGGTGGACACAGATGTACATTTACTCTTACAAACGAATGTCAAGGTATTAACAGTCTTTTCGTCTTTATGCGTGCTCAGTCATGTCTGACTCTTCGCAACCCGTGGGATTTTCCTGGCAAGAGTATTTGGAGTGGTTCGCTGAGCCGCTGGGAATCAAACTAGTGGTTAACATTTGCTGAGTGTGAACGTTATATGTATATCTTGAATTCTCACAACCCTTGAAGACAACAGGTGCTACAGACAACCCTACATATAGATGAAAAAACGAAACACATAGGAGGTAAGTGACTTTCCCAGGGTCACACAGCTGTGAAGTGGCAAAACCTAGATTTGAACTCAACGAGTGTGATGACCTCAGGGGCAGTAAGCTGAAACCCAGTTGGCGTCCCTGTCCCTTTCACCTCTAAAATGCATTCACCGTGACTCAACATCTGTTTCTCTTGAATGAAGGTGAGGAGATTTCCTGTCCAAGTAGCAGAGCTGGTTCCAGGTATCCCTCCTCCCCCTGGTTAGTCTCTCCTGCCTCTTTCTTGTGACAGAGAACACCCCCCACCACCCCCATCGTCAAGGCATCAGACTGGTTTCTGGATCTCTATTTTCCCAGCTCTCTTGAACGTAGTGCTTCTCAGCCTCCCTTCCGCTTCCTCACCAGGTCCACAGGGCTAACATTCCAAGGGCAGCAAAAAAAGAAGAAAAAACCTCTAGCTGGGGAGCCCAGTTGTTGTTGTTTCTCAGTTTCCTTTGATCCTATTTTGCGGTTGACTTGGCCAAAGTCCACATCTGTCACCAATGGGCTTTCAAGCGGCTGCAACTCAAAGCCCGTTTTGGATTTGACCTCAACACGCCCGGTGTGGAGGCATCCATCTGCTTCCAGTCCTGGAGGAAGAAATGGGGTTTCTCTGATTCCGCATTCATCTTTCTCGCTCTCTGCCTCACCCTCCGTAACCCGTCAGGCTCAGGAAGGACCTTCACTCGTGGCTGCTGCTGTCCGGCATATGCGGTGTCCTAATCCTTCCTGTGTTTGCTGTAGGTATGGCCGTTCTCCAAGACAAATTACCGATGCTGTTGAGGAGGTCACCCGGGCGTCGTTCTGCTGGGGGATGGAGGGGAAGATGTCTCTGCTGATCCATCCCAGAGCCGGCTCTGCCTCCGGGACGGTTCCCTGCTTGTCTGACGGCTGAAGTGCCAGACCCTGGGACCCCAAGCTGCGAGCTGGCAGGAGCGGAAGGAAGAGGCAAGCTTTACCTCCTGGCCCTTGTCATCCGATGAAGGGGAAGCTTGTGTGGGGCAGACCTTGGGCAACAGATGTTGCTGGAGAAGATGCCAAAACCATGTTGAGGGTAAGGGTGTGATGCATATGCTATTTGACACCGGAGGATTCGGGAAACCAGGAAGAAGACTGCCTCGGCCCTTCACGTCGTGACACCTCGGGGAAGTGACTTATGAGGACAGAGGCGCGCTGTCCACGCACGGACGGGGGATGGCGGGCTGGGGACAGGCCGCTGGGACCACGAGGCCATGGTGCTTCTCTCCCTTCTCCACCCCACCCCCACGCCCCTGGCGCAGATCAGCAGGCGTGGTGAGATGTGTTGTGCGAGCTGCAGGATCAGAATGAGGAGGTGTTGGATGGAAGCACTGCCTTCAGGGTTCTGTTGCCTCGCTCTGCCTAGGAAGTCTTCCCCGCCCACCCACCCCCACTGATAAGAGGATGCGAAGCGATGCCCAGTTCTGTCCCCTGGATTTTGCAAATGAAGTCCCATGGAAGGCGGCCAGTGGCTCCAACCATTGGTCTTTGTTGATGGCACATGGGAACATCGCTGGAAATGGACACTATTCAGAAAACTCAGGTTGTCAGAGAAAGCCAGCAAAATGGCCATTGGAAATCTGAGACTGGGAAAAAGTGGGCTAGATTCCACTATTCCTTTCTTCCCCTCTGTGTTAGGTTTTCACAGGACTGAAGGTCCTTCTGGTGGAGCCAGAAGCGGGCCAGGGATGCAGGCACACGCGTGTATCCCCTACCTGCGAAATGGTGGTGGAGAAGAAGGAAGAGAGGAAGAAGGGGAAGGAGAAGAAAGAAGGGGGAAGTGGAAGGCTGCCTTGGTAAGGAAATGGCTTTTGGAAAGCATTCCAGAACCTAAATTTCCAACCACCGGCAATCTCATTCAAGGAGGAGACAGAAGGACGAGCAAGTTGAAGTCCGTTACTAGGCCCATAGAAGCCAGGGGAATTCTCAAAGCTGGGAGACCCTCACTGAGAGAGGTCCAGGTTGTTTATGCCCGCTGAATGAGGCCAGTCTGTAGACCAAGCCTGGCGGCCTCTCATAATTCCAACTTATTTCCCCCTGAGACGCTAGGAGGAGCGGAGAGAAGGTGGGAAGTCAACCTCCCTGCCCTCTACTAACTAGAGGCCGGTAACGCACACTCTCTCCCAGTTGTGACCATCAAAAGTGCTTTGAGGGGCTTCCCCGGTGGCTCAGTGGTAAAGATTACACCTGCTGGTGAAGGAGACGTGGGTTCCATCCCTGGATCTGGAAGGTTCCCCTGGAGGAGGGAACGGCAACCCACTCCAGTATTCTCGCCTGGAGAATCCCATGGACAGAGGAGCCTGGCGGGCTACAGTCATGGGGTCGCAGGGAGTCGAACGCGGCTGAGCCACAGAGCACGCACACACGCAGTGTGAACGTGTAAGGACCACATTCTGCTTACACGATTTTCTCCCTGAAGCTGTGCTGATGAGAACGCGGGAGCCAGAGATGCTCTGCAAATCCAAGTCTTCACGTGGTGGAATGTCTACTTCTGAGAATTTAAGTGGCATCCTCTGTGTAAGGGCCGGGGCACCGCCGGGAGCCCAGGAGAGACCTAGTGTGATTTTAGTGAATGAACGAATGAAGTAGTCCTGTGTGCTTTCTTTCCCTCCCTGCCTCCTGTCCCCATGCCCGACTCAGCTGGGTTATGTGGGGGCCTGTGTTAGTCACTCAGTCATGTCCAACCCCACGGACTGCAGCCCGCCAGGCGCCTCTGTCCATGGGATTTCCCAGCAAGAATACTGGAGTGTGTTGCCATGTCCTTCTCCAGGGGATCTTCCCAACCCAGGGATCAAACCAGGTCTTCCCGCATCGCAGACAGAGTCTTTACCGTCTGATCCATCAGGGAAGCCCCCAGCTGGTTTATGTTCCCTTTCAAATCTGGTTAAAGAAACACTGTGAAAAAGCTCTGAGTAGACGGAGCATCAAGTGAGAGGTGTCTTTGGTGACCAAAGGTCAGCAGGGGGCCGTCCGGTGGTGCTGGAAAGTGGTCCCCCAGCCCTGCCGGGCCCCTGAGATGTCCCTAGTTGCCTTGGCTCCTGGTCCATGAGGTGGATGCTCAGTCTCTCTCGGCTCAGGTTGGAGTGGCCCTGAGTGGACACAGAGCTCCCTTCAATTCCTGTCTGCTTCCCAAGGTCTCTTCAGCCTCTGACCGCTCATCGGCAGGTACATAGAAGTCCTTTGGAGAAAAGGTATGCACCTTTGAATCTTCACAATGAGTTCCAAATAAGCCAATCAGAAAACAGTGCGCAGCTTGGGAAGCAGAGACGGGAATGTCTCCTCGAGGATTTTCTCCCCAAGACCTAAGTATTTACATTCAGATTTGCATGTGATTTGCATATAATTTGGGTCTGGTTACAAAGCCCTTCTGTTGCTCAGATGATGTTGAAGCTAAAGTTGATTTCTAGAAAGTCCCACTCTCCCCTGTCCATCCTCCACCCCGGTCCACTCAGATACATGGTGGAAATGCCCGGACTTTCAGCGGACAAGCACAGTCCTCGGATCACACACTTTCTGGGTCAGCCATGCTGCATGTCAACGACGCATTTTGTTGTCAAGAAACATCCTGGACAGCAGACGAAATTGGGGCAGGGCTGCCTGGAGGGTTGCAAGCAAGATGTAGAGGAGAACACTCAGCAGAATTAGCGGAGAGTTAGCCAGACAAGCCAACAAGAGGTGAAGTCTGGGGAAATTAATGACAGTAGAGGACGCCTGCAGAGTGTGTACCGCGTACCTCACATTGTTTTCCGCACCCCGCCTCAGAAGCTCCGCACCTTTTGGGCACCAGACACTGGTTTCATGGAAAACAATTTTTCCACAGACTGGGAGGAAGGGCAGGGTTTCAGGCTGACTCAAAGGCATTACATTTATTGTGCATTTTATTCTTATTACTATTATTTAAAGATTTTTTTCTCAGGTGGACCATTTTTAAAATCTCTATTGAATTAGTTACAATATTGCTTCTTGTTTTGTGTCTCAGTTTCTTGGCCACAAGGCCTTTGGGATCTTACCTCCCAGACCAGGGATCAAACCCACGCCCCCTGCGTTGGAAGGTGAAGTCCCAAGCACTGGACTGGCAGGGAAGTCCCTATTTCTATTCTTAAGACATCAGCTCTGCCTCAAATTATCCCAGAGGCTGGGGACCCCTGCTTTGCATGGATTATGCGTTTGATCACAATAATATTCCTACAAGGTGAGTACAACTCTTTCCCCCATTTTTTGGATGAGTAAACTGAGGCGCACAGAAAATAAGTAACGCGCGTGAGATCCTGCAGCTTGAGAAGCCAGAGTCAGGAACGAATCTCCTGCACTGTGTACTGAGCAAGAAAGCAGAGTCCAGGAAGTGAGAGAGAGGACCAGCTCTGAGCTCACCGCGGGGGTTAGGCCTTCGGGCAGGGAGAGAGGACTGGGGACAAGACATCGGGACACGGGAGGGTGGGGAGGAAGAGACGCTGCCGGGCCCGGGGCAGCGTGAACACATGGGGCTCTGCTTTCACTCTCTTCTCCACTGGCTTTGTCAGAAGCCTCTGGGGTTTACTCTTTCTTTTGACAGTGAACTCCCTCCAGGGCAGGAACTGGTCTCAGCCTGTGGCAGTGCCCGAGCTGAAGTCTGCTGATGTGGACAAGTGGGAAATACTTGGTCAGTGGCCTGGAGAAAGAGGTTGGCAGGCCAAACAATGGCAGGGATGAGTCAGCCCCTCTATAGTCAAACTCCAGGGATCCATCTTATCAGGATCCCTGGATGGCCAAGAAGAGAACCAGGCTCGCTGGGGAGAAGAGATGTTGCTCAGATAAACTCACCACAGTGGAAGCGGAGAGGGGGAAAAAAAAAGGAGCCTGTGCTCCATGGAGAAGGACAGGGAGGCCTGGCGTGCTGCAGCCCATGGGGTCGCAAGAGTTGGACACGACTGAGCGACTGAACAACAACTGCTCCGTGGATGCCTGGCAAGAACTCCGTCTGTTTGGTCAAGCCCTTCTTTTCCAGCATTGATATGAAAGGCAGATCTCCCTCTCTGATTTTTATTTCTTGTTCTTAGGTGTTACTTTGTTTATGGGGAGGTTGTGGACGGCCCCAGAATGAGAAGCAGGCAGCTGCAGCTGGGAGGTGAAGGGGGTTGTCGCTGGAAACAAATCTTGTGGTGGTGGTGGGGGGGATAAAATAATTAATGAAAGATGGTGTAGAGGCCACCGGTTAGCATTGGCCCAGGCAGTGTGAGAAACTTCCTCGTGCTGGGGCGTGTTGTCCAGGAGAGAGTGTTGTCATCTGAATTAATTTGCATGACAATAGGCCAAACCCTTATTATGCATAGGGTTGCTAATGGTACCAGCCCCAGCACAGTTCCATGGGAAAAGGGTCTTCCTTTGACGAGGCCAGCTCTTCCTCCTCCCCTCCCCCTCCTCCCCCTCCCTCCTCCCTTCTCTTCTCCTTCCCCCTTTCTCCTCCTCCCCTCCTCCTTCTCACAGTGGGACCCCCGCCACCCCCCACCCCAACCATCCCCTGGGGGCCAGGGCTCCTAGTGGGAAGGAGAGGGTCCGATGAGGTGGAAGAAATCCTTTTCAGAACCTCCCCAGAGCCTTGTGCGCCCTCCCACCTCTTACGAAAGGAACAAGAAGGAGGTGTGAGTGTGCCACAGTTTAATTAAAACCAAATGGATCCTCGAAAGAAACTGCCAACCAGAGGACAAGCCGCTGCGGAAGCAGATAGGGTGGAAGGTGCCAAGGCTTGGGGTGGGCTCGGGGCCCAGGGAGAAGGATGGGGAGATGGAGACCAGGGGCCTGGACTTGGTTCAAGCACCTGGAAGCCTGTTTCGGAGCAAGCTTCACTCTTGTGGCTTTGTCATCAGCGCTCCCGTGAAGAAGGACTTAAAATGTAGCACAATGCAGCTCTTTGCTCTCCCTTCCCTCATTGGTGTGCTAGGAGGCTGTGGAATTCAAGGGAAGGCTTTGGAGTCAGAATATCTAGGTTCAAATCCTGTCTCTTCTTTTCCCAGCCATCTGACTTTGGCCCTGGGACTTAACTCTTTGTAGCCCCCCAGGATCCTCACAGGTAAAATTGGTACCCTAATGCCTCTTCCCATTAGGGACCCCAGGTAGCTCAGTGGTAAAAAGGATCCACCTGCCAATGCAGGAGACACAGGAGACTCAGGTTCTATCCTGAGTCCGGAAGATCCCCTGGAGGAGGAAATGGCAACCCACTCCTGTGTTCTTTGCCCGGGAAATCCCATGGACAGAGGAGCCTGGAGGGCTACGGTCCATGGGGTCTCAAAGAGTCGGACACGACTGAGCGACTGAGCAGCCTGCCCATATTGTAATACCGTACTATTCCTTATCGACGTATTTTAAGGACCATAAGCATCAGGTATCAGCATCCTTCCTTTCTTCCTTCATTAGTTCTTCCACCCAGGGGCCTGCTCTGCCTCCATGACCCTTTAGAGAATCACTCGGGTGGGCCCTTAGACTGTGAGATGTCTGATTACGTGGACAGCCCTACCCCGACCTCTCCACTGCGGTCCCCCACCACCGTCACCACCGTGGGGGAGGCAGGTCTGGTGAGACTGGCCGATCAGGAGCCAAGGGTGCTCCCGGGGAGGGAATGGCCCCCTGCTTGGTCACATTGTATCGAATAGGGTAGCTGAGGAGGCCAATGGACTCACTTTTCTGTGGTTGCTGCAAGTTCTAGAAGGCTTATCTACAACGTGTCTCAAGGAACGGCGTGTTCTCTCCTCCCCAGGACACGGTTTGGGTGTCAGAGCTGGAATGACCGTATCTCATCGTCATTTTGAATGGCTTGGCTTTGCCCCCACAGTGTCCCTGAAGAGAAGAAATAGGGCATTTCTGGACTGAGCAACGGCTTACCCCCGGGGCTTACAGGACGCCTCTAGGCTACTTGAGCGGCATTTCTCAAAGTTAAAAAAATCAACAAAAAAAAACCTCAGGCTCAGTTTTGAAAAATATCAGTATTTGACTGCCATTACTGTCCTTTAATAGCTTAGGATAAACATTTTCACTAAATGTGCAGCCAAGAGATAGTAATTTTAAATATACTATTTTTGAGTTCTTTATTAAGGGGTATGATAGGAGGACCAGACCACTGTCTGGTCTCATGAAGCTCTAGCATCATAACTGATATCAGGAAATGGACTTGAAAATAACATATGTATATATATATATATACATATATATTATATATATATAAAATATGCATGCTAAGTCACTTCAGTCATGTCCAACTCTTTGTGACTCCATGGGCTGTATCCCCCCAGGCTCCTCCGTCCGTGGGATTCTCCAGGCAAGAATCCCAGATCTGAATTACTTTGCTGTACATCAGAAATTAACACCCATCGTAAATCAACTATACTTCAATTAAAAAATAAAATAATAAAACAGAAAATTGACTTGAGACAGGTATAAAAGCCGTGTATTCTTGTGCTTCAGATGGCCACTTGCCATCAACAGCTACTAAGCAGAGATGTTTAATACGGAAGAGGAATTGACGTGACAGAAAAATCTCCAGAAGAGGATCATTTAGTTTCTATTTTGCCTCAGTCCCATTCCACATTTTAATCAAGAAAAATTAAATGAAGCCATAAAAAAAATGCTTGTGATATGTGTTTATGGTCAGTAATTGAAGGGCATAACTAATGTTCACAGCTTCACCAGTCAAAATTCAGGATGAGCTGAGATTTAGCAGGAATGGATCCAAATAAACCCAACAAAATTCCATGGGGTCAGAAGTAAAGTCCTGAAATGTTCGTTTCAACCATCAACTGGGATTGCCTCTCATGGGACTAAAACAAGACATTTGGGTGAACGACAAGCTCAGTTAAGTACGAAAAGTTTTGAGAAAGCACCTAAAAATATTGACTTGCGTCTTGATGTCTGTGGATAAAAACACATGCCATTTCCAGCGGAAGAACAGACCACTGTCCAAACCTTCATTAATAACCTTGCTTGGAATTCACAATGTGTTTTCCCCCTAGAAGCACTCTCGTCAGTTCACCAGGCTTTGATGCAGATTCAGTTAAAAGCTAGCTGAGCAAGAGTATAAATAATAACCTTGATTCCCCTTTGCAGACAGGAAGACAACCCCGGGCTAACTCCTTCCAGACCTGACACTTGTTTTGCCCCAGAGCTTGCTCTTCCTTTCCCCGCTCTCCTGTCATGCAATACATCCCACTTGCTTTGTTCCCGAACAGCTGGGCTCTACAGGCAGGAGGAAAGGTGACCCCTCGAGCAGCTGCCATGAAGAAAGACCTAGAGAAGGAGGCAGAGGACAAATTGAAAGCTTGCCCAGGCTCCATGTTGGAAAAAGCCTCTCTTGTTTTCTTTGGCTACAAAACAGATTAGTAACTCCAGGTAGAAAGTTATAATCTGCATTTAAATAGGTTTCCTATAAAAGGTACACGTTCAAGGCCCAGACTATGTTCTACTGGAATTTCAAGACTTAATAGTATTTTATTTTTCCTTCATGGATCTTTGAATTGTTAGATCTCACTGTTAACGTTGTCATTTCCAGGCAAGGGGGCAGAAATCATAGCAATCTCACCCTGGGTTTTAGTTTTTAGAGGGTTCAAATTCTTTCTTAATGAGAGGAGATTTCAGTATGGATAGCTCTATTAATATTTTATAGCGTTTTCTTTTTTCCTTTCTAATTCTTGAGACACCTAAGTTTTTAATATGGCTAACATAACTATCTGTCACTGGAATTCCTTGTTGGTCCAGTGGCTAAGACTCCACACTTTCAATGCAGGGGATGTGGGTTTGATCCCTGGTTGAGGAACTAAGATTCCACATGTCACTTGTTGCAGGAAAACAAAAAAATGAAGCCTCACTGATGAGGTTGTCTCATAATAAGATTTTCCTGACCTGGGTCCATGAAAGTTGATATATTTCTGAATAGAATGAATGTTTGTGTTCCTACAAAATTATATGTTAAAATCCTAAGCCCCGTGTGATGGTATCAGGAGGCGGGGCCTGTGGGAGGTGATTCAATCACAAGAGTGGTGCCCTCATGAAGGGGATTGCTGTTGTTCAGTTGCCAAGTCGTGTCCGACTCCTTGTGACCCCGTGGACTGCAGCACGCCAGGCCTCCCTGTCCATCACCAACTCCCAGAGTTTACTCAAACCCATGTCCATTGAGTCGGTGATGCCATCCAACCATCTCATCCTCTGTCATCCCCTTCTCCTCCCGCCTTCAATCTTTCCCAGCATCAGGGTCTTTTCCAATGAGTCGGCTTTTTGCATCAGGTGGCCAAAGTATTGGAGTTTCAGCTTCAGCATCAGTCCTTCCAATGAATATTCAGGGTTGATTTCCTTTAGGATGGACTGGTTGGATCTCCTTGCAGTCCAAGGGACTCTCAAGAGTATTCTCCAACACCATAGTTCAAAAGCATCAATTCTTCGGTGCTCAGCTTTCTTTATAGCCCAACTCTCACATCCATACATGATTTCCTTTAGGACCGACCTTCAGATTGGTTTGATCTCCTTGCAGTCCAGGGGACTCTCAAGAGTCTTCTCTGGCCCCAGAGTTTGAAAGCATCAAAGTGGAATGAAAGAGGGCTAACAGAAACCTCCGTGGAGGACATAACATTTGAGATGGGTCTCCAACTACAGATGCAATTTGAATATACAGAGACAGGGAGGGGCCTTGGGGAGGGGAAATGGGTCATTCAGTGTGAAGGGAGCATAGAACGATTGAAGAGGAGACTGGTGAGACCCCAAATCAACAACAGAGACTGTGTCACACGATGGCAGGCTTGCTTGCTGGCCTTTGATTTGCGTCAGTTCCCCGCCATCTTCACGCATGAGGCCTTCCGAGCAACGGTCAGTCCTGCCTGCCTTGCTCCCTGGGATGGAGCACAAGAATCTGCTCTCAGCATCTCTCCAGGGGGTGCTTGCTTATGGTGCCTGCCTTCTGAGTCGGTGGCCAGGACCCCAATACCTAGGGTGGAACGCTTGCTCCACGCACCAATATTTCCTTCCTCTTCACTACAGGAATGAACTGTGATGCAGGCTGGGGCCCCAGCCACTGTCAGGCATCTCCATCTGGCCATTTTGTGACTTGTCCCAGGTTAGTACACACTTGTACACAAATGTCCAGGAACAGAGTAAACTGGAAAATAATGTATGGGCTGGTAACTTGTAGGACTTAACTTGCACAATGACTCCCATAAAGTGATTTGGGTATAAAAAGAAATTAACTAGTAACTATGGTAACTGACTTTCAACCCGTGCATGTAGGACTTTGCATAGCCCTTCCTCCTCATGGCTGGCTCCCCACTTTGGACTTCTTCTTGTGTCCATAGCCTCAGAGGGATTCTAGTTTGAGACTGAAGGAATCTTGCTAAGCCTTCCTTAATATAAAGGAGTTTGGACATGAACTTGAATAGCCGTTGAGCTGATTTTCCAGCTGACAGGAGATGGTTAATTGTCTGCTGTCTATAGGAGTCTTAAAAATCTGTCTGGCCACGTTAACAGTGACTTGAAATTTATGGCTTGAGACCACTGGGGGTGATAAGGAACTCAGAGCCCCGGCAACTCAGCACAATCATCCCTTAGGTGGAAAAGAAAAACAAGTGGGCACTTCTCAGAGTCCTGTAAACAGAGAAGATCAAATGTAAACATGGTCCAAATTCAGCATCCCTGCGGGGTATTATTTTCTTCAGTTCAGGGGTAGCATCTGCTTGTTCAAAAATATGTACAGCCAGTGGAGAGTGGGTGTAAGATGTGGAGGTTATGGAATGGTCTGTTCGTATGCTATATTGGTGAGAACGCTGCATCATTTTCAATAATCACGTTTTCTCTGATACGGTGTTTTATTCTAACGACTGACAGATAAGATGAAAGGAAGATATCCAACCCAAGGGGATCGCGCCTTGGGGCCTGCCGGCCCTTCCACCTCGTCCAACGCCCTCCCCGTGTGGCCTCTCACAGGCGTGTCCTCTGATAATGTCCTTACGCGTAAACCCATCTCGGCATCTGCGTCTCGGAAGACTCAGGCTCACACACCTTGGGTTTTTGGTTATTTGCTTCTGTTTTCCTATCCGCAACCTCCAGGGTGCCGACCTGGGGACAGTTCTGTGAGACGGCTCTGGTTTTCACCCTCCGGCTCCGCTTCTCGCTTCAGCTCCGCACACACGTGCCTTGTAAGAGGTGCGGCCCGTGTGTGTCCGTTTCAGTGGCTCGGGTTTCAGGTGTCTTCGTGTCTCCTTTATCTTCACCGCTGACCCACCTTCACAGGCGACCTGGAGGTTCTTCCGAGTTTATACTGATGAGACCCAAGGCCTGGACCACACTCGCTGCAGCAGCTGCTAAGTGCCCTCACTGATGGAAAAACAAAACAAGCTACACATGCTATTGCTTCTGGTTTAAGATGGTTGCTTTTTGGGAGGTTTCAAATCAGATGTTATCAGAAAGCGGGACTACTGATTTTTTCATCCAAGCCCAAAGTCAGGGCTACCTAGACTTCAGCTTTCTTTTTTTTTTTCATTTATTTTTATTAGTTGGAGGCTAATTACTTTACGGTATTGTAGTGGTTTTTGTCATACATTGACATGAATCAGCCATGGATTTACACGTATTCCCCATCCCGATCCCCGCTCCCTCCTCCCTCTCCACCCGCTCCCTCTGGGTCTTCCCAGTGCGCCGGCCCGAGCACTTTAGACTTCGGCTTTCTAATGAGGATTTCAGTGATTTGGGGAAGCAGTTAGTAGTGAGAGGATAAAGGAATATCTCCGCAAAGACAGAATAATTAGGAAATACTCTTCATTCTCTCATTCTACCAGAAGGCGCGACGTATTCCTCCTCCCCCTCCTTTCCCCTCCTTGCTCCTGCCCTCCCTCTCTCTCCTATCCTTCCTTCTTTCTTTCTTTCATTCCTTTCTTCCTTCTTTCCTTTCACGGTTATTTATTGAGGGCTTACTGTGTGCCATGTACTTTGTGGTGAGTGGAACAATTTATTAATTGCTAAATGCCACAGGTGATTACCAAAAAAAAAAGGCACAACTCTCATCTATGCTTGAAAACAATTGCTGTAAAAAAGACAAATCCACATAAAACAGTTGGAAAGAAAGCAACGACAAAGAAAAATGCAATCAAATAACTTGGGTGCTATCTAGGTAGACTGGGAAAGGCATAGGCTATACCAGCTCAACGTCTTTGGAGCACATGATTCAGGTCTTCAAAGACTTAAATAAGGGGAAGTGGTAGGAGTATGTTCGAGACCAAGAACCACAGGGACATAGATCCACAGCAATGGCTCCAGACCAAGGCAACTGTTCTCCCACCCCAGGGGGTATTTGCCGATACCTAGTGACTATTGGTGAACGACAAAACTATGACGCACCTTCATAGTGTATTCAAAAGCAAAGACATCACTTTGCAGACAAAGGTCCATACAGTCAAAGCTATTTCCAGTAGTCATGTGTGGATGTGAGAGCTGGACCACAAAGCAGGCTGGGCATGAAGAATTGATGCCTTCAGATTGTGGTGCTGGAGAAGACTCTTGAGAGTCCCTTGGACTGCAAGGAGATTAAACCAGTCAATCCTAAAGGAAATCAACCCTGAATATTCACTGGAAGGACTGATGCTGAAGCTGAAGCTCCAATACTTTGGCCACCTGATGCAAAAAGCCAAATCACTGGAAAAGACGCTGATGATGGGAAAGATTGAAAGTGGGAGAAGGGGACAACAGAGGATGAGATGGTTGGATGGCATCACCGATTCAATGGACATGAATTTGGGCAAAATCTGGGAAACAATGATGGACAGGGGAGCCTGGTGTGCCACAGTCCATGGGGTTGCAAAGAGCTGGACACGACTGAATGACTGAAGGACAAAGGGGACCTGGGCTTCCCTGGTGGCAAAGCTTCGGAGAGAACTGTTGGTCCTCCCGCCACAGAGAGAAGGAAAAATAGTCACAAAAGCCCTGTCTGGGACATCCCTGGTGGCTAAGGTTAAGAATCTGACTGCCAGTGCAGGAGACAGGTTCTATCCCCAATCCGGGAAGATCCCACATGCTGCGGAGCAACGAAACCCATGTACCACAACCATCGAGTGTGCGCTCTCGAGCCCAGGAGCCGCAACCCCTGAGTCTGGGAGAAGCAGCTACTGAGCCTGCGGGCCCCAGAGCCCGTGCTCTGCACCAAGAGAAGCCACTGCAGTGAGACGGCCCGGCACCGCAACCAGAGAGGAGCCCCACTTGCTGCAACTAGAAAAAGCCGGAGCAGTAGCACAGACCCAGCACAGCCGGATGTTTTTAAAATATCAAGTCTCGTTTGGGTGCTTCAACGTGACCACGTCCTCAAACCCTAGCTTTGTCCTCGGGGCCTTGGGGACACTGGCTGGCTTGCATGGTGTCCTCCTTTGCAGGAATGACACCACTTCTTTCTCTCTTAAGGAGCAGGTTGGTCTTTCAATTCATTTCTAACTCTTCTTAAACCTGCTGGTGCCATTCCTCTTAGACTTTTCTGGAATTTGAGTGAATCTGCACTTCGGGCTTAAAGCACGAGGCCTGGTTTTGTTTGTCTCTTTCTGTTTTTGATGGAAAAGTTAAAAACAAAACTGCAAGTCTTCCTAGGAAGAAAAAGCAGTGGTTTTCAGGGGAAGATTTTGTTCCTATATCCAAGGCTGCTGTCATCCTTTTTAAAAAAAATTATTTTAATTGGAGGATAATTACTTTGCAACATTGCAATGGTTTTTTCCATATAGCAACACGAACTGGCCACAGGTATGCACGAGTGCCTCCCCCCTGAACCCCGCTCCGCCTCCCTCCTCACCCCATCAGGCCAGGTTGTCAGAGCACCGGCTTTGAGTGCCCTGCGTCATATGTCAGCCCAACGGCTGTCTAGTTTACAGATGGTGACGTGTGCGCCTCACTGTTCTCTTAAAGCCGTCTGCGGACACCTCCTCCTGTCCCACGGCTGCCTGTCATCTCAGGCCCCCAGGGGGTGGTCGGCGGGGCCTGTGCACCGCTGGTTCCGGTTCCTCATGGGCCGAGCGGGCTTTGTGGGGCCAGGCATGCTCTGTGTGTATATGCACGTGTGCCTGTCTCTGCTTCGCTTCTGGGAACGGGAAAACACACAAGAGAAAAACAGATGGGCCCCTGAGCTTCTCGTTGGCCTGGAAAAATGAAAGGCGGAGAAAATCGTCATAAAAAACGGAAACAGCTGTGGCGGGACCGCAGCAGCTTGGGGGGCGGGTCCTGGCCTGAGGGGCTCGCAGTCTGTTAAGACTCTGCTCCCAGGAGGGGCGGGCATCACCCCAAATCGCTGCCCACCCAGCGTCATCAGATGGTGGGACCCTCTGCCTCTTCTTCCAAGCCAGCCGGGAAGACAGAGCTGGAATGAGCTTTCAGTGTATCAGAGGAGAAGGTCTGTAAAGAAGCTCCTCACCCAGGCTGGTAGTTCCCTGTGCAGGGTGGCTGCTCCTTCTTCCATCTCGTATAAATTCTCTCGATTTTGTGGAAACCTGTCTTTTGTCCGGGTCTTGGCATATTGGGTCAACCGCAGGTTGGCACACCGTCTCATTTTTGTCCAGGATTGATCAGGAGATGCACTGGATAAGCAGAAAAGACATTTAGTCATAATCACTGGCTGCTTGTCAAAAGCTACTGGGTTCTTTCTCCAGAGGGACTTTCGGGCAGAAATCAGGAGGGAAAAAGTGGCACCGTGGTGGGGAGAGGGTAGCTATCATATCAGCCCAGACAGAGTTTCTGGGAAAGTGAGGAATTTGCCACCCTCACCGGCCCCCACCGTGGGTCATGAATGGGAATTATATTTTCAGTTAAGTCACTAAAGTTGTGACACATACAATATGTGTTACCACGTTGGCCACGTTGGATGATCGAAATGGAAGATGGTACTACCAATCAGGCTATTGATTTCATTTTTCTGGTAATCAATTTATTTATTAAAGAATCTTTTATTTTTTGTTTGGTATTTAAAGGCAATACATGTTCGGACGAAGACTTTAGAAGTTAGAGAACTCCTGACTCTAGCTCTCTCTCTCTCTCTTTTTTTTTTCCTTCACTGAACTCCCAGGACTAAATTTAATCCAGGAATGTAACTCGCCATCATTTATTAAATTTACTTGTTGAATGGGGAGCTCTCCCTACTAGGTGTGGGGTCCCTTTGTGCAACTGGCTTCAGCAGCGAGCCTGTCAGGTGGTTAAGTGAGCAGGAGACATTTGTTGTCTCAGTGATTATGACCTCTAGAGCAGCGTGGCTGCGGAGACCAGGGAAAGACAGCGCTTTCCACACTCTGTGCCCAGGAGGACCGCTCAGATTAATCACTCTGGGTGCTGGCCCCCGGCTGGACAGCTGAGTTTCCTCTGGTTCCTTGATCCACAACAGCTCATGGCTGGTTTCTGATGCTGTGTTGAGTCAGTTTTCTCTCCTGCCACCTTCATTCTGCTGTCTGGCATGAGGGGGCACGCTTGGTTTCAAGGGTTAGACACGTGCACTGAGGTTGAATTGAAATGACCAGATAACACAGTTAAAAAACCGGAGTCGAAAGAGTCTTGGTGGGAATAGGAGATCAAGGAGCAGGGCCACTGGGGAGACTTTAAAAATGCCATATCATTTTTTCTTTTTTTTTTTTCAAATCCCAGAAAACAGCTGCAGGTGGAGAATAGGATGGATTTCAAGAATTCTCCATGGAGGCAGGGGTTCAGACAGGGGCCAGCTGGGTGATGAAATCAACTCAGAGGTCAGATGTGTGTTCATGTTCAGTGATGGCTTCAGAAATTTCAGGGACTTTCAAAATTGGCTCTGCAGAGAGGCGGGTCTGTTGACTGGGAGATGGGGATAGAGACCTGACCATTCTGGGACTCAGGGGCCCCATAGCTTAAGGGGAAATGAGGTTTCGGGCTCCTTCCTCGGTCTCTGTTTCAGAGAACCCTAAGAAAGGAGTGTCTCTTGCTTCATGAATTTACAGAGACTAGGGATTTTCAGAAAAAGAGCAAACCTCACCCTTTCTATGCGCTTTAAGCTATAAAGAACGAAAGCCCCATAAACACGGCCTTGCTGTAAGATCCCTTATCTGCATCAGTGTGCATCAACTCTCCCCAGGCCAGAGAATTTGGGGTAATCTGAATAAGCACCACCTACAGGTTCAGATGTTTATTTGGGTTTTCACATTTCCCTCCCTTATCCCGAATTCATCCACCTCCCAAGTTGCCTGTAAGGGAGCTGAGAGTCTCAAACAGATGCTCCTGGATTCTCAGCCCCATTTGTCTCCAGCCAGACCTGGAAACTCAGGACAATCGGTCCCCCACCCTCCCCCTCCAGCGCTTGGCACGCCCTATTATGGGTCTAGCTGAATTCATACGGTGCCGAGGCAGCTGCAAAAGTGAAAAGTCATAAGAAAAATGGATATTCAAATTCTTCCCATCCAGAGAAAGGAAATAAACATCTGGGTTCCAAAAGAGTGTAGGGGGTCGTCAGATTTGATGTCACATGAATCCTGTAATGCAAAACACCGTGCAGGGGAATTACAGGGCGTGCAGGAAGAAAGGTCACTGGGAACGCACATTAAAAGCTTGAGATACCATTTCACACTCCCAAAAAGAGTCGTCAAAAATTTAAAATCTGACAACAAATGTTAGTGTTAGTGCAGAGGAACAGGACCGCTCATACACTGTTGTGGGAGTGTAAAATGATTTATGCATTTTGGAAAATGGTTTGGAAGTCTCTTATAAAGCTGAGCATTTATCTATCCTATGATCCAGCAGTGACATTTCTGGGAATTTGCCCAAGAGAGATTTATGTCAGTTTTATTCACAATAGTCCCAAACTTAAAAAAAAAAAAAAATCCAAATGTCCATCAGCAGAAAAATGGCTAAACACACAGTTGTGTATTTATACAATGGAATACTACTCAGCAAGATAAAAGAATGAATTACTGACTACATGCAGAAAACATTGATGAAATTCACAGAAATTTTGGTGAGTCAAAGAAGCCAGATATAAATGGGTACATACCATATAATTCCATTTATATGAAGTTCAAGACCAGGCAAATCTAGTGTGTGGTGATAGAAATCAGACCAGTTGTTGCCTATGGGACATGAGGATTGACTGAAAGAGAAAATGGAAGAAATTTCTGGGGTGATGGTTATGTTGCATAATTTGATCAGGGTGGTCACTGTCCTACACTTATCAAACATTGTTGAGCTATATACCTACAATCCATGGCTTTGATAGCATGTAATTTAATTTTGTTTTTTTTTTTTTTTTGCATACTCATAAGTGAGGTAAGGGGTGAAAGCTGCCAGTTGGAATAGCAGTGTAACTTTCTGAGTTAAGACAACTGCATGAATAAGGAGTCATAAAAGAGACCCAGGAGATAAAGAACCAGCTCTTACTGAGTGCATGGTCCACCAAGGGTAGCAGCTTTAACCATTGACAAGGACCCAAGACTGTGATGTCACCCAGAGAAAAGTCCCCTTTCTTTTCCTCTCCTCCTCTGCTGGTCCAATCCCCTTCGAACCTGCTGGGCAGATGGCCTGTGCAGAGAAGGGGAGGATGGGTAGGACCCACGTCCCTACTCCAGGTTTCCATCCTGAAACAATCATGAGTTGAGGAGGCAAGAAGATTGAGTATTAAGCCAGTTTAGGTATTTTTCAGGATGTGACATTTCAATGACTGTAATGAGACTATTTTTTCACTGCACAACCAGAGGACTTTTTATGTTCTGAGAATATTGGGAAAAGTCCTGCTCTCATCTCCCCAATTCCATCCACAGGGATTACTCAGGGCCACGGAAAGATCCCTGCTCCAAAGTGAAGTCCAAAGAGACAGTAGAGGAAAAAAAAAAAAAAAAAAAGTTGCAGGTAGATCCACAACCCACACACAGTGGTTGCTCAGTATTATAGATGGCGTGTCTGTCCGAGTGCCCAGTGGGTATCTCTGAGCGTGTTACTGTATTCTGAGGTTGGTTAAATGGTACCATCTCTTACCTTGTCCCTGGAGACACAGTGCAGAGGTTATCCTTGAACACAGCATAATATCCAGTAATAAGGAATTTGGATTTTATTCCAAGCGAATAGGTAGCTATCAGAAGGTTTTGAACTAGGGGTGGGGTGGGTCATAGGTCAGATTTTGCTTTAAAGGTATTCCCAGGGACTTCCCTGGTGGTCCAGTGGATGAGACTCTGCCTGCTAATGCAGGGGATATGGCTTCGATCCCTGGTCTGGGAAGCTTCCACGTGTCTCGGAGCAACTGAGCCCGTGCACCACATGCACCGGGCCCGCAAGCCTAGAGCCCCAGCTCCGCAATGAGAGAAGCTTGCAGTAAGCGCAGTGTGATAAGAAGCCTGCACAGGGCAACGGAGAACAGCCCCAGTCACTGCAACTAAAGAAAAAAAATTAATAAGTAGAAGTTTAAAAAAAAGACATTCCCTGTAACATAATGTACAACAAAAGAATGCACTCTCCCTTCCTCGTTAAAAACTCTAGTTCAAATTCTGTTTTGAAAGCTGAAGTCTTGGTTGGGGGACAGGGAAGGCAGGCTGTGGAGTGGGGGAGTCAACAGTCGTTGTTGATAATGTTTACTAGTTACGTGACCTTAGGTTAATTGATTAATCTCTCTGAGCCTCAGTTTCCTTGTTAATAAAACAGTAATAATAACACCTGTCTCTCAGGGTTATTAAGCGGATTAAATGAGATCATGTTTATAAAACATCTGTCACAGTGCCTGGCAAAGTCGGGGCTCAATGATGTAAATTCCTTTTCCTCTTTTTCCAACCGTTGAATCTGTGTATGTCACACTCCTGTCCAAATAGAGGTAAATGTAAAACCTGGCAACTAAGTTCAAAAAATCAATTGCATGACAGCAGGACAGGTGTCCTCCATAAACAACGGAGCGGCTTGGCTGCCACAATAACACACACGGCTTTAAATTAATAGAAGCACAATTTCTGATGGCAAGAGGGGTGAATCTATTTGTGGTCCGTCTTAGTCAAACCATATTTGGAGTCCTGGAAATCACTCTGGGAGTGCTAAGTTGAGAGAAATGTTAGTAAGTGAAGTACATTCAAAGAAAAATGGCACGATATGAAAAGGCTTGGGAACCACATTGTATATAAAATGTTTTGGAAAATTTAACATGGTTTAAAAAAAATGAAAAGAAAGCTTGAAAGCTGTACAAATAGTTAAAGGTCTGTCATTTGGAAGAAAGACAAGATTTGCATCACGTTGGTGTAGAGGTGGGTCACCCTGGACCACTGAATGGAAAGTGAAGAGATAAGATTTTCCAGCTTGAAAGAGCTCCCTGATAGGAGAAATGAGCTGCCAATCAATGCAAGCCTTCTGGGAAAGATGGAGGAGTCAGTTCCTTGGCTGAGATGCTGATAAAGGACTTTGCAATCAGAGTCCAGCCAAACCAAGAAGCTTCTTATCATGCTTTCCAAATTTCCAATTCCATAAACCTGAGGGGTGCAGTAACCGTTTCTGGAGGGCAATAGACCCTCTTGGATTCCAGACACCATATTCTTCTCTTGACGTTTCTGGTGAAAAAGAGGATTGTGAGATACATGAATCTGTGTTTCATCCAGTAGAGAGATGAATACAGGGTTATTCTTGGTGGGCAGGAGGGGATGGCTAAGATAGAGTGGGTCACCTCTATGCAAACTGTGTCAGAGTAAATTTCACACCACTGAAAAATGGATGGAGATCAAGGGGCGGGGGGGAAGAGTTCAGGAAGTTCTCACCAAAATCCTTCCCAAATCTATCACCTATCTATACCTTGACCTTCTGCCATCCTAGACGAGGCGTCCTTCATCTCTCCCCCGACGGCTACAGTCACCTCCCAACTGGCCTAGTCAGTTGCATTTTTTTAAATCATAGCCCTCCAGGAGATGCTCCAAAAATGTTTATGGGAAGAATGAGGAGTATAAATCTCCCTAAAGTGGAATACGGCAGCATGAAATTACGGTAACTGGATTACGTTCAGTATGTACGCTCAGTCGTGTCTGACTCTTGACAGCCCCATAGTCTGCAGCCCTCCAGGCTCCTCTGTCCATGGGATTCTCCAGGCAAGAATACTGGAGTGCGTTGCCATGCCCTTCTTCAGCAGATCTTCCCGACCCAGGGATTGAACCTATGTCTCCTGCATTGCAGGCAGATTCTTTACCACTGAGCCACCAGGGAAGCCCCAGGATGTTAGGGTAGAGATTCCCAATAACAAGTTCTGTGATATTGCCATCAGTTTATGGATAGGATTAAAGGCTGGTATTTTATTAAGCACCTACTGTGTATCAGGTGCTGCCAAGAACAGAAAGAAAAGCCTCTTTTTTGTAGCCTTCGATGTCACGGTTTACTGTCAACAGCTTTAGTTACAGGCAGACCTAGTTTTTATAAGGCCTTAAGCTTTTACAGTTTTTTTTTTTTTTTTTGAGGGGAGAGCTCTTTAAGAAAAGACTATAGGGACTTCCCTGGTGGTTCAGTGGTTAAAACTCTGTGCTTCCGCTGTAGGGGCAAAGAGTTCAATCCCTAGTCTAGGAACAAGGATCCCAATATGCCAAGGAGTGAGACCAGAAAAAAAAAAAAAGAATATAAACTTTAAAAATACAAGTTTAAGTATAGGGCCTTCAAAGGAGCCTGTGCAAGTGATGAGCCCTGAGGTTTAAGTTTCTTTAGTATAGTAGGAAGCCCGCCTCTGGTTACAGCAATTGTTCATCAGTTAATTTAATTTAAAAAGTGCCACTGGGGTGCCTCAAAAATGTTCACTTTGGAAATCAAGGGAAGAAGGGGATGGGATGGCAGTGAGGTGAGAAAGTAAACACACAGCTGAAACTAACCCGTAAGTTCCACTTTAGTAACAGTGCAAAAGAATGATTCAAAATGAGTTTTTTCAAAATCTCTTGTTTATCCCATTTTGCTAAAAAAAATCTCTTTTTGTTAAAAGAGTTGAGAGAGATTTTGAGTACAAATAAACAAATAACTCTGGGTCTACACAGGAGCCTTTTTTCTGATCTGGAGGACTCTGTTACTTTCCAATCAAGTTCTTGTTGTCAAGGTGATAAGCTCTGCATTTCTGGCTTTAGAATAAAAATTCCTTTAACCTATTCTGTGATCTGGTGATCTGGGGTTCTGACTCTGTCTGGAGGATGGGGGTGAGGCGATTTAGAAGAATTCTCTGCAGGCCAGCATCTGCTGTATTTGCTGGGTATCAGACCTGCTTGGGGATTTCTGAAAACCCTTCTGCCCTTCCCCTCTTCTAAGGCAGTAGGAATCCTGTACAGACTGGTTCATTCTGAGACAATCAAGTCTCAGGAGGCTCCCAGGCTAACAACCACTCTAAAAACAGCCCCGATTCACAAGGGAGGGATTAGAAACATTCTTAACAAAAAGGGAAACTGAGGCACGAGGCAGTAAGCCACCTGCGCTTGGTCCACCTGGGGTATCGATGTCCCAACAGAATATCTGGCTCTGAGGAGGTCTGCTGAAGGTCACATACAGATGAGCACATTTCTAGGAGGGAGAAAGTATGAAGGTGTTAGTCACTCAGCGGTGTCTGCCTCTTTGCGACCCCACCAGCCTCCTCTGTCCATGGGATTCTCCAGGCAAGAATACTGGAGTGGGTTGCCATGCCTTCCTCCAGGGGATCTTCCCAACCCAGGGACTGAACCCGGGTCTCCTGCCTTACAGGCAGATTCTTTTACCATCTTAGCCATTAGAGAAGCCCCAATCTGACAAATAAGGGAAGTTTGGGGAAGTTTGGGGAAAAGAGGTGGTCGAGATGGGGTGGAAGGTGTTGATTTTAATTGACAACAGGATTAGGGCACGTCTGGGTGCACGGGAACTAATGAACACCACAGAGACTTTTGGAGAGATTCCGTGAGTGTTGGCAAGGGGAAAATAGAGATTTTTGTGCCCGCAGAGGAGAGAAGCTGGGCCCGAGCGAACGTGATGACGCTCTGGCACAAACAAGGATCAGTGTTTGTTGAAGGTATTTGCAAAGGAGGAGAGTATTATGTTGCCTCGATTTGATAACTACCATTTTCCTGGTTGTCACGATCCTCGCTCAGTACGCAAGCCAGGACTCCAGTAAGCAAAAGCAGACAATGTGAGGTTATCCCCAATTCTGAACGCTGGTGAAGAGTGTCAAGAGATACCAGCCCAGAAGCAAACCCAGTTTGAGATGAGAAGGCAGACTTGCCTGCTCAGAGTCACTTCCCCAATCAGCTGGGCTGTGTGCTGGAGGGGGGAGGGGGGAGGGGTGGGGGAGTGTCTCCGTGTGGGGGTGGGAGGGAAGGAGTGATTTCATCTGTTTAATGAAAAATGACCTGAACGTTTCTCTGATCTTGGAAACTCCCATGTAACGGAGGCCAAGGAAAACAGGATTAGGTCTTATTACTTCTACGATGGCTTTGCGTCTTCTCAGAAGGAGTTAAACTGGAGGGAACAGAGAAAGAAGGGAATCTCATTTCGTTGTGCCAACAGATACAGCCGGAGACTGAAGGAGACAGTTTCCCCTGGTCTCCTTCGGACAGTTTTATCTTGGCTTCTTTTGCCTTTTGAATGGACACCCTGTTTCTTCGCTGTGTTCATAATCACAGGGGGTTTGCACTATTGAATTCAGACAAGCAAGTCACCTCCTTTGGCATTGTTTTCTCACAAGCCACTGACTTCAGGGTTAATACTCCCCCTCTGACTTCTGCAAGGAAGCAGCGTTTGCTCTGAAGCCATGAGGGTGTTAAAACCACAACCAACGTTTTGCCAGGAGGGCAAACGACTGATACGCGATTTTCTATGCAGCCCACTCCAGTACTCTTGCCTGGAAAATCCCATGGACGGAGGAGCCTGGTAGTCTATAATCCATGGGGTCGCAAAGAGTCGGACACGACTGAGCGACTCAACTTTTAAATCTTAAACTTACGTGACCTAAGGTGGTTGTTTATTCGCTAAGTCGTGTCTGACTCTTTTGCAACCCCATGGGCTATAGCCTGCCTGTCTCCTCTGCCCATGGGATTTCCCAGGCAAGAGCACTGGGGTGGGTTGTCATTTTCCAAGGGATCTTTCCAATCCAGGGAACCCCATCTTTCCCATGTCTTCAGCCAATATGTTTCCTATATTGGAAGGTGGATTCTTTTTTTTTTGGAAGGTGGATTCTTTACCACTGAGCCACCTGGGAAGTCCTAGGTGACCTTGTAGGGTGACACTTTTCAAGATTTTTCTGCTTTGATTTTTGGGGACACAGTCTTTAGCAGATTTTTAGGACTTCTAAAAGTATACATACCCCCCCCCAAACATTACAATGAACAGGATGCCACCATTTCTTTGGTGCCCCAATTCTTCAAATCATCCTTTTAACAGGACAACCAAATGAATAAGTCCACAGGCCATTTTCTTTTTAATGCAATGTATATTTATTGTAAACAATAATATACAAAAAAAAAAAAAGGAAGGAAGAGAAAAAGGAAAGGTAAGTTTCACAGAGAAAACAAAAGGTTTGGGTGGGGGGACAAGCGGAACAAACAAAACACAAACACAAACCAAACCTTACCTAAAGACAAAATATGATTTAAATGCCAGGTTTCTTAAGTTACAGAAATATTTTTTTTAAAAAAAGATCTGCTTTTATACAGAAATGGAAAGATGCCATATTATAAGAGTGCTTTAAGATTTTATTCTACTGACTTCTAAAACTGTTAATATATCTTTTTTTAAATAAAAAAAAAAGTTTGCTGTCTTTTTTAAAAAGCAATCCTCAAACTCTCCAGCCACAGAAGTAATTAGGAATTAAGATTTGTCAGTGGGCTGAGCCTCCTCCCCTGATCCTCTCTCTCTCCAAGAGACATGCAGGGGACGCTGATGACACACGTTTGTATTGTTGGTGTCAGCACACACACAGACGCAGTTTAGACAGCCCCGAGATCTGTGGCAGAAAACACTGCGAATGACTCAGTGATACACTACATCTGCAAACTCTCATGTGTACAAAAAGAGAAACACGTTTCCAGTTTGTTTTCAACAAAACAACAAAGAGGAAAGGAAAAAAAAAAGGACAAAAAAGGCATTTCTACAAATCTAGGACAAGGAATCCAAAGAAACTTTTAATAAAAAAAAAGATTAAAGAGATAAATAAAAAAAAAACTGGTTACAGTTAAGGACATAATTTAACAACAGATGACCATACCCTTTGAGGACGGCTGCAATAACCTATTTTAAAGAAGGTAAATTTAAAAAATAAAAAAAAAGAGGGAGATTTTTTTTGCTGTTGTTTTTCATTAAAACCTCTCCTTACGAAATAAATAATTTTAGCACGTGGAATGTCTTGAAGGTTAACTGCTGGTGTTCAGAGAGGCACAGGTGATAGTGTTAGTGAGAGGATTCTAGCATCTGTATTCCACATGGGGCCGGGGCAGGCGACCTGGGGGCAGTGTGCTGGGGCACTTATTGGCTGCTGAAGCAGTCCCCAGACAGACTTCGTCTCCTTTGCTTGCCTTCTGCTGCTTAAGATTGTGGCGAACAAGCAAATACAGGAAGAAATGCACTCAAAGAGGGGGCAAGAATTTTCCAGCAGCATGGTTTTAAGGCTTTAAGGTGGCTTTTTTTTTTCCTGCTTAAAAAACATATATATGATAAAGCTTACCAGATGCTCACGCAATAGTCTCTAGACTATTGTTTACTTCTGTCTTTGCAAAATAAGGCCTTGATTTTTCTTTCTAAGGCAACTTCTCCTTGAATTGGAAAGCCTGAGGAGTTAAGCAAAGCTCACCCTCCCCAAACTGCCCAGTAACACAAATCTGCGGCTTCTGCAGGTTAATATAACACACATCCTTTCTTTTTTTCTTTTTTTTTTTTTTTGCTGTTTTTTCGTTCCTTTGTTTGTTTGTAAGAGAAAGCAAATCTGTACAAAAATACTCTGGCTGCAAGAAAAGCTAGGGCACGCTGTTCAAACTAGTTTTAGCTGTTGGAAAAATAAGAGCATTTAATTCTTTTTATCTAAAAATATGTATAAATCCCCTCAAAATGGTAATGAATCATACACAGTACATACTAAAAAATATTTAAAATAGAGAATATTCCTCACAGAGGACTTTCTTTTTCTTTAATTACTGCTAAAAAATAATTACGAAGTCCAAACAGGCAGAGAGAACTGAGCAAGTTGGTCACACGAGAGAATCTCCATCGTCCTCCACGCTCGCTTTGAAGGTTTCCAGTCCAGTTCCGGCGTCGGTTCCGCCGGTCCATTCTAGCCAAGAGTGAGCTGGCCACCGGTCTAACGACAAGGCGGTGATGCGTCTGGATAGCTCAACGTTTAGTGTCTTGGGATCTGCGTCCGAGTCGCCTTCAGCGTTAACGTGTCTTTAAAAAAAAAAAAAAAGAGAGAGAGAGAGAGAGAGAAGGGAAAAAAAAATGTCCAAAGGGTCGCGCGTTTGTTTCTTCGGTTCTTTCTGCGATCATCACGGCCAGCCTCGCGGCCCCCGCCCCGGGCGAGCTCTTCTCAGGGTCTGGTGAGCTGTGTGTACACCGGCTGTTCCCAGTGCTGCGGGCTGTGGGTCTGCGGGATGGAGGGCACCCCCGAGGTGTCGGCGATGGGCGTGTACATGGGCCGCTGCGCCGGGCTCATGTAGCTGAAGGTGGAGTAGAGGCCGGAGCCCTGGCCCGCCGCGTGGCTGTAGTAGGCGCCCGAGTTCTGGGGGTCGCTGTAGTCGTACTGCGCGCGCGTGATGGGCGGGTAGGCGGGGCCGTAGTGCGGGAGGCTGAAGGGGCTGTAGGCGACCTGCTGCGGCGAGTGCTGCTGCGCCTCGCTGTAGTGGCTCGGGCTCAGCTGCTCCGTCTTGATGTGCGTTCGCTGCGCGGGGCCCGGCTCGCTGCCCAGCGCGCCCAGCGCGTGCGCCGGCGGCGGCGGCGGCGGCGGCTGCGGGGGCGCCTGGGGCGCGGCGGGCGGCGGCGGGGCGGCCTGCGGCGGCGGCGGCGGCTGCGGGGCCGCCTGCGGCGGGGCCGGCTGCGGCGGGGGCGGCGGGGCCGGCTGCGGCGGCGGCGGCGGCGCCTGCTGCTTGGACATCCACACGTGGCCCGCGCCCGCCGGGCTGGCCGCCGTGCTGCTCACGCCGTAGCTGCCCGTGTAGCTGACCTGGCCGTGCGTGGCCGGCACCCCCGGGTGCCCGTTGGGCGGCAGGTACTGGTCGAACTCGTGGACGTCGAAGGTCTCCATGTTGGAGATGACGTCGCTGCTCAGCTCGCCGATGTCCACATCGCGGAAGTCGATGGGGGGCTGCCTGCCCCCCTCTGGCAGGGGGCGCCCCTCCCGCTTCAGGTCGGCCTTGCCTGGCTGCACGTCAGTTTTGGGGGTAGTGGGGGGCGTCGGTGGACCCTGGGATTGCCCTGCGGGGCGGAGAAAGAGGAAGCACAGGGCCATCAACCACGGCTGCGCGGAGGCTCTGGTCCCGGGGTGGGGGTGGGGGGCGCACCTACCCACCCTCCCTCCCCGCATCCGCGAGGTAGGCGCGCTGCGCCCGAGATAAGGCGTAGAATGATTAACCCGCCGGTACACACTCGGCAGCCCCCTTTTATCAGGGGAGGGTCCAAGGCCCCGGAGGGTCCGGAAGACCACATTGCTACTTGTAGAAAAGCCCTGTGTGTGCTTTTGGGGCGGGGGAGCAAAGAGAAAAAGGGGAGAAGGCCGGTAAAGCTGTAAAGGCATTTTGCCTTGCAATAAAAATTAATCTGTTAGGATGCAAGGATTAGGGGG
Organism: Cervus canadensis; assembly: GCF_019320065.1. Lineage (NCBI taxonomy): Eukaryota > Metazoa > Chordata > Mammalia > Artiodactyla > Cervidae > Cervus > Cervus canadensis. The sequence continues at coordinate 4,345,281 of NC_057386.1, read as the reverse complement.
TGTGTTGTGTGTGTCCAGGGACTTCGTGGGGCCCTGGGGTCCTGGGCAGGGAGGGGAGGAGAATTGGGCGAATGGGCGCAGGGCTTAGTTTGTCTCCCTCCTCGGGGAGCGCCTGGTCCCTAAGCAGAGCCTCCCGGTGTCTGGGGGGCGGGGGCGGGCTTCCTGGGTGGGGGTCTGGCGGCTCGGCCCGGGGGCGGGGGGAGGCTCACCCGAGTGCTCGCCGGGGGAGTGCACCTCACTCATGCCGGAGGAGGAGTGCGGCGAGTCGGCCTGCAGCGCCTTGAAGATGGCGTTGGGCGAGATGTGCGTCTGCTCCGGGGCCTCCTCGGCCTCCGCCTGGCCGTTCTTCACCGACTTCCTCCGGCGCGGCTGGTACTTGTAATCCGGGTGATCCTTCTTGTGCTGCACGCGCAGCCGCTCCGCCTCCTCCACGAACGGCCGCTTCTCGCTCTCGTTCAGCAGTCTGGGGGCGGCGCGGGGAGAAAGAGGGGGGGGGGCTGAGCTAGCAGGTCGGCGAGACCCGGAGGCGACCCCCACCCCGCGGCATCCTAACAGTGACCCTCGCCTCCCTGCCTGCCAGCCGAGACTGCAGCTCACCGCTTTTCTTTGAAAAAACAAGAACCGCAAAACTTCGTCCTCTTGGTGCGACCTGAGCGGTCCCTCCCCGCCCCGCCCTCTCCCCTTCTCTTCTATTTTGGAAACCCTGCGGATGAAAATAGCTCCCGCTCTCCGGGCCTTTGCTACTGGATATTTACCCGCCCCGCTTCCGTCCGCAACACCCTCTGAACATTTTCTAAAAAACCACTTAATCTGCAAGAAGCTGCTCCTGCCGAACCCCACCCCGCCCCCGCCCGCTAACACACACAGGGCACCCACCTATTTCCAGCAGCTTCCAACCCCATCCCCCACCCCGTCCGCTTCCTGCCAGGGGACCCTCAGGCCTTGGTTTGCCACCCCCCGTCCCCCCCGCATACCATCCCGGTGGGCGAAGGGCGAGCGCAGGTCGAGGGAGGGGGCGGCGCACTTCTATTGCCACCGCAGCCCCCACTTGGGATTGGCCTTCACAGTGGGCGGCAGGAGATGAGGCTGGCAGCCGGTCCCACCGCGTCCCCTGCGAGTGTCCTCCCCTCCTCTGCGACCTGCCCCCCCACCCCGCCCCACCTACCCCTCCCCCATTTCCCCAAGAGCAATCCAAGAACTCGGTCAAACTCTCAGCCAAGTGACACCTCGTCCCCGCACCCCACTCCGCCAACCCTCCCCGCCTCTCGCCCCCCCGCCCCCGCCCCAAGCCCGCGGAGGGACCGGCGACCCCCTCCTGCGGGGAGGCGGGGCGCGGAGAGACCGTCCGGGCCAGCGCCCCCCGCCGCCGCGGAGCCCACCCCGCCGCGCCCGCCCGCCCTACCTCCAGAGCTTGCCCAGCGTCTTGCTGAGCTCGGCGTTGTGCAGGTGCGGGTACTGGTCGGCCAGCTTCCTGCGCGCCGCCTGCGCCCACACCATGAAGGCGTTCATGGGCCGCTTGACGTGCGGCTTGTTCTTGCTCGAGCCGTTGACGCGCACCGGCATGGGCACCAGCGTCCAGTCGTAGCCCTTGAGCACCTGGCTGACGGCCTCGCGGATGCACACGGGGAACTTGTCCTCCTCGCTCTCCTTCTTCAGGTCCGGCTCGCCCTTGGGGAACGTGTTCTCCTGGGGCCGCGTGTTCTCGGTGTCGGAGCCGGAGCCCGAAGGGCAGGGCGAGCCCGCCGAGTCCTCGGACATGGTGGGGCTAGGGGCGGCGGACAGGCCCTTCTCCTGCTCGTCGGTCATCTTCATGAAGGGGTCCAGGAGATTCATACGCAGGCCCGGGGCAGGGGGCGGGTGGCCGGGAAAGGCGAGAAGCCGCGGCGGCTCGGGCACTCGAGGCGCGGGCTCCTCTCCCCTCGGCGGCCCGGGCGCGGGGCGAGCAGCTCCCGGGGAGCCTGGCGCGTCACTCGGCCGCAGGGACGAGCGTTTAGGAAGGCGCGCGGGGGCCAGCCCGCAGCTGCCCGCTCCAAGTGGGGGAAGGCGAACTGGAGAGGAGGAGGAGGAGGGGAAGAGAGAGCAGAAAGCGGGGGCGATTGCACCCCTTCTCTCCTCCCTCCGGCAAAGAAAAGTTCCTGGAGTGAAACTGGCAAGTCTCGGCGCCACTGAAGTTCCAGGTCAGTTTCAATCTCCGCTCTGCGCTCTCCAACTCCCAGTCCAGCGGCTCTTTAATAAATACAAGGGCCAATCACAGCGCGGCATTTGAGGGGTTGGCAGGCAGCTGATTGGGCCCGATTTTTTGGGGGGGGGGAGGACTGTGGCGCTGGGCAGGGTGACGAGAGGAGAGGGGAGGAGCGGGGAGGCGATCGCAGCCTCTGGTCCCGCGGGGGTTTGGGGGGGGTGCACCGGGGAAGGCGGGGGACCCGGGACTTCCAAGTGTGTAAGTTTGCCGTCCTCTCTTAATATCAGAATTCGGTGCCGTCTCTGCGCGAATCTGTGTGTGTGTGTGTGTGTGTGTGTGGACTAGGATTTGTCCCCACCCACAAGCATTTCTGTTCAGTTTTCTCCGCGGTCCCGGGGACTTAACTGGGTTTGCAGTATTCGAAAAGCTATCGTTCCTGCTCCTTCCTTAACTCCTAGCCCAGTTTCCGCGCCTGGAGCCTGCCTCCTCCGAAAGTGCTTAGAAATTGTCTTTTGAAGCAAATGTTTTGGTGACTCAACGTCCGCCGTTCCTCTGTAATAATCCGTATAAATAGACGAACATGCTCTGGTTCGCCGGGGCCCGTGCGGCTGGTCGGGACTCGGCTGCGCTCGGTGCAAAGAGAATCAATGAAAAACCACAGCGAAGTGCCCCGCGCGCGCCGGCGGCCGCGGCGACGCCGGAGCCCCGCGCAGTCGCGGGAGCCGGCCCGCGCCTCTCAGACCTTGAACTCTGACTTAGTTCTTCTCCAGCCCCCCTGTCCCCCCAGCCCGCACCCCGCCGCGCGGCTCAGTGACAGGGCGACCGTCCCGAGGTTCTGCCTTTCACTTCTGGCCGAATCAGAACTTGAGCAGAGTTACCCGTGGAGAGAGTTCGCTTACTGCTCTGGCTTTCAGAAACCGAACTTGGCGAACGTGGTTGTGCTGGGCCTGGAGGCCGAGGCCCGTCACTGGGTTTGAAAAAGCCAAAACAAATGGGTTCCACCGCAGACAAAACACTCCATTTTGGTGGAGTCCTGCTTCTTGCCTGCTTTCACCTTCCCCCCCACCCCCTACAAAAACACCTGGAGAGGCGAAGCGCCTGTGGTCCTGACTTTAGTCGGATCCTCTGACTTGCAGACATTCGGAAGTCCTGGTCAGGGCTGTGGGGGTGTCGCTGATGTGTTTCAAGTGTGATTTGAGCACAACTTTTGTGTTTACACGAACTGCTTAGCTGGCTTTGTGTTTTGAGAGGGAAGAAAAATCTTAGTCGCCTGCAGGTTCAGTGTGTTGAGAATCACAAACGCACAACACAACGGCGGAAAACTCACTTCTAAATACCTGCCCCCTTCTCCTTCTGGCTCTCGCCAGTGTTCGCCTCCGAATTAAATTATTGTTACGGTGAATCATCCCTCTTCATAGCAAAGACTTCTTATTTCTAATTTGCAAACTGCGGACACTAGTACAAGATTTCAAAGAATGTTTTCCTTGGAGAATTTTTTTTTTCCCCTGACATTTCCATTTCTTCTGAAGAACTGGACATTTGTTACAGGAAATGGAACTCTTCAGAAGGTAGCCAGTTACGAAACTGTGAAACAGTATTTACTTTTTAAACGAATGTAACTTACAAGTGGACATGTCTGGTACTCTATAGCTTGTTTACCCCTTTAAGAGACAAGGTACAACAGCCTTGTATTCCTGGCCGCGTGAATACGCTGGGAAAGTATAAGAACAACTCAGTCCTTTCTTAGGAGAAAAAGTCCCGCTTAGTCGGGACTGATATCTGGGTCCTAGGGAGGGGGGAGTTGTTAGTACAATCTCAAGACACCTGACCCAAGAGGGGACTCAGAGACCAGAACTTTGGGTAGAAGCTTTGGCCGGGCCGTCTGTATTTAATTGCATTGTATTGTAATTGCCATGTTTACTGGCATGAAGGCAGTGAAGACGACTGTGACTTTTTTTGGGTAATATTTCACTAAATATTTGTCAAGATAAATACGTACATTTAAATATATATTTTAATGTGATAATGTAACAGGAGTTATGTAATGCATAGAATTTAAAATTGTAAGCTATAGATCTGTATCCCCTTCTGTTTGTTCCATACCAATATTTTTGTATCTTTTTGAAAGCTTAGGATAAACGGTTTTAAAAACGGGCTGCAATTTTTAGCTGCATCCAGAGAGGGCGCCAAAAGCCCAGAAACTGTCTTAACTCTCAGAAACTGCAGGGAAACTGAGATAGTGGTGGTAGGGGGTGGTGTGTTTCACTCAGTCAAGGCTGCCCCGCTGCAGAGATTTCTCTCCGCAGGAATTCCTATCCGATATGTCCTCCCATGCAGGTCCACCTCTGGGCAGCCCAGCGAGGAGAACTGGGAGATGTGTCTTCTATAGTCAGGCATTTGAGATGCCTGACGTTTCTGTTCTGCCCAGAATGGGAACACTGAGACCGCAAGGACCCCCAGCTCCAAGGTGCCAAGCGTCTCGGAGTGCCAGGACCAGGCCGATTCTGGCGCGTGGGCATCATGGATCAGTTAGTGGGGAGGGCGGTTTCGCATCTCTGCAGGAGGCTCCGGTGGGTGCCCACCCCCCACCCCACGCGCCTCCATGCGGGGACTTGGTTCGCTGGGGGTGGGGGGGTGACTCTCTCCGGCTCGCAGGCTGACCTTTCTGAGCTGCCCAAGGAAGAAGGCTCGCAGCCCCCACCAGAGCCCCTGAGTCAGAGGGAACCCGAGGGAAAGAAACCCGTTCACAATATTCCGGTTGCAGATGGAGAAACTGAGGCTGTCGATCCAGTTTGAGCTAGAGCGCTCTGCCTGGGGGTGGGGGTGGGGGGCTGAAGGAGACCGGGGGGCGCAGACGGAGCAGAAGGGGCGAGCGCTGGGCCGCACTGCCCCCAATACGAGGCGCGCATTCGGGTCCCGCCCGCGAGGGAGGCAACGCCGCGAGGTCTGCGGCCGGGAGCCGACACTCCCGGTGCGAGCGGATCCCTCGGGAAACCGAGGTCTGGGATACGCCCCACCTCCCGCTCTCTCGGCGTCCGTGGCCGGCGCCGGGCTCAATTTCCCCAGCCCGGGCGGCCGTTCCCCCTCCGCGTCTACGCGGGAGCCAGGCAGGAGCCCAGCGTAGCTGGCGTGGAGCGCATTCCGTGCGCCTGGGCGCGGGGAGGGGGGGCTCTGTCTCCGGTGGGGGTGGGCCGTGTGGACGGAGGGGGCTACCTTTTGCCTGCGCGGTGGGGGAGTGGGGACTAAGGACCGCGACCTCCCTCTCTAAAATTCCTTGGCCAAAGTGGAGTCCAAACCGTTTTCTGCAGGCAGGCAGGTCCTGGGTGGGGGGAAAATAAAACTAACTGGTGGGGATGCGAGCGGCAGCTTCTCCCGCGTCTCTCTGCCCAGGGCAGTGTTTTCTGCAGAAGTGCCGGGGACGAGGGATGCCCCTGCCCTCCGCCAACATCCCTGGCCGGGTTCCCTTGAGGTGAAAGAGCCCAGCCCCTGGCGGGACCCTCAGGCCCTGGCGCCCTCCCTGGGCGGCCTGCGGATTCTCGTTTTTAGCACTGTTTCACTGGGGCCCAAGCCGGCTTGCCGGTCTCCCCAGTTCGCGAGGGACACCAGTTCTCTTTGCAAAGGAGCCGCAGGTAAGCTTGTCTCAGGACAAGCGCCGGGCTGCGCGGCCCCAGCAGGAGGGAAAAGGGAAGTCCCAGACGGTTTCGTCGGGGCGCAATGAATATCTGTGGGCCGGCCAGAGAAAGTGACCTTTGCACCTCGCAGGCCTCCAGAGCTACCGGCCGCACGTCCCAAAACGCCCGCGCTTGTGTGTTAGTCGCTGTGCGTTTCTCCCCAAACGGGCGCCCTGCTCGGGGAGGTGATCCGATCTGTGTCGCCAAGATTGGAGCATCCCGGAGCCCCTAAAACTGCAGGCCGAGAAGGGGGCTTTTCAGTCCCCCCCTTTTCCCAAAGAAAGCGGGGTGCGGTGAACGGGAAGTGTCGCGGGAAGGGAGGAACCCGTCCCCCTGCTCCGGGTGACGCGACCCGCCCTGGGGGCAGCGGCGGCTGCAAACGCGCTCGGCGCCCCGGGGGCGCGGGGACCGAGCCAAAGCGAGACAGACTGGGCGAGCTGGCTAGTCCGGGGCTGGCTGAGAGTCCGAGGGGGAGAGGAGGGGAGAGCTGGCAGTGGGGACGTCCGGGCCGCGGCCCCAGAGGGACTTTGCTTCCAAAGGGAGTGTGCTAGCTCGCTTTTTTTAACCTTCCTTTTTCGAAAATATCTGTTTTTAGTCAAGGTACCAGGGAGAAGGGCATTGTGTGGATTCCTTCCAGGCTTCTCTAGGATGGCCCACGGGAAACTTCGTAGGACTGTGTGTGTGTGTTCGTCCCTCCATAATTTCCCTCTTAAAAAAAAAATCTCTCGGGCATTTTCAGCTGAAAGTGCTTTTGCCTTGCTGATTTAAAAATACAAATAAAACCACCGCTGGAGGAAGCGGTTCCTCCTTTGCCCTGGACTCCGCAGGGGTCAGGGCGCTCCCTTCACTCCAAGCATTTCCCCTGTAGGTCACAGAGTCCCACCTGCCTCCCCCGGGGTCCCCTTTCAGTTTAAGGTGTCTTTAGTTCCGGGGAGAGAACTGACAGAAAACAGCTGAGATTCTTAGGAGTTTTGAACAATTTCCCAAAGGGAACTGGAGCTCTAGAATGAGGGCTTCATCTCACTCTGCAGGGCCTCTACCCAGCTGCTCCCTCCGAGATGTCCTCGTAGTAGCTGGGACATCAGATTAGTTCAGATCTGCATGAATGGGGCAAGGGGAGGGGGGCTATCTCCATCCAACCTAGGAAAAGGGCGAAATGGTATTATTACACAATTCTGAAGGTGACTGCCAGAATTTAAGACAAATGATCTTGTGTCTTTCTCGCAATCCTTTTCTATCTCAGCAGGACCGGATGCCCGGGGCACATCACATCGCCCTGGTTTCTGGAACCTGTAGGTTCGAGGGGGCCCAGGCTTCCTCTGATGCGATGCTGATGCAGAGTGGCGTGAGCCGGGCTCTCTGGCAGATGATCAAGCTGGGTCGCCAGCCCTCTGGTCTAGCTCAGGCGGCTGCCGGAGCGCCTTCCACCCCAGGGCCCCGGGAAGGCCAAAGCCATGAAGTCAGTCCCCAGCTTTCGGATTATCCTGGAGTGACATCTTGACGCTGGCAGTTCTCGGTGGGCGCTGTGACGTCGCGAAAACTGCAGAGGGTGGGCGGACCGAGAGCCCCCTGCTTGAACAGCCCCGGGGTGTCGTCAAGTGGGGGCCACAGGGAACCCGGAGATGCTCTCGGCTTCCTGCCTTGTCACTGTTTATTTCAGATTAATTTCTTGGTTCGCGCGCTGTCTGCAAGCAGGCAGAGGAGGCCGGCAGCGTTATGACCACATTGCCTCTGGGGGTTTGGTTCAAGGGAGAGGCAAGGGCTGTCTCTCTGTCCTCTCTTTCCCAGCTTCCAATAGGCAGATGAGGCATTTTGAGAAAGCACTTTCATTCTTTCCCCCCTACTTCTCTCTACGACATTTTTCTCCCAAGGCCCTCTCACTCATGTAAAAGGAATAAATAAACTCTTAAATCCCCCCCCACTTTTTTTTAATGAATGTGAAATTTGACCTGCCTTAGATGAGAGGAACAGGTTTTCTTTTTGTTTTTGTTGTTTTCTTTCTTTTTTGTGTGTCTGCCCCTCCTTTACATTATTGAGACCCAGAAAAATCTCACGGTGTCAGTGACTCTGTCTTTAGGACAACATGTGTTTACATATAATGGGCAAGTGCAGGTTGTTTCTGTCACAGTGAGTCCTCGGGCTGGAACCTGCTGCTCCCCAAAGTTCCAGGTCGGAGGAAACATGAGAGAAGGCCCGACGGCCTGGACAAGGCAGGAGTGGTTGCAGAAACTAGTTTCCTGCTGGTGCCCCTAAAGCTCACAAAGCTGTCGGCTTCGTTGGCAGAAGAGGGCTGTCTTTTTGGCCTCATCCCCTTCCACATCCACATGCAAGGCAGCGACATACAGCAGTTTCCCGGATAACTTAGGGGCAGGCTCGCTAGAGATGCGAACATCGAGGTACTTACTATTCTTCAAAAGGGACCAGTAGACTCAGAAAGCCCTACCTGAAGGGGCCTTTTCCTTACATGCTCACTTTCTGGGAGTGGAGGAGGCATCCCCTGCCCGGCAGTTTGTCCTCAGGAGCTAGAAGAAAAGTGGGGTCTGATCGCGGGAAGATTCTGGCTCCGAGAGGAGAGGGAGGCTGGGCGGGTGGGCTTGGCTCAGATGCTCTACACTGGCATTCAACCTCTGCCTCCAGGGTCTGCTCTCCTGCCCAGCCTTGCTGCCCCCAGAGGCCTGGCCTGTGAGGAAGCCCTGAACCCAGCTTTTGTCTGAACCTCAACTGTACTAATGGAGGAGGAAATGGCACCCCACTCCAGTGTCCTTGCCTGGAGCATCCCATGGGCAGAGGAGCCTGGTGGGCTACGGTCCACGGGGTCACACAGAGTCGAACACGACAGAAGCGACTTTGCACGCACCCCCACCCAGCCGTACTACACGCGTAAGGGGTCCTGGGCAGCTGACCAGGTGCTGCTCGTTCCACATGTGGCTGAGGTGTGGGTGATTCTGGGAGGCTGTGCAGGGATGAGGTCCACAGACCTGAGTGTTGTCTCCAGGCCTACAGCAGGTGGGGCGCAGTTCTGGGGGCAGGACGCACAGCATGGGGTGGGGGACAGCCTGTCCCCTCCGTCACCCTTCATTCCCTGTCCTCCCACCTGTCATCTCAGTCCCAGCCAGCCCACCTTTAACCATCTTCAGCTACCCGCATCCATCAGTTCAGCAGATGTGGCTTGAAGTTCCTACTGTGTGCCTGATCGTCCAAAGGGGACAAGACTGAGACCCTGGCTGTTAGCGTCTCTTGTTCTGGCTTCCATCAGGATCAGCCTCTCAATTCTATCCATTCCCTGCTGCTTTGCCCTCTGGGTTCGCTACCTTCTGAGACCTTCTCTCTCAGCCTCTGCCCTGGATTCCCTTCTTCTTGTCCTGAAAGAACACATGGGGCACAGGGAACTGAGTCCCCTCCTTGCTGCTCCATCCATGTGCCGAGGGGAAGACAAGGGAGAAGGGAGAAGTGTCCCGAGCTCCCGTCTCTTCCCGCAGAGCCCACCTCCAGCTCCTGTCCCCACCAATGCTGTGGTCTTCTGCGCCTGGGCCACCCCCACCCCACCCACTTTCTTGGTCCAAGCCCAGAAATGCCTTGTAGTGTGTGGTACACTTCACTCTCTCTTTGGGGGACATCTGCCAGCCAGCACAGTGGTGATGACAATTTCCAGATGATTTTCCAGGAGCAGAGAAATCTTCTGGGGGAGGAGAGGGTGGCATGGGCCAAACGCTGAGTGGGCTGAATGTTGTGGTTCCGGAGAGGCCCAGGGAGGTGGAGTTCAGTGAGGCTCCAAGTTTTCTTTTTCCCCTTTAGATTCTGCCTAAAGCAAAAGTCACTAATTGCTTTCTATTTTCCTGGCACCGAGGAGGCTCTCTTGATTCTGACTCCCCTCCAGGAACTGAGGTCTGGGGAAAGCAGGGTTTCAGAGCAATATGTGTGGGGGGTGGGATCTGTCTCCAAGCTCATTCCCTCAGCCCTGTGAGGCCTGAGAACCACAGCAGCCAAGTCTCAGGCTGGTATCAGTCAAGAGGACCAGACGGGTTAGGCAGAGGGTGACATGAACTGTCGCCTGCATCTCCCTTTGTTCTCAGGTGGCCCTGGCCCACTCCTGCAAAGGGCACTTTGATTTTCAGTCAAACAAACCAGGAAGTGATGGCGAGGTTGCTTCTGAGGCTTAAGAATGGGTTCAGAGGAAAGACTAGATTCTCTCTCTTTTTTAAAAAAGATTTTTTTTTTTTATGTTGACCATTTTTAAAGTCTTTATTGAATTTGTTACAGTATTGCTTCTGGGTTTTTTTTTATGTTTTGTTTTGGTTTTTTTATTGGCTGCACGGCGTGTAGGATCTGGGGCTTCCCAGGTGGTGGCTTGCCAAGGCAGGAGGTGCAAGAGACTCGGGTTTGATTCCTGGGTCGGGAAGATTCCCTGGGGGAGGAAATAGCAACCCACTCCAGCATTCTTGCTTGGAAGGTTCTGTGGACAGAGGAGCCTGGAGGGCTATACAGTCAGTGGAGTTGCAAAGAGTCACATGATTGAACAAGCACGCACATGCAGATCTTAGCTCCCCAACCAGGGGTTGAACCCACAGCCCCTGCCCTGGCGGGTGAAGTCTCGACCACTGGCCCTCTAGGCAAGTCCCTAGATTCTCTTTTGATTCTGAAACAAATCCAAACAATACTTCCTAGGAATTTCCTTAGAAAGGATTGTTCATGTGTCTTCACTTGCTGATTCTTGAGAGTGGTCCTGACTCCTCAAGTCTCGTCCATGTTGTTTGGCTGTTTCTCAGTGACTCGTGTGTTGAACTGACCCAGCCTTCCTGGGTTGATGTATCGGCTTATTCGTTATCTTCATGAGTTTCTCTTCTCAGGGAAGGGGAGCCTTCCTTCCAGCCCTTTCTGGCAGCACGCCTCTGCCTTTTCAGGGAAGGGTATCTCTCTCAGATGAAAGCTGCCCTCATCTACTGCTGTCTTTGGGAAAATGTGAGCCTTATTCAGAGTATGGAGTGAATGACACTTAGTGAATGTACACTTAGCATATTCTTAGTCTCAGAGGTAGCCAGACTTTAATAGGAGATAGAGATCCAGGCTACATACTAACCCCTCGGTGAAGACTTGATGTCTTCCCAGGAATGGATATTTGCTCTTATCTCTGTTTTAATAATATCTTGTTCCTGTCTCTTGGTGTTCTCATTTGTCCTTTGTGTGGATATGTGAACCATTAAACTAGGATCTCCTTGAGGACAAGTACACAGCGTAATCCTCTTTGGATCTTCGGTCTGTATGCCATAAAGACTCTGCCGAATAAACCTTCATTTAGAGAATGAAGGACCAAAATATAGCCACAGCAATGAATGTCTAATGGTAGATTCCAGCTCGGGCCATGGCAGGACACCTTGGTTTCCTGGGTGAGATATCTTTATGTGTGTCAAAACATGTCCCCTAGACATCTGTCTGTGTCACTTTCAAGGAAGTCTATTCTTGTTCTGGAATCCTCTCTTAAATTTCCTACCCTCTGACTTAGGAAAGGGTGTTGGAGACATGCCTTTGGAGAATTTTTGGAGTGATGGATGTAAAACTTTTAGATTGCAATCTTTATACATTTCAGGCCTGGATTTACAGGTTCTGAGAAAACAATCAAACCACAAACTGAAATCATTATTAACAGATCAGAAGCCTCTAACCCCCCCTGAACTTTGCTACCCAAATATACAAGGATAATAAATATTTTTCTCTTCCTGGTTTTCTTGCTTGCATTTCTAAGCTCAAGGCACAGCCTTTTCACGGATGAGCCTCAGTGTGGCTGCCGGGCAGGGAGCTTGTCCATAGCAGAGCAGACAATTATGACCTGGCTTTCCTCTGTAGGTCTCCTAAGAAAGGCATTTTCTTTCCTCTGCAAACGTCGCTGCTGTTTGTTTGGAGAAGGAGAGCTGAGGATCTGGAATTAGGGGTGTCATGTGGGTTGCACGTGTGGCTGGAGCTACCTGAAATCTGTAAGCTAATCACTCCCAGACGCCCTGGGGACTGCAGTCCCCAGAGCCCCAGCAGCACAAATCTTTCCCCTACTCCTCTTTGGGGGTGGGGGGAATTTAAAGGGCAAGAGAGAATGCAAGTGTGTGTACATAGATGTATGGTGTCTAGGAACTTGGGTTTCTCTTGCAGTGATGTTTGGACCCAACACCCTACTTTCTCCCCAAACAAAGGCACTTGAAAAACAGAATCTCCCATCTCCACCCCTGCCCCTAATTCCAAACTGTGATTTCTTTGGAGGAAGAAGGAGAGAGAGAGAGGACAAGGAGCAACAGGAGGAGGAGAGAAACCTGAGCTTCGGGGAACTCAGGCCCTGGCTCCTGGGTGGGGTGGGCGGAGTTAATTCCAGCAGGTATTTATTTAGTTAGTAAATGTCAAAGTGCCACAACTTTTTGCTTCCCCTGGGTGAAACTTGTTGCTAGGTGGGCAGGGCGATGCAGTCAGGGGTCAGAGGATGGACAGTCTCTTCCGGCCAGTGGGAGGCCACCCCGTGTAGAACATAGGGGGACCCTGATGGGAGATGGGCCAAGTGTGTTTGGGGCCTGGATAGTCCCTGCTCAGTCCATGACAAGTGTCCACTTCCATCCTCACAGGGGTCTCTTTCACCCGCCCCGCCAAACCAGCAACTCTGCGGACTCACCCAGCCCAGCTTCACAGGTTCCCTCCAGAAGCCTGTTCACAAACACAGAATCACTGTGTACAGGAATCCTGGGGGTACACGCTTTATCCTCTCTGTCTCTGTTTCTTCCAGGCGTACACACACATGCATACACACACACACACATGCTCACACACACGCACACACACGCACACATACATGCACACACGCACACGGGCACACACACACATTATTCTGAAGCAGATGCTCTTGTGCCTTCTCACCTATTACTGAAAAAATAATTGCACCACTAATGAATATTCCCTGCCGCTGCTTCCTGCTTCTGCTTTTGAAGTGCCCCTTACATCCACTCATCAGCTCTATTCCCTGGATGTGTCTGGGAGGCGGGGAGGGGGAGAAATTACCCTCTCTGCTCTTTCATGGGCAGAAACAGAAGCCCCGCAAAGAGCCTGTGCCTCGCTTAAGGCCTCACGGTAAACGGGAGAGGCAGATCGCTGGATCCTGCCTTGCCAGCTCCCCGTGTGCCTCCCCGGCACGCCGGGCACACGCAGAACCCCACACACTGCTGTCTCCACGGAACTGCGGCTCCAAGGTCGACGGGCAGGCTGGCCCAGGCAGCCCACTCCCCCGCGTTCTCCCTGTTCTCTGGGAGCTCTCCCTGGGCCCTGGCTCTCTTCTCGGGTCACGCGGGGAAGAACTGGGCGTCCGCTCTTCTGAGAAGCGCATCTCTGCTCTTATCTTCCCCCTTGTCCCCTAATCGGGGCTCGGCTGCCTTTGTCTCCGAGGAGCAGAGAACACAGCGTGACTTGAGCCAGGCACCTCTGGTGGGCCTTCCCTCCCCTTTGTCTCCTTCGCGTGAGAACGTCTCTGGGTTGGCAGCAGCGGCGCCTTGGCTGACTTCATTTCACAGCCGTCCTTTTCACTCTGACGTGTGTTGGGGTTTCTTTCTTCTCTGGGTTGGGTGGCGGCCATTTTACACCTTGACTCAGGCCTGTCCAGGTTTTCAGAATCGTCTTATTCCACTGAGCAGACGCGGGGGGCACCGTTCCTCTCATCCCAGAGCAGTCCTCATCGTTCTGGAGGAGCAGGGCCCGTGGCATCGTCCTGTCCCCTTTCTTTCCTTTTTGCTCCATCGGGTCATGGTTTTTTTGGGCCATATGGCATGTAGACTCTTAGATCTACCACCGAGGCTCAAACCTCTGTCTCCTGCAGCAGAAACAGGGATTCTCGAACACTGGATGGCCCAGGAGTTCCCTCCATTAGGTCATTTATTAATAAGAGGAGGTGTTACAGAGCCCTTACCGTGTGCTTGGCAATCTGTTACGGGCAGGATGGATAAATCACCTGTATCGCCCCAAGAAAACCTTCTGTGGTGTTTCTTCCTTCTCCCATTTAACAGATGAGAAAGCTGAGGCTGAGAGTGGTTAATTCACTTGTCCAGACTTTTACAGCTCTAGGGTCAAGTGGTAAAAACCCATACTTACAGCAACAGTAAAACAAGAAAAGAAAAAAACACACCAACCCTGGGATTCTTACTATGTAAAAACCATTTATGGTGACTTCCCTGGTAGTCCAGTGGTTAGGACTCCATGCTCCCATGCACACGGCCTGGGTCCCATCCCTGGTCAGGGAACTGGATCCCGTCAGCTGAGACTCAGTGCAGTCAAAATAAATAATAAAAATAAATAAATTTTCTCAATAACTCATTTACTGCGAAGACCAGGTGGGCTATGCCATCATCGCCTCTCTTCTCCAGTGGGGAACATCTTACCCAGTGCCTCATTTCTTTTTAGACTTGCCTTATTTCCTTTAGGCTCTGTGTTTTGCTAGGCAATCCAGATTTGGGAATGAAGGTTCCGAAGCAAGGCTGTCGGTGGAGGAGAATGGTTTGGAGCGAAGAGGGGCCGCTGGGATTTCTGCATGTCACTGTCTTTTCTTGCGTTTTGCATAAAACATGGCTGCTTTGATAATCCGCTGGTCTATCTCACTTCCTTCTGGTACTCTTTCTCTGCGGAGAACTCATCTTTTGGGGGGGGGGAATCAAGATTAGAATCCTCTGGTTCAAACTTGGTCTGTATGCAGACACGTTTCATTTGAACAGCAGACACTGGTGTTTAAGACTTGGTCGTGTACAACATGTGGGGAAAAGGTTGTGATGCTGGTTTAAGGAAGGAGGAAGCTGATGCTGACTCTCAAAAGCGTGAGGTGGATAGATGCTTTAGAGACTTGGAACGGAGATTCCCTGAGCATCTTGTTGTCCTTCCCACTGTTCTCTAACTGTTCTCCTGAGCAGCCAGATTAGAAATCAACTGGGCTCAGCCTTCATTTCTGGCAGTTTGTCATTGTTTAGCCACTAAGTCGTGTATGACTCTTTGCGACCCCATGGACTGCAGCACGCCAGGCTCCTCTGTCCTCCACTATCTCCAAGAGTTTGCTCAGATTCATGTCCATTGAGTTGGTGATGCTATCTAACCAATTATAGGCAACTGTTTCTGTATGATTGGTTGGGGAAAAATGAGAAGGTGGGTAAAGTGATTGCCCAGGACTGTCTCCAGAGAGGATACAGAACGGGGGCAGAAGACTTTGAGAGAACAACAAAGCTCAGTTAGTTTAGTTGCACATTTTATTGATGTTTCCTGAGCTCAGATCATTCTCAGGGGAGCCAGGGAATCTTTAGTGGGGACAAGAACAATGACAAACTCAATGTTCTAACAGCGACACAGAGCCGTTTAAAAAAATCAGTGCATGTTCAGTCCACGAACACTTCCCAAGTGTCTAAAGAGAGGTCTAGCTCAGTGCTACAGAGGTTCCCAAATGGACCCACTCAAGGGCAGCTTCACATCTTCACCCATCGTGGAGGCTGTGCCGATTTCTCTGCTGACGCCCTTGCCCGTCCAGCTTTTCACAAAGAAATGCCACTTTGGGGACCTGATTTTTTTTTTAAAGCAACACATCTGTGCCACATACTTGGACACTGCCCTCTGCCTTTCTCTGCCTGGGTCGGACACTCGTCAGAGTCTTTTTCTAAGTCTGTGGCCACGAAGGTTTCCATGGATGGTATAAAGTGCTTTGTGTATTGGAAACTGTGAATCAAAAGGTAGAGGGACTACAAAAAAAAAAAAAGAAAGAAAAGCTAACCCTCAAGCTCACCCAAATCCGAAACCTCAGACTCTTGGAAGGAACCAGTGGTATAAAACATAAAACAGTCCCAGACTGCAAACACAGCGTCAGCAGGCAGCCCTTTCTGAGGATACTGGAGGTGCTGCCGCTCTGGAGGCTTGGCATCCACACCAAGGCATGGAGAGCCTTCTTCTAAGTTTCTGAAAGCAAGGCACCTTCTTCCTGCCTGCCACCGCGCCCCCCGCAACACCCTCAAACCTCACTGCCTCCCAGGAGGCTGGCCCTCTTCCCTGGGGTCTCCTGGCTGACCCCCCCACCCCGAGATCTGACGCCAGCTTCCCCTTGATGGCACTCACTTCTGCTGCCAGCTCTTACCTGGGGCGGCAGGAGCCCTAGCTTGCCGATGCCCGCCATTGCTGAAAGAAGGTATTGTTATTTTCCCCACACTGCCCAGGTTAGGAACAAAGGCGGACCCTGGATCTTCTCTGAGCAGGAGAGAATGGAATTAGCATTCCTTCAAAATGGCTTGTTATTATAGCAGATTTCTGCTAACAATTACCTGGCAGTATAGAAAGAGGTCTGACTCCTTTAGGCTCCTGGTGGGTTTTCCCTTCTCTCTCTCTCTCTCTCTTTTTTTTTTTCCTGTGGAGCCTTAAAAAAAATGTGCAGACTTGCAGCTTGGACTTCAGCAGGCCCAGTGTATTTCTGTCCATGACATCTAAGGAGATCTTACTGGACAAACCATTATTTCATACGGATGTGTGTGCGTGTCTGTGTGTCTGTGTGTCCGTGCATGCGCGTTCTTCGAGAAAACAAAATGGGGGTAATTTCTTTCCTTTTATGATCATGTTTTCTCTTCTTGAGAACTAAATTGTAGGAAAAAAATGTAAGGAGTTGCTGAATTTTAGAAAACAGAATGGTAGGGATGGTTTGCTTTCACAAGCGAATTTAGTTTTTTTTTTTTTTTAATCTGATTTGAGCAAATGCCTTGAGGGTAATCGCTGCTCAACAGATATTTACTGAAAAGAGTTGCACCTGCTCTGCTTGATGCGTTTAAGTGAAAGCAGTCCCGATTGTGCACTGGAACTGCTGAGGGAGGAGTGAAAATTTTGTTGATGATTTGGGAAATAGGAGAGTTCTGAAGATTCAG